>NC_137960.1:33099194-33699194 GCF_963924665.1 Micromys minutus | reverse complement strand
TTGGTCTGATCCCTCCTATTAGCCTCTTACTAAATGGTAAAGCTAAAACTGTATTTTGGGGAATAACATCAAATTAATATTTGATATATCATCCTATTGGATAAGTTTCTCAGTCTGTCTCACACTATAATGATGGTTTTGGAAGGTGGGTGACCATGAGAATCAGATGAGGAATTAAAAGCAGGAACAAGGAGTGTTAAGAGAAAATTCTTTGGTTTTAAAGACATGAACTTTTTCTACAGATGACAGTGAGCATACAGGGTCTGGTTGGCATTCCCTAAATGATTCAGTGTTGGCTTAAATGTAGAACACAGTTACAAACAGACACCCAAGACAAATTTTCTTTACTTTATTGTAGTTGATGTTTTCCTATGAGACCCTTTCCTATTATCATCTGTATGTGTAGTGGCAAACCTTACTATTAGAAAAAGATCAAGCTATTTCACATATTCTTTCGAGCAGAATGGAGAGAAAATAATATAGAAGAATTAACAAAAGTGTTTCTTCTCCATCCACATTTGAGCCTGCAGAAATTATTCCAGTGTACAACAACGAATATCCAATGCTAGTGAGCTTTTGTTATTCTCAGGAAGATATTGGAGTGAATAATGAGACTTCTGAACATAGTTACACAAAAATCAAGAAATTATTCAAATTATTCATTAATTAGAATAATTAGGTTATAAAATGCAATACAAAATGGCATAAATACAATAGTCTATACAAGATTACAGTGATGTGATAAGAAAACTGGCCATTTTTCGGGTTTTACCAAGTGTGTAAACTCAAGAATTCCTGAAAAATCTAAATGTCTGAACTAATGAAACATACTAAGATAGATTTTCCTATTCAGTTATACTGATTTTTCCTCTATTAAATGGATTATTAAAAAAACAGTAATATTGAGTCAGAACTGTTGCAGTAAATATTAAATAGTGTCTTTAGTTATCAGTGCTGTGGTCTCACTCTCCAGATACCACTCTAGTGCAGAGCACACAGACTCTGTCACAAAAATCTACAAGCTCCCTTGCCAGGAGGTTCACTCAGCCTGCCCTGGTGTTGTTGTTAAACCTTACACACACTTCCTAATTCAGTGGTGAGCTTTGTGTGTTATGCCACTACATAAACTCAATTAAATTGCCACATCAAAGAAACTTACCAAAATACCCTTATCCAACTGGTATAATATAATTTGCCCACATAGATAGATCAAATGATCTTGTACAATTCCATTCTTTATAACCTATTCATAACTCTATTCATATAGAGATTCACCAAGAGAAACATCTACATTTGTTTCCATGTTGTCTCCTTGTGAATCTCTCACTTTCTTCTCTTCCTCTTTCCTTCCTAGACTTTTCCCTTGTTACCTTTCCTTCTCATCCAATGAAAAGCTCAACCTGCCTTTTTTTAGAATGACGTCATCCTACAAGTGCCATTAAATAACCTTTGGAACATTGATGCAATTATTGTTTCTTTAATTTTTTTTTTCCTAAAAATGACTGAGGCTTTCTTGATCTTCATATGGCCTATGAGTTGTTTCTAGGATGTTCAGTGTTTTCTAGGATTAGTGTCCAATTATCAGTGACTGAATATTATGTCTGTCCTTTTGTGACTGGGTTACCTCACTCAGGATGATATTCTCCAGATGCATTCATTTTCTTAGGAATTTTATAAAGTCAGTGTTTATAATAGCTGTGTAGTAATCCATTGTGTAAATATACCACAATTTTGTATCCATTCATCTACTGAAGGACATCTGGGTTCTTTCCAGTTTCTGGCTATTATAAATAGGGCTGCTATGAACATTGCAATGCATGCACCCTTATTGTATGTTTGAGTATCTCTGGGGTATATACCCAGAAGTGGACTAAATGGGTCTTCAGGTAGAACTATGTCCAATTCTCTGAGGAACCGCAAGACTGATTTCCAGAGTGGTTGTACCAGTTTACAAACCCACCAACAGTGGAGAAGTGTTCCTCTTTCTCTACACCCTCATAAGCATCTGCTGTCATCTGAGTTTTTGATCTTAGCCATTCTGACTGGTCTGAGGTGGAAACTCAAGTTTGTTTTGATTTGCATTTCCCTGATAACTAGGGATGTTGAGCACTTACTTAGATCCTGCTCAGCCATTCGATTTTCCTCAATTGAGAATATTTTGTTTAGTTCTCTACCTCATTTTTAATAGGATTGTTTGATTCTCTGGTGTCTAACTTCTTGAGTTCTCAGTATACATTGTATATTAGACCTCTATTAGATGTGGGGTTGGTGAAGATCTTTTCAGTGCATGCTATCAAACCTCTAAAAGAATTAAGTACTGACAAAAATATTCATATAGTGTTATGCCAAAATGCCTTTAAAAATTTGTATATGCATTCCTCTTTTTTAAAAATAAAGTTGTAAGTGAGGGAAAACAAAGATATTTTGATGACTTCTCTCTGCCATGCTATCAAAGACTACCAAAAATACACTTCCATTAAATTTTCACATATATTATTCATCTTACAGTCAAATATTTGTGTCTTAAATCAAAACATTGGATTTTGCCAGGATTACAGTAATAGACTTTATTTAGTTTTCAAAATAAAGAATTAGAAAAGGTTTATATATAACAAATTAAGTTTGGTTTTAGTACTAGTTTTAGAAATCAAACAGTGTTGAGAAAGATATGAAATCAAAAAGTAAGAACTCAAAAGCATGTCTGAGGGGATGACTCAGCAGTTTGGAACACTGGAGCATGGGCTGTCCTTCCAAGGAATTTATTTAAATTTCTTAGGGCCACATGAGGTAGCAAATAGCTACTTATAACTCCTGGTTAAAGATAGCCAACACCTCTGTCAACTGCAGTCACTTGTACTTTCTGAAGCATTCAGATGCTGCAATGAATCAGAGAAAATAGTACAAAATAAAATACAAAATATAAATTTTGAAGAGAACAAAGGCACCAGGAAATTTAAAGCTATAACCAGGGATTATGCTGAAAAGTATGTTGAGGTGACTGCAAGGCCTAATCATTGTTTGAAAAATATTACTTAAAATTAATTGGAGTTTTAACGCTGGCCTTCAATTTGTATTATTTGAGAGGCAAAAAAATAGGATCTTGAACCAACATTCCACTTTAACTGTGTAATTTGAATATTTAGTACCAATTTGGTGCAAGAAAACTGTTAATCTAAAATAATATAAAGTGCATCTTCAAAATATGTGTGTGGAAATTAATAATACTAGGAACTGTATTTAAGAATAATTTTGAAACCCAAATATTTAAAAGACAAAAGCAGTTTAAGACAAGAAAACATGATTGAGAAGTTGGTATGTATAATAGTGCAGGTTTTAAATGCTGGATCTGTGTAATCCAGTAGAAAAACTTGTGCATGTATAAGAACTCTCTCAGTTTTGATATATTTGGATATATTTAATAGCCAGTCTTTACTACAGTAATTTAGTAGCATGTATGCTGTTTGCTAGTAGGATCTAATAACACAGCTTCTTCTTTGCGTGAATACAATTAATTCTAAACTTAACATGAATACTAACTATCCATGCTAACACTATCTTTATACCTGTTAACAGTTCTGCATTTTGATATTCCATTTTAAATTATTTTTTATTGGTTAATCTCTGTGTTTACATTACAAATATTATCCCCCTTTCCCTGTCTCCCATCCCCTTGATTACATGAACATGTTCAGACTCCCAACCACCCACTTCCACTTCAGCACCTTGGCATTCCCCTACATTAGAAAAATGAGCCTTCACAGGACCAAAGGCCTCTCTTCCCATTGATGCCAGCCAATGCTATTTTCTGCTACATATGCAGCTGGAGTCCTGGGTCTCTCCATCTGTACATATTGGTTGGTGTTTTAGTCCCTGGTATCTTTGGAGGGTCTAGTTGGTTGATATTGTTGTTCTTCTAATGTGGTTAAAAGCCCTGTCAGCTCCTTCAGTTCTTTGATTTTTGTAAACTTAAAAAGATGTTCAGTTAGATTTTATTCTTTCTCAGTCACATTAACATTTAAGAAAAGAATTAGTTGCAAATATTTATTATAAATGCATTTACCATATATTACGATGTATTAATTTGTCTTTTAAATGATATTGGCATATGTAGTTTCTGCATACTAAATATTACAGCATAATTCATAGTAGTTTAAACATGCAAACATTCTTAGTTACATCAACAGAAGAATGGATACCTAACAATAATATGTATGCCCATTGAAATGCTATTCTTTGTTTAAAAAAGAATGAAAATTACAATAGTAGAAGCATTTAGATGAAACTGAAAGTATATTAAGGGAAACAAACTAGAAACATCTTCTATTTCATAAATTAAGTTAAAATGTAATTTTAATGTAGAAATTATTTATTATAGGGTGAAAACAGCAAGAGGGTAGATAATACTAGATTTACTCTGATCAATCCATCACATATATGTGTGTAGAAAGTGCACACTGAAGCACAATCACACGGGAGATACACATGTCATGGTCGGAAATAAAGTGAAACGAGACTGTTGATAAGCATTGTCAAGTCAGACACTGTAATTCACATCTGATATTCTAGCCTCAGGATCTGGAGGCAGCCTGACTGTGGCAGGAAAGTTATTATTGGGACATAGTGAGTGTGAGCTAGATTTGGCTTCATTGAGACACTGTCAAAAACATTTTGGAAAAAAAAACATATTGCAAACATAATTTAAATCATAACATTTTGTATCTTCATATTTCTTAAGAGAGATATATATTTGCATTATATTTTAGTTAATAATGCTCAGAAAACTCTTGTGTTAAAATATGTATAGAAAATTTGTCAAAATTTATCTTCCATAGTCCACATAATAGTGTTTCTGTCAAATAAGATTTTTGTCAAGTTCTTATGTGGCAAGTGATAATATTTCACAAACTATAGTTGTTTTTACCTATCCATTTTTTAGAGCAAAAAATAAGGTTGCCTTAAAGTTTGTATTGCTGATAAACAAAGACTGCTGTAACTTTGAGAAAAATGTTCCTGTGTCTTCTGCTTCTATGCTGATATTAAGACAAAAGAGTGGCCTTGTGGGAGGAGAGTCACCAAGGCCTGGAGACACTGTCAATCTCTGCTGCCTAAAGGTGCTGCTGCCCTGGACCTGATAGCTCTCCCTATGACAAGGATTTTGCAATAAAAACAGAAGTCACTAGGCAAAAAAGAAACATGTTTCCCAAATTGAAATCTTGTCTGTCAATAAAATATTAGATAAATTAATTATATTATAGATGGTATACTTTTGATAGGCTAGTAGCACTATTTTCAAGGGAAATCAATAATTTTCACTATTTGTATATGACTCAATTACAACTTCTGAGTGGGCCTTGTAAACATATATGAAGAAATAAGAATGGAAAATATCATCATTTCAATTTTAATATATGATTAGTGACTATTTGTGTTGATTTGAATTGATCTGAATGTTTATTAGCTAACAATTTCTTAATGCCTATACTTGACTTTGATAAATAAAGCCTGTACTAATGTCATAGACCTTTATAAAATATTGTGTTAATTCACAGTATTTTTAGGTCTCTTTTCTTCTCAATGAAATATATAGTACTTTCTTAGATATAGATGGCAATGTAATTTTTGAATTTTAATATCATTTTGCATAGGGTTTATAAGTCTTAAAGAAATAAAGAATTATACTGATAATAATTTCTGTGTAGGAAAACTGCATGGAAAAGGGAAAATTCAAATTTTTGAAGCAGGTAAAAGACATTCTTCAAATGTACATCTGAAAATAGAAACTAGTAACATCTTTGCTGCCAATATAAACACATATAGGAATCTGAAACATTCAAGAAAGAAGTTGTAGAAGTTATTTTAAAATAACAACCTCAGATGGGCAGGTGTATGCATCTCAGAATTTCAAGGAATGTCAAAGCACTAGATAAGGGATATTTTTACAGTATATATTGTTTTTCTACACATGTAGACACTCTAAAATTAGGACACATTATTTAATCAATGTCACTTAAAGTTGTATGTGGTATCATAAACAGCACAATGGTATGTCAACTGGCTTACCTATATACCTGTATACTTTCAAATCCTTGCTATAAGGCTAACAAATTACTAAAGAGACACTTTCAGGAAAAACATCAATTACAGTTGTTTTCTCAACAAAATTCACTTGAAAATTTTGATGAAAATCAAATAAATGTCAGTGATTATGTGTGTACGGAGGATGCCTATGATTGAATAAATATCAAGAGAAAGAAAACGGTAGACCTTTTCTTGGTATACTTGTATACAACATAGTCTGCATTTAAGTGACCCTAAGACAAAAAATAGAATATAGAAACTTAGGAATGAAAACTGTGAGAAATGTTCTAATAAATATATTTTATTTTATATAATCATTTTATGTACATACAAAATTTATATTATAAAATTCGCTATGCAAGACTTATAAAGTTTTAATGAACTTTAACATTAAAATATAAAGTCAGACAGCTAGCATACTTTGTCCTTTGTACTACTAAGAGTCATAAAAATGTATTTTACATTTCATATTATATTACAGGTAATGTTCCAAACATAACTTGAAAATACTATATGAATAATATGTGAGTATCACTATGAGATCAGAAACAAATAAGGAGCTACTAAGAAATACAAAGTGATATTTTTTTGTTAGCAGAAGAGATAGCAGGTAAAATGATTTTTGTAAAATCGTTTTAAAAATGACTAATAGCAGATATTATAAGCATTAAGAGAGAGAGATGCGAAAATGTGGGAGAAATTATGAGAGAAAAATACTACAGAATTATTTTTTTGTTTTGTTTTCAGGCATACTTGCATATAACGCAGACACAGGAAATATGGCGGACAGAGAAAAATTAGAAAGACAAGAAAACTGAGAGGATGTAAGCACCCTGTACTTCCCTTGAAAAATGTATGTGCAGCGATTTCTCAAAATGCCGGTTTTACTTAAGGCCAAGTGATATTTTTTCGCTGAAAAGAGAGAAGGTCAGAGAAAAATGTTATGTGAACAGGGGAACTGCAACTGTTAGAAAAAACAAAAATCAGAGTACATGTTAAATAACAGGTTGGAAGAGCTGTGTGTGTGTGTGTGTGTGTGTGTGTGTGTGTGTGTGTGTACGTGTGTGTGTGTGTGTGTTTGTTTCTGATAATAAAAAAAATTATTTGGATACAATGTACATTTAGAAGATATGTTTATTGGTTATTTTACTTACATTTCAAGTGTTACCCTCCTTCTTTGTTTCCCCTCCAGAAACCACCTATTCTACACCCTTTCCCCCTCCTTCTATGAGGGTGTTTCCCCCACCCATCTAACCATTCCAGCCTCACCACCCTAGCATTTTCCTATGCTGGGCCATTTGTTGAGTCTCAAAAGGATGGAGTTCCTCCCCTCCAATGGATGCCAGATAAGGCATCCTCTGCTATATATATATATATATATATATATATATACAGCTGGAACCATGGGTCCCTCCATGTGTACTCTTGGTTGATGTTTTAGTCCCTGGAAGCTCTTGGTGGTTTGGTTTGTTGATATTGTTTTTCTTCCTATGGTGTTATAAACTTCTTCAGCCCTTTCAGTCCTCTTACCCTTACTCCATTGAGGGCCATGTGTTAAGTACTATGGTTAGCTGTGAATATCCATATGTATATTGGTTGGGATCTGGCAGAGCATCTCAGGTGGCAGCTATACCAGCCATCAGCAATAAGGTTTGGTGTCTGCACATAGGATGGCTCCCTTGAAAGGGCACTCCCTGGATGGCCTTTCCTACAGTCTCTGCTTCACATTTTTAATGAATAGGAATATGTTTATTAGTGTGTGAAATATGTGCATGCAATGTCTCTGCTTACATACATGTGTTACAATATAATAAAAATTTTAAATTGGTTCTCCTTGGTGTTAATATCATAATGGTAGGGGAAGCTAGGGTGGAAGCAAATGAACAGAAAGACAATATGTAACCATCTGCTTCCCAGATACAGTATGAGAATTCAGCATGCCACCTTGCAGTAAGATAATTTGGGATCAGTGTTTTGCAATTTTTGGTACAAAATTAAGTTAAAAAACTTTAAAAATATGGTAACTTCAATGGCTCTCCTTGGAAATAGGACAGCATCTTGAAGCTGACTCTCAAGCTCTGGCTCTCCCTTGATATATTCACAGTAAGTAGGCACTGGCCTTGGATGCTTACTGTGTAATGCCTCTTTACTGGCTGAGTGCAAGGAATTCTGAGATTTAAGAAAAACCTATGAGAGGAGTTCAACTGGCTGAAGTGAGGAAAACATAGCCAAAAGCAACAACAGTTGTTGCTCCTCTTCAATCCTTCCTGGACCAAACAAAAACACATGACAAACTGAAAAATAACACATGCTATTAGTTATGAGGCCCTGAGAGCAGCTCTTAGCTGCTTACAAGTTCAACCCAAATAATAGTAAGCTAAAATGTTTTCCCATGGTTTGCAGAAAAAGGGTCGAGTTCATTTTGCTTTCATACTTAAGTCTGTATCACCCTGAGAAGAGAGCAGCTGCATTATCCTTTCCCTAACAGTCCCTGCCATTCGCCCTGCATTCAGATCCACATGCCCTGACCTGTAGTGCTTTTGTGAACTTATGTTCTTACTGCCTTCTTTCTTCTTTTTTATAATATTTATTTAATGTTTTGGTTTACACTCCAGGTTTTATCTCCATATAGGTCCACCTCTGACACATATGCCACCATCTCCACCATCACATTCCAACCTCCATCTTTCACCCCACCTTCCTGCTCCATGAGGGTCTCCAGTATCTACAGGTTCTGGTGGCACAGGCCAGTAGGATTTGCTAAAGGAGCCAGAAGCAGGAGGATCTGGAGTTCTTTCTTTCTTCTTCATCTGGTCACTGATAAAAATTTCCATGTTTCTGAGCCTATGAGTTTTTCTCTTTAGTACATCTTAAAATACTTTCATAAATGAGACCAATAGATTGCACAAGTGGGCTTGTAAACATTATCAACATTACTGTAGAGCAAAATAAATGATGAGTCAGTGTTAGCAAGGTGATGGAGATGTACAAAATATAGAATTAGGGCAGATATGAGGAATAAAGGTGCATAGAGAATGAGCTACTACCCTTGGAAGAGGTTTCAAGAGAAAAACTATGAGTAACAATGTGGACAGTCACATGGTATACTCCATTTACCTGAAGAAGGCATCACCAGGCCTAGAAATGAGGATTCTTTTGACATCTCAATGTGTCAACAGAATATTTTATAAGGAGCTTTGTATAGATATATAGTTTGAGGTAGTCTTCAAGTATTGCAAATTACACAGCAATCACAATTTGGGTAATTTGTTTTCTTGCTTCAAACATTCTGGATTTTTGTCATAACATGTTCTTAGTGTGACTCTAGGTTGAGAAGACATAATGGTGTGCACCTGCAATCCCAGAATTAGGAAAGTTAAGTTAGAAATGAGTTCAATGGAATCATGGTTTAAAGGTGAATTCCAGGTCCTCCTAGGCAATATAGTAAGACCTTATTATTTTGAAAATACTTTCATTATGCTTAATCTATACTCAACAAGAAATCTGTTTCCATGTTACATTCTGTCCTACATGTACTTTATGCTTATGGTAACTATTTAGATTTCAATGCATGCTATCAAACCTCTAAAAGAATTAAGTACTGACAAAAATATCCATATAATGTTATGCCAAAATCCCTTTAAAAATCTGAATATGTATCCCTCTTTTTTAAAAAATAAAATTGTAAGAAAAAAAATTTTTTATTTCTCTAATGAAACTCCAGTGGTGTGAATTAAATTTCTACTTGCAAGTGCTTATCAACTGGTGTTAGCCTGTTAATTAGGAATTTGTCTGTGTCCACCTCTCCTTTCAGCTCTGGGATCTATTTGGTGTCCTGTAAGCACTGCGTCTTTCTCTGAGAGTTTTGACATGTCTTGGTTCTGTTGATTTATAAGAAATTGTATTCTTGGTGTTCTTTTTTTCTTCATCTTGCTGTTACGTTTTTTTTCTAGCATTCTCTAGAATTATCTGAGCTCTGAAGGGATGTATTTGATGGAGATATTCCTATGGGCCTGATTATTTCAAGGTCTGTCACTCTCTTTATAATGCTAGCTGTGGGTCTCTGCACTTATTCTCATCTGCTGCATGAAGAATATCCTCTGATGGTGGCATAGTAAGTTTTTGATCTATGCACACAGCAGAAGATCGTTAGGAGTAATTTTATTGCTTTTCTTTAATAGAACAGTAGTTAGAATCTTTAAGTTCCACCTCCTCTTTGTTGGGAATTTCTTCCAAGGTCCCACATTTAATCCTTAGATTTTTCTCACTTTAAGGTCTCTGGTGCTTTCTAATGTGCCCCCCTCAAAGTTGTGTATTTCCATTTATTTTTTTTTTTCTAGCTCACAGGGCTTCTTTCCTGTTTCCACACCTGGATACCTGATCATGTTTCTCTTTTCCTTCCCCCATTTCCTCTCCCAATAAGATTATTCCCTCCCTCTAGCTCCATTGCTTTCTTTTCTCTCCCAAGTTGGATTGAATCATTCCCACTTGGGCCCTTCTGCTTGTTAACCTTCATAAATTCTGTTGATTGTATCCTAAGTATTATGTACATTTTTGTCTAATACACACTTAGAAGTGGGTACACACCAAGCATGTATTTTGGGCCTGAGTTACCTCACTCAGGATGTTGTTGTCTAGTGCCAGCTATTTGCCTGTGAAACTCATGATGTCCAAGCTCTTAATAGTTAAATAGTGTTCCATTATATAAATGAATAACATTTTCTGTATCTTTTCTTTGGTTATAGAACATCTGGATTGCTTCTAGCTTCTGGCTATTACATGCCTGTGTCTTCAGGTAGACTTATTTCCAATGTTCTGAGGAACTTTGAGATTGATTTCCAGAATGGTTATACAAGTTTGTAATCCCAGGTTCAGTGGAGGAGTGTTCTTTCTCCACATTCTTGACAACATGTGCTATGACCTGAGAATTTGAGCTTAGCCATTCTAATTGATGGGGGTAGAATCTCAAGATTTTGATTTGTTTTTCCATGATGACTAAGAAACCATCTTCATTAAATGGCACAGGCCTAACTGGCATTTGGTATGTAGAAAAATAAAAAATAGATCCATATTTGCACAAGTCTCAAGTCCAAGTGGTTCAATAACCTCAATATAAAAACAGATACACTAAATCTAATAGAAGAGAAAGAGGAAAAAAGCCTTAACTCATTGGCACAAGAGGCAGGTATTTTCTACAGAGAGTTTCAAAGGTTCAGGCTCTAATATAAAGAATTGATAAATGGTACCTCATCAAAAATCAGCAACTTACAGATTGGAAAATAATCTTCACTAACCCCACAAAAAATAAAGAGATAATACTCAAAATATGTAAAGAATGCAAGAAGCTAGACTCCAGTGAACAAAATAACCCAATAAAACAATAGGGTACAGAGCTAAACAGATTTATAACAGAGGGATCGAGAATGACTGAAGCAGTTTTGCTTGTTACAAGAAGTGTTGAATGATTTACAATAGGGATAAATAAGCAGAAGGCCAAATACAAAGGAATCTTTAGTCTAAATTAAATTTAGAGCAATAAAACAAGAAGGAAAATAAACAAAAATTACAAAACCTTTGTTCTCGTATGTATTTTTGTATTGATTAATATTATTGAATATAGTAATGATTTTCTTTATTTTTTTTCTTTCAGAAAAAGATAGTTTCTATGTCTTCTTTCAATCTTGGCCACTTGCCTCTACCTGTAAAGCTTGTTTAAAGCTTGATCTTGGCTTTATTATTAAACCCATATATAGCTTTGTAATTTGTATAAAATTTAAGATTCAAAAAAAGAGAGAACCCTGAATATATTTGTCTCTATGAGTCTTGTTTACTTCATTTAATTAATTTCATATTTTTCAAATATTTGCATATTAAAATAGCTGATAAAACTTTGGTTCTACAAATCACATTTTAATTGCATAAAGTTAAAAACTCACAGTTGTTATCCATTAATAATTTTGAAGAAAAATCATTGTAATTTACCATGTTTAAATAAAAATACTGAGAAAAATTTTAAAAATTACTCATATAAATTATCTCTTCTTTATTGGAAATGTTTTTTAAAGTGGCTTATAAAATATTTTTGTTAATTATTTAGAAAAGTAATATGTATTCGCCAAACTTTACTACTCTTATGAAAATATAAATTTAATTCATATTAATTATGATATATTTGTTTCTTAATAATATTTTTAGTATTTAGTTGAAATGACACTCACACATGCATTGGTTTCGGAGTAGTCATGATAAATTTTGCAATTAATATTTTTGAACACTCCCTAGGCATTCTGGCATATTCAACATTATCCAAGTTTGTCATCTTAAGAGGATTACATATATTGGCAACTAAGTTTCCTCCAAACAATAATTAAGACTAAAGTCTAATAGACTTAATGATTATCTCTGTGATTCTTATGTCTTCTTAAGACTTTTATTGTTTTCCTTAGACTTTTGTGAAGGAGCTATTCACCACCAGTTTCTTATAATTTGACTCTGATTTGTACTGCACCATTACTCTCAGATTCCTGGTGTCTCTGTACAATTTTTTTGAAGAACTCTCTTTCTTTGAGCTTTGAATCTTCTGAACTGATTTTGCCATCACCATCTCTTTTAATCTTATCCTGGTGTTCCTAAGAATTGACTCAAAGTCCTACTTTATTTTATGATTAAAGATACCACATGAAAATTATTTTATTAAAAAATGTCAAACTCTAAAACTTTTTAATGGTATCTGCCAATTAATTAGTCTAATGGGGGATGCAATTTAATTATGAGGTGTCCCTACAAGCTGATTGAAGTTTTTCACATAAGAGAAGTCCTGTTCTATCCACTGCCTTCCTTTGTAGTGAAAATTCAGCCTCCTCTAAAGCAAACACCTGCCATGGGGTATGTTCACTGTTCACATTAGTGTGAGAAGGAGTGGAATGGTTCATGTTCAAAACTTCTTCCTTTATTTATTAATGATTTTAAATCAACACCTTGAAACCTGGTTGTGGTTCTAATGGAATCATTTCTTAATAATAATTTTAAACTTCTAAATTAGAGTAATTGAACACCCAGGACACTCACCCAGAAAATAGGCAACAAAACTGCCCATTGCCTTTCTTGGAAGATTTATAACAACAATTAGATATAACAAATTTACTTATAAAATATGATTTATATGTATACATTTATATGTCTGACAATATACTTTGTCAGACATTAACAAATTATAGTACAATAAATTTATGTTTTCATATTTAGTCTATATTATCTGCTGATTTAAAAATATAATCAATCTTTTGCTAAAAATCTTCCTTTAAGAAATGTTCTTATGACCTTAAATATGAATACTAGAGAGGGCTGTTGTGTCAGGAAATAGAAATGGAGGAACTTTCAGATATAGAATGAAAATTGTTTTGTGTGGACCAGGAAAACATAAAGTATGATAGAAATATTGGGTATAGATAAGTGAATTTATTTTGCTAGCAATCTCAGTTACATAATATGCTATTATATCATGAGAGCATATTGAAATTTACTAAAGAATTTTATCATTATACTCATTACAATTGTTATTTGTAGTGAATCCATTATGAGATGAATGTTTCCTCCACCAAAATGCATGGAAACTTATTGAACTAACTTTATTTTACAGGGTTACTGCATTTAGAGGTAGAACATAGAGTGTGACAATAAACAATCTATGTAGTAGGTCTCAGGTAATTATTGTCATCATAAAAAGAGAAGACTGGCACATATAGGTACATCATGCAAAGAAGAACCGAAGAATACTAACAGACAAAGAAAAGAACCAAGTTCTGGACAAGGTAAAACACTTTGGAAGACCAAAATATTTATTTTGAGATTTTCGTTCTCTAGAACTGTGGATTCTTGCTACAGCAAAAATTAGCAAAAAAAAAAAAAAAAAAAAAAAAAAAAAAAGGTGGATCTTTTATAATTATTTTCAAAACAATTCCAGAATTCCCTATTATATATTCAAATTTGTGTAATGGAAAGATACTTGCTAGTATGTACAATGAGCATTTTACTGTTATTTTTAAAATATCTGTGCATGTGTGTATGTGTGTGTGTGTGTGTGTATCTGTGTGTGTTGTGTATGTTTGTTTGTGGCACTGTGTGTGATGGATCTGATGAAATATAGAAGAGGGCTTTACATGCCATGGACTAGAGTTACAGGAAGTTACATGTAGAAATGTCAACTGGGCACTGAATTCAGGTTCTCTGTAGAAGGAAGTATATATTCTCATAATTTCTTATTCTATCCTCTGTAAAATTATCTTAGCAATTTTCATATTTGTCACTATAATAAATCTCAATTTTTATTCTCTTTTTATATCTTATTGGGAGTACTTTCCAGTACACTACAAGTTTGGGACTTACTACATAGCAAGAATTAAAATGTACTGCATTGAGAAACATAAATATTTCAAGAAATTTGTTTAAGAGGAGAATGCAAGCAGCTAACTGTCAGACTGTACACAAGAACCCAATAAAGAAGATAGAGAAAGGGCTGAAGGAGCTAACAGGGTCTGCAACCCCATGGGAATAACAAAATTATCAACTAACCAAACCCACCACAACTCACAGGGACTAAAACACCAACCAATGAGCACACATGGAGAGACCCATGGCACAAGGTGCATTTGTAGCAGAGGATATCATTCTCTGGCATCAATGAGAGGAGAGGCCTTTGGTCCAGTGAAGGCTCATTTTCCCACTGTAGGGGATTGCCAAAGTGCTGAGGTAGGAGAGGGTGGTTGGGAGATGGAGCACCCTCATGGAGGCAATGGGAGGGGGAGGGGAAAGGAAATTGGGAAAAAGGGATAACATCTGAAATGTAAATACAGAGAATATCCAATAAAATATTTTAATAATGAAAATTTGTCTGCCTTTGATTTATAGTTTCTTATTTATTTAATGCCTCAACATGAACTAGATTTCTTTCCTGTGCTTCTTAAGCTTCTTTTTAGAGTTCAGTATTAATTTACCTTGAAAAAGGGAAAATAATGTGCTTTATTATTCATGGAGTGTCCACAGGTTTTAACACAGGGTTGGATATAATGAATGTTTATATTTTCTTGGTTTAAATAAGAATCACCCTCATAGTCTCATATGATTGAATGCTTAGAAAAGACGATTTGAGAAGGAGTACGAGGGATGTTCTTATTAGACAAACTATGGCAATAGGACTGGGCTGTGAGATTTTAAAAGCCGAGACAGGGCTAATGTTATTTTCTTCCTTTTCCCAACATATGCAGATATAGAGATTTCAGTAACTTTCCCAGCACCATATATACTTATAGGGAGCCAGCATGATCCCCACTCTCACAATTATGGAATTACCTTTGAAAGTGTAGCCAAGCCCCAATTAGATGTCAAGCTCTCGGTGTCCCTTTAAGGCAATAGAACATGCACTTAGATAGAAGTTGGTACTGGGTACTGGGAAGTATTGCTGTGACAAACCTGACCATGTCTTTTATTGAAAATCTTTTATGACTTACTTTGAGTCAGAAGTCCTCCCACGTCAAAAAAGTTGTCACAACCAATCAATAAAAGTGTATGAGATGAAAGTCTTTAAAGATTTATTTTTATAATCATGTGTCTGAATCTATGGCACATGTGATGGATGTGTGTTGATGACGGGAGCCAGGGAGCCTGAAGAGTTATTGGTGTTGTAGAAAATGTTGTTAGTCACTTACTGTTAGTTTTGGTATCTAAATCTTAGTCCTTGAGAGTAGCCTTAAGCTATTTTAACCAATACCCATTCCAGAACCTACATAGAATATTTTAATTAGTTTTAACTTCATATCATAGAATAAAATACAGGAGTAGACACTATTAATTAAAAATCTGACCCTTAGAAGCAACGTGAGAGTTTAGAGTAACATCAGTTGCATGACATGAGAAGTTGATGAAATTAAGCTTTTTGCTTTTTATTTTTTCTGTAAGACTCCATAAAGGAGCAAAATAATCCAAAAAGCTATACTGATAAATTTTACTTCATTAAAACACATACATGAAAGGAATTACTATAGTTTATAATTTGTTAGCAATTAAAACCGATTTAAAATATTTTATTTTATTTATACATATAATTATCAATTTAATATATATATTATAAAAAAGATAGTACAAACACTGTGATTTCTATTATCTGTACAATCTAATAAGTTTAGCTCCTGTAGTTTTACATGCATATGACTTCAAAGTACAGTAGTTCGAAAACAAATTATACTGAGTTTTCTGTTACCAAATTCATAGTAGTTTGACTCCTTCAAAAAGTATCACTCCCTAAATAAGAACCAGGATCTAATAAAAACAACTAGGTGCTGAATTATTTTTTAATAATATTTAATTTTAGTTTTGAAAAAATTTAATGAAATTCAATATTCCACAAATTCTATTTGGTAATCAATGCTTAACATTTAATTTTTTGCAGTAGATAATATGTACAGGAAATAGTTTCTCCTTTAGATGTTTTAGAGCTTAAGTCTTATTAACTATTAACTATTATTTATTCCTGATAATTATTTAATTAGTATTCAAAATTTTTAATTTTCTTTAAAACCTATTTGAGACACACATTTCTGAAACCTGAATTTTAAAAATATCACATTTTTGCTTTACTTTTCTTTTAATTAATTAATTAATTTAATGTATATGAGTACACTTTCACTGTCCTCAGACACACCAAAAGAGGGCACCATATCTCATTACAGATGGTTTTGAGGCACCATATGGTTGCTGGGAATTGAACTCAGGACCGTTGGAAGAGCAGTCAGTGGTCTTAACCTTTAAGCCATGTTTCCAGCCTCTCATTTTTAATATCTTCATTTTCTAGTTATAATAACTCTCTGTTTGACTTAAGTTTATTAAACTGTGAAGAGTGAGTGTTTATCTGAGCCTTTTAAGAGAGACTTGTGCACTATGAGTTTAAGGCAATCTGTTTATGTTCAAAATAGCAACACTTTTACATGCTCCATGGTTCTAGGTATGAGACATATGGGCTCTGTTTTTATGTGTATCTAAGCCTGTAACTCAAATAAAATTGACAGTTTATTCCTCCTGGTTATCATCACAATGGTTAAAAATAGCATTGTGGACCTTGACATTAAAATACCATCTTCTCTTTAAAAAGGATTTTTAATAATACTTTACCTTATACATTATAATTAAAAGGGTATTCTAGTGTATCCTTTAGATCCTTTACAATGTTTAAAATAGTATCTAAATTGAAATTTAAAAACCCATGACATATTAATAGTTTTTCATAATTAAAATAAATTTACATTTTTTAAAACATTTACTTTGTAAATAACAATTATTTTAAAACTTAAAGGGATTAAAATGTTTAAGTGCAGCCTCATATTTTATAGGAAATGGAAAATAAACAGAACAAAATATTGAACACATGAAAAATAGTTCAGCTATGGTAATACTCTTTAGAATTATTGAAAAGTTGCACGTTATTTACAAAGTATATTTTCATTTATTAAATAATGATGTCTAATAATTATTTAAATTCAGATCTCATAAAATTTTTCTCAATGCTATGGAAGAAAAAATGTTTCTTCAACCTAAAAGTTCAGGTTATTACAAAATATACTGTTTTAGTGTTCTAATTCAACAGAAACTTATGACTAGTTTCTCCTACCAAGCTCCATGTCTATCTCAGTGCTTCGAAGTCAAAGCTTCAGCAGAGAAATATTTTATGACATTTCTCAGCATCTTTTAAAGAAGTAGAATCTCCACAGATCCTTATTAGACAGAAAGACTGAAGATTTAGGCATATTAATGTTCTTTTTACTTAAACATGGAAGATGGTCCATTTCCCACTTCTCCTACAAGTTCAAAGACTAGGTGTGTTTCCCCACCAATGGCATGAGGGACTTGTAGGTAAGGGAAATAACTGTGTTAGAGCTTCCCTGTCTCTGAATAATCTAATACTTCATGGCCCAAGCCAGACAGTTCTGAGAGACAAACACTAAATTAGATTCAGCATTTTGGATTTCAGGTAAATTCTTTCACTGGGAAACTCCCTGTCTACCTCTGAATCTGTCTCTCTGTCTTTCTGTGAGTACACATAAACACTTGCATGCAAATGCATGCACATGTGTATGCATATTTCTGCATGTGTGTGTATGTTTCTGTTTTAATGAAAACTTAGCTGAATACTTGAATGCTAAAATCTTGCTCTTCCTGAAATTTTATTCTTCCCATAACTGAAAATAATCTATACTCGAAACCCTACCATAACTTCATGAGAATATAATGGTCACTTGAAATATTTCAGGTGGTTCAATTTCCATTCATTTTGTCAAAACCGCTACAACATTACCTCTGGAACCTGTGAATTTCTAGACAATTTATTCCAAACTTTTGTTTTCTGTATTAACTAACTTGATGCGTTTTGCTTCATAACCAATCTCAGTTTAGCTAAACATTAAAATTTTAACTTTGAATCTTTTCAGAAATATGCTTTATCTGATACTTTATTTACTATTTATTTATAGACTACACCATGTCTATAGAATAGTAATAAGGCTACCTTGTAGTTTTTATGGTGGATGTCTTAAAGTTTTATTGTATATAAAACCATATGAGAAAATGGGTTTTTCCCAGAAATTAACAATTAGTCTCAATGACAAGTAAAAGCTTACAGTCTAAAAATCAATTCTAATACATGTTTTGTGTGACTATGGAAAATTATAATGAACTTTCTGTTTTATAAAAATGATCAATCCATCTAAATGTTAGGTAAAAATGCTGAGCTGACAGAAAAAACTATTACTGGAGTCATAGTTCACTTGATTCATAATGTGGAAGAAGCTTATCCTCCAGGTTTATAAGAGTTCAGTTAAAGGCAGAGAGAGTTGTTAGTGTCTTTTTTTATTCAGTAGGCATACTGTTTGGTATATGTGTCTTGTACTTACAGAGTGGTATTCAGGAAAAGTTAATGTATTTCATGACTTGTGAAACTCTATCATTTAAATGTGTATATTTAGCCACAAAACTTCTTGCTTAATTACAGATTAGTGGTCTTAAATAACATATGCTTAAACTACTTTGTGCATATATGCATAAATTAGTCAATCTAATGAGCTTGAAAATGTTTATGTTAACTTTTAAAGCAAACTGGTCTCTTAATTATTGCATTTAATATATCGATATGAGGATTGGTAAGGCAGTACAAGGAGTACCAAGAATATTTGGAAAGAAAGTTATCTATGAATAATTAAATAGACTATCAACCTTGAAAAATAATAATAGATACCAACTAGAACACTAACAATGCCTATTTTAAATTTTACATAAAATGTACTTGCTTTTTTCTTTCCTTTCAGGTTGTAAAATCATTCACATCATACAAATTTAAATCATATATTCACCTGTAAACAGAATGTAAATTTATTTCCAGTTCAGAAGCCTTAAGTAGTTATATGGCACATAGAAGAATTCACATAAAAATTCTCAATTATGGATTTAAAATATTTATTAATTCTGAAAATATAGTCATTCTTTTATATATTAATGAGCATTGGCATTATCAATACACACATTTAGGAAGGAAGCAGTCCACAATAAGGAGTAAGAACATGCAGTTTTCCCTGAATACTACCCAAACTTTGATACAGACTACCTCTTCCCTCTTTCCCACAGCTGCCGTAAAGAATATCAATCTCTGTTCATTATTTGGAAGGCTGAAAATTAAAGATACAAATTTCTAATTCAGTCAGTATTTAATGAATGATATTTAAAAGAATTCCATCTCTCTAAAAACAAGTGCTGCTAAAAAAGTAAAACATTGTCTTTCAAGTAAATAATTTTTAAATTTTCATCAGATTCTAAAATAAAAGGCTTGACATTTAGCTTTCAAAATATTTATTTTGTTTGGTAAAAAGATGAACACAATAGCTTATTTTCAGACAGCTTCTTTTCTCATGCAGTTATGGAAGTTCATCTGGGGTTTCAAGAACCAATTCTTCACATTCACTTGTTTAAAGAATAAAATGTCAGGAAAAGAAGGTTTTCAGCATTCAAACATTCAGAAAAGTGTTCTTGAAAAAAGAAACACATGCACACACACACATGCACACACATAATCTATTGTTCATACCTGCCTCCAAGATACCACTTTTATGTTTGTTGTCAGTTTCTGATCTCTCCAGTATGGCCATTTAATCCTAATGAATACAACAAATGGATTATCATTTTCTTTAAATGATGATTTTTGTGGTTTCTTATGTAAAATGGAACTTCTTATTAATATATTGTCATACAAATAAAGTTTATTTACAATTATATCCACACAGTGAATGAGGTAGTTAAAATTTTAATTTCAGAGTGAGATCCAGTCACAAAAGAACAGACATAATATGCAGTCACTGATAATGAGATACTAACCCCAGAAAACTCTGAACTCCCCAGAAACAAATCACAGACTGTGTCAAGTTAAAGAAAATATTTTTAAAATATTGATTCTTCCAATCCATGAGCATGGGAGAGCTTTCAATTTTCTGAGAACTTCCTTGGATTTCCTTATTTAGAATTTGAAGTTCTTGTCATACAGGTCCTTCACTTGCTTAGATCTCACCAAGGTATTTCATAGTTTTTGTGACTATTGTGAAGGATGTCTTTTTCCTAATTTCTTTCTCCACATGTTTGTCCTTTGAATATAGGAAGGCTACTGATTTGTTTGACTTAATTTTATATCCAGCCACTTTGCTGAACTTGTTTATCAGCTGTAGGAGTTCTATGGTGGAATTTGTGGGGTCAATTAAGTACACTATCATGTCATCTGCAAAGAGTGATATTTTTACTTCTTCCTTTCAGATTTGTATCCCTTTGATTTCCTTTTGCTGTCTAGTTGCTCCAGCCAGGACTTCCAGTACTATCTTGAATAGGTAGGGAGAGAGCCTTGTCAAGTTCTTGATTTTAGTGGGATTGCTTCAAGTTTCCCACCATTAAGTTTGATGTTAGCTGGTGGTTTGCTCTATATTGCTTTTATTATGTTTACGTATGGACCTTGGATTCCTGTTCTTTGCAGGACTTTTAACATGAAGGAGTGTTAAATTTTGTCAAATGCTTTCTCAGCATCTAGTGAGATGACCATGTGGTTTTATTCTTTGAGTTTGTTTATATGGTGGATTACATTGATGGATTTCCTTATATTAAACCATCCCTGCATCCCAGGGATGAAGCCTACTTTAAAAATGGCCATCCTACCAAAAGCAATCTATAGATTCAATGCAATCCCCATCAAAATTCTAACCCTGTTTTTCATTGAGTTCTAAAGATCAATGTGGCAATTGTGGTGAAAACTTCATGGTACTGGTAAAGAAATAGGCACGTGGATCAATGGAATAGAATAGAAGATCCAGAAATGAGCCCTCATGTATATGGTCACCTGATTTTTGACAAAGGAGCAGTAAACATTCAATGGAAAAAGGACAGACTATTCAACAAATGGTGTTGGTCTAACTGGCACTCAGCATGCAGAAGAATGAAAATAGACCTTTTCTTATCTTCTTGTACATAGCTCAAGTGTAAATGGATCAAAGACCTCCACATTAAACCAGATACACTGAAACTATTAGATGAGAAACAAGGGAAAACCTTAGAACCCATAGGCACAGGAGAAAATTTTCTGAAAAAACACCAAAGGCTCAAGCTCTAAGGTCAAAGATTAAAAATGGGACTTAATGAGATTGCAAAGTTTCTGTAAGGCTAAGTACATTGTCAAGAAAACAAAACAGCAGCGAACGGAATGGGAATAGATCTTTACCAACTCCACATCAGATAGAGTCCTAATATCCAAGGTGTACAAGGAACTCAAAAAGGTAGACACCAGAGAATCATATAACCCTATTAAAAATTGGGGTACAGAGCTAAACAAAACGTTCTCAATTGAAGAATAAGGAATGGCTGAGAAACATCTAAGGAAGTGCTTGACATATTTAGCCATCAGGGAAATGCAAATTAAAACAACCCTGAGATTCAACCTCACACCATTCAGATTGGCCAAGATCCAAATCTCAGATGACAGCAGATGCTAGCGAGGTTGTGGAGAAAGAGGAACACTTCTTCACTTTTGGTTGGGTTGTAAACTGATACAACCACTCTGGAAATCAGTCTGGCGATTCCTCAGAAAATTGGACATAGTACTACCTGAAGATCCAGCTATTCCACTTCTGGGCATGTACCCCAAAGACACTCCAATATACAACAAAGATACATGCACCACAATGTTCATAGCAGCTCTATTTATAATAGCTAGAAGCTGGAAAGAACCCAGTTGTCCTTCAGTAGATGAATTGCTACAAAAATTGTGGTACGTTTACACAATGGAGTACTACTCAGCCATCAGAAACAATGACTTAACCTAATTCTTAAGAAAATGGCTGCATCTAGAGAATATCATCCTGAGTGAGATAACCCAGTCACAAAAGAACAGACATAATATGCAGTCACTGATAGTTTGATGCTAACGCCAGAGGCTTGGACTGCCCCAGAAACAACTTACAGACTGTGTGAAGTTCAAGAAAAAAAGAAAAAAAAAACACAAAATAAACAAACAAACAAAAGACATTATGCTCAATCCTTACACACTAAGAAAACATTCACTAATTCCGGGTTACATTCTGTTTTACATGTACTTTTTCTCATTGTAACTAGTAAGAACTTAATGCAGAGTATCAAACCTTAAAAAAAAAAGCCAAGCACTGCCAACAATGTATTTGTATACATTTATACAAAAATGTTTAAATTTTTTTCCTTTTATCTTTGTTTTGTAAAATAAAGTTTTAAAAAATATATTCATATAATTTTATGCAAAAATCTTTTAATATCTGCTATTTTTATTAATTGTTTAAATATAAAACCATTTATCTTTGTTTTTAAAAATAAAGTTTTTTAATTTTAAAAAAAGTTCAAGAAAATAAAAAGAATATATTTTAATTAAAATAGAACTGTATCAAATCAACTTTTCCTTCTTACAACCCCTCCTAGTTTCTCTCCCATCCCCTCAAACTAATACTCTCTTTTCTTATATTATTGTTAGATATAGACATATGTGTATGTATATGTACCCGAAATACTTAATTACAACACAATGAGTTGTCAGTTTAAACTCTTGGAGTTTGGTTAGTTCATATTGTTTTTTTAAAGGGTTTACAAAGCCCTCAACTCCTTTAGTCCTTCTTCTAAATCTTCCATTATGGTCCCCTTGCTCATACCATTGGTTAGCTGCAAGCATCCTAATCTGTTTCCATAAAGCTCTGCCAGACTTTCAGGAGATAACCTTATCAGACCCCTGTCAGCAAGAATTTTATGTCATCAGCAATAGTGACTGAGTTTCATGGCTGCATATGGCATAGATCTTCAAGTTGGGCAGTCTTCAGATGGGCTTTCCTTCAGTCTCTGCTCAAATTTTTGTCCCTGTATTTCCTTTAGATAGGAGCAATTCTGGGTTAAAATTTTAAGCTTGGTGAATAGCCTCATTATGCAACCAGGGACTTTGCCTAACCTCTAAATATGTGTTTTACATGTTTTTTTCTTTAGATATGTTAAGTGTTTCAGCAAAAGACGACCTCTTTGGATCCTGAGAGCTTCTTGCTTTCCTAGAATCTGAGACTTGTTGATGACTACTAGCAGTTTCCCATTCTCCATTGCTACACACTTCTGTTCAAATTTCTGACCCACTGTATATCATTTCTCTCTCCTCTTGGACCTGATCTCCCCCTCCCTTAGTCTCAAGTCTCTTCCATTTTCCACCCACCATGAGTGTTTTGTTCCCTCTTCTAAGAAAGATTGAAGCATCATTTTTTGTCTCTTTCTTTTTCTTTAGTTTCATATGGTCTTTGAATTTTAACTTGGGAATTCTGAGCTTTTGGGGTAATATTGATTTATCAGTTAGTGCATATCATTTATGTTCTTTTCTGACTGGATTACCTCACTCCGAAGGATATTTTCTAATTTCATTCAATACACTAAGAAGTTCATGAAGTCATTGTTTTTAATAGGTGAGTTGTCCACCATTGTAATAATGTGTAAATTTTCTGTGTCCATTCCTCTGTTTGAGGATGCCTGGGTTTTTCATTGCGTCTGGCTATTATAAAGTAACAATGAACATAGCAGAGCATGTATCTTTGTTATATGTTTGAATATATTTTGGGTATATGCCCAGAAGTGATAAATCTGGGCCCCCATGTACTACTATGTCCAAAGTTTTAAGAACTGATTTCCAGAGTGGTTGTATCAGCTTGCAATCCCACCACCAGTGGAGGAGTGTTAGTTTAAGTGTATGTGATATTATGTGGAGGTCCATGAACCACATGCACTTGAGCTTTATACAAAGAGATAAAAATAGATTAATTTGCTTATTTTTACATGCTAACCTCCATTTGAACCAGCCCCATTTTTGAAAAAAATAATCTTTTTCCGCTGCATTGTTTTAACATCTTTTTCAAAGATCTAGTGATTATAGGTATGTGGGTTTATTTCTAGTTCTTTAAGCCTATTTCATTGATCTATCTGCCTGTCATTGTACAATACAATGCTGGTTTTATCAGAATTTCTCTGATAAAATGAAGCTTGAGATCAGTGATGGTGATTTCCCTAGAAGTTCTTTTATTTTTGAAAATAGTTTTTACTATTCTAATTTTTTTGTTTTTTCAAATAAATTTGCCCATTTCTCTTTCTAACTCTATGAAGAATTCAGTTCAAATTTTAAAGGAGATTGCAGGGAATCTGTAGGTTGCTTTTGGCAAAACGGCCATTTTTTACTGTATTAATCCTGCCAATCCATAAATATAGGAGATATTTCCATATTCTGAGACCTTCTTCAATATCTTTCTTCTCTTCTGAGACTTAAAGTTCCTGTCATACAGATCTTTCATTTGCTTTATTAGAGTCATACCAAGTTATTTTATATTATTTGTAACTATGGTGAAGGGTGTCTTGTACCTAATTTCTTCTTCCTTTTTCTCTCTCTCTCTATTTTCTTTTTTTTTTTTTTGAAATGGAGGAAGACACATATGTAGCCCTACAAAGTATTTTAGACAAAAGTCCAGTACAAGGAGAAAAACTACACTCTAGAAGAAAAAAAACCAAGAAAGTAAACATCTTTCAACAAACCCAAAAGAAGCTAGCCACAAAAACAATTCCACTGCCAACATCAAAAATAACAGCAAGCAACCATCAATTTTTAAAGATATCTCTTTGCATCAATGAACTTAATTACTCAATAAAAATACACAGACTAGAACACTGGATATGTAAATAGGATGCAGCATTTTTTGGCATACAGGAATCACATCTCAGTGACAAGAACAGAAACCACCACAGAGTAAGAGGTTAGAAAAAAATCCTATCAAAGCAGCCAAAGAAACAAGATAAAGTATTCATTTTAATATAGAATAAAATTGACTTTCAACCAAAAGTTGTCAAAATGATTAGAAAGGACACTTAATATGCATCAAATAAAAAAAACTACTAAGATGAATTCTCAATTTTCAACATCTATGCTTCAAATGCAAGGGCACTCTCATTCATAAAAGAAACTACTAAAGGTCAAAGCACACATGATACTAATCCAATAATTGTGGGTAACTTCAACAAGCCACTCTCAGCAATGGACAGATAATGAAAATAAAAACTAAACTGAGACACAATGAAACTACAGAAGCTGTGAACAAAATGAATTTAACAAATATCTATAGAACATTTTATAATTAAAAGAAAAAAATATACCTTCTTCTGGGCACCTCATGGTACTTCCCCTAAAATTGATCATATAGTAAGTTACAATACAGGCCACAACAGATACAAGAAGACTGATACAACACTATGCATTCTACTACATACCCACAGACTATGTCTGTTCTTCAATAACAACAAAAATGACAAAATCTCACATAAACATGGAAGGTGAACAATGCTCTACTTACTGATAACGTGATCAAGGAAGAAATAAAAACAGAATCTAGGACCTTTTAGAGTTTAATGAAAATAAACATACAACATACCCAAATTTATTGAACACAATGGAAGCAGTTCTATGAGAAAAATGTATAGATCCAATATTGAACTAGAGAGAGCATATGTTAACAGTTTGACAGTATACCTGAAAGCCCTAGAACTAAAAGACCCAAATACACCCAAGAGGCTTATAAGGTAGGGAATATTCAATTTCAGATCTAAAATCAACCAAGTAAAAACAAAAGAACTAAACAAAATATCAATAAACCCAGAAACTTTTTTCTTTGAGAAAATCAACAAGATAGGTAAACCCTTAGCCATAATAACCATAAGGCACAGAGAAAGTGTCTTAATTAACAAAATCAGAAATGAAAAGGGAGAGATAACAGAAACTGAACAAAAATTTAAAAAATCATCAGACCCTTTGCTAAAAGTCTATACTCAATAAAACTGAAAAATCTGGATGAAATGAGAAATTTTTTAGACAGATACCAGGTACAAAGTTAAATCAGGATCAGATAAACCATCTAAACAGTCCTGTAATCCCCAATGAAATAGATGCATTCATTAAAATTCTCTCAATCAATAAAAAGCCCAGGAGAAGTAGATTTAGTTCAGAAATCTAATAGACATTCAACGAAAACCTAATACCAACACTCTTCAAACAATTCCATGAAATAGAAAGAATAATACACAAGTTGTTCTTTGAACCCACCTTTACACTTGTAACTTACTCATCCAAGACCCTACAAAGAAAGAGAACTTCAGAATAATTATTTCATGAATTTTGATAAAAACACACTCAATTAAATTCTCACAAAGCTAATCCAAGAAACACATTAAAAGGATCATTCCCCATGTCCAAGTAGGCTTCATACCAGGGATGCAGGAATGCCTCCTGTCACCTTGTGTTTCTTCAGTCTGCACTTGTATCCAAGTCGCTTGTAGTTATTATTCTGATTTTCCTTATACATCAGATAAGATATTTTGTGCTTGATACTTTGAAGAAGTGCCATATAGCTTGATGAGGTCATGAAACTTGTGCTTCTACCACTTCAAATATGATAAGTATATTGTTTGTAACTCTAAACCCTCAAAAAGCTATGTAAAAAAGATGCTGTAAGGCTGCTAAGCAGATAAGGAACATTTTAGAAACCTATGGAATTCCTTAGAATTACTTATACAATGCACTACAGCTTAGGATCTCTTTTAAAAAAAATCATTTGTTAATTATTTTACAGTCTAGAATTTTCCCTTTCCAGTGTACCCACAGACTGTTTAACATCCCACACATCCTCCCTCCATCTCCAAAAGGGTGCCACCCCCATCCTCACCCCACCAGACATCTCCTTTTCCTGAGGCCATAAGTCTCTTGACAGTTGGGTGGATAATCTCTTACTGAGTCCATACATGGCAGTCTTCAGCTGTATATGTCAGGGGCCTCATATCAACTAGTGTCTGAGATATCTCAAAGGTCCAAGTTAGTTGAGACTGCTGGTCTTCCTATAGCTTCACCCTTTCCTCAGCCTCTTCCAGCTTTTTTCCTAATTCAACCTACAGGGGTCACCAGCTTTTGACAATTGGTTGGGGATAAATATCTTTATGTGACTCTTTCAGCTGCTTGCTGGGCCTCTTGGAGGTCAACCATGCTAGGCCCCTGTTTGTAAGTACACCAAAGCCTCAATAATAATCTCAGGTAATGGGGCCTCCCTCTGAGCTGGATCCCAACTTGGGTTTGCCAATATACTTTTACATTTTTATGGCTGTTCTCCATTTTTATTCATGTAGTTCCTTCAGACAGGAACAGTTCTGAATCAGTTTTTGATTGTGTAATAACAACACAATCCTTATACTTGATGCCCTGTCTTTTTACTAGAGGTGAACTCTGAAAGTTTTCTCTTTCCATTTCATCTAAGATCCCTCCCTTTGAGTCATAAGAGTGTCTGACCTCCCAAATCTCTGATACATTCTAGATGGTCCTCCACCTCCTACCTGCTGAGGTTGCCTGCGTTTGTTCTTTCTATAGGCCCTCAAGGCTTCAGTTTTATTCTCCCCACCTAATACCTGATCATGTTCTTTTCATTCACTTACTGTTCCTTTTCCAACCCAGTTTCCCCTCCCTCTATTCACAAGTAGAATTAAGGCTCTCTCACTTGGGCCCTTCTGCTTCTTAACCTTCCCAAGTTCTGTGAATTTTATTCTGTACTTTCTGTCTAATATGCACTTATTATTGAGTACCTAGTATGCATGTCTTTTTGGGTGTGTATTAACTTATTCATGATATTTTCCAGTTCCATCCATTTGCCAGCAAAGCTCACGTTGTCCTTTTTCTTAATAGCTGAGTAATATTCCATTGTAATAGTATTCCATTGTGTAAGTGTATCACATTTTCTGTATTCATTTTTCTGCTGTGGGACCACTGGGTTGTTTCCAGCTGTTCCCTATCACACACAAGGCTCCTATTAACATAGTGCAACATGTGCTCCTGTGACATGGTGTATATGCTCACATGTGGAATAGATTGGTCTTCAGGTAAATCTATTTCCAGTTTTCTTAGTGACCTCCAGATTAACTTCCAGAGTGGTTGAACCAGTTTGCAATCCTACCAGCAATGGTGGAGTGTTACTCTTGGTCTACATTCTCACCAACATGTGCTATCACCTGGGATTTTGATCTTAGGCATTCTGATTGTATGAGGGATAATCTCAGGGTCATTTTGATTGGCACTTCCCTCATGACCAAGTCGTTTGTCTCCTTAAGGTTCAATGGACTACTACTTTATAAACGTGACATCCTGCACTTTATATTAGGTCCCAAATCTACTTTAATTTTTGTATCTGAACAGGCAGTATGTGTGCTTTTCTTTGTTGGACGAGATAATAACTGCCAATTTTAGGAAATAAATTACTGGCTAGGCCTTCAAGGCAGCTCAGCTTTAGCATAAACTTATCTATAATTTCTTCAATTTTCATTATGAAAGTTGTCACGACAATCTTTTTGATATTTAAGAAAGACAGTGATGCTTTCCCTTGTAACACAAAGTAAAAGACTTGAAATGATATTGAGCTAAATTCTACCTTAGTAAACACTTGTAATGCTATGATAAATATCATATATATATATATATATATATATACATATATATGTTCCTATATATACATACATATGTGTATATATGTAAATATTTTAGTACTTTAATATTTGAAGTCTATATCTATAATATTTAACTTACAATTTGGATCTTTTCCTTTTATATCTCTATCTTCATCATCATCATTATCATTTTTTAGTTTCATTTTATAATTATACATGATTGTAGTTTCAACCATTTAGACATAGCATAGTAACATGGTTATTTATTGTAGAATAATTTATTCCTTTATAGTGTACACCACATTTTACAGCACTGGGATACAAATAAAAGAGTTCAAATATCATCACTTGTACAGATTTTGAAATATGATAGATGCCAATTGAATTCATACAAACATGCACACACAACTTATATGATGACTTACAATTTAAAACCATAGTGAGTTTGGAAACTAGGAGGAAATAGAGTAATGCATATTTGGGAAACATGCTGCAGTCACCACATTTGATCAGAACTTTAGTACATTGAAGAAAGAAGGATTGGGAAAGAACAAGATTCCCATTTAGTAGACTCTACAATAAACAACATTTGACTTACTTGGCAACAAAAATACACCAATGTGTCCAAAGGTAGTTTTTAAAATTAGGTAGAAAAGATAGGATAATCAGAGGATATGCCCTGGGTAATATCATGAAAGTATCTTAGGCCATGGAAAGATCTAATATAGTCAAAATTTTATGTGATTGTGAGTGTGAGTGCAGAGATAATATAAAATATAGTTAGATATTTTAGTTAGAGCCTGCAGGGAAGTAGAATCTTTTGGAGAAACACAGTACTCCAGTACCATGATAATGTCACCAATAGAAACAGAAGGATAACTGTTGCTTGGAAAGTAAATAGTAGTAGTTTAGCTAGGAAGAATCCATGTCTTTTGAAACTGAAAGTGAATTTAAAGTTTGTTAGATACACATTTAATACTTTTAAGTAAAGAAATAGTAGGGTTTTGAGCTAAACAACTATATCTTTGCCCTTCCATTTACTAATAAAGAATCACTGAATAGAAAGTAAAATTATGAAAAAGCCATGGAAAAGAGATATAATAGAAAAAGAAATGGAAATTGCCAGTTAATGGCTGGATGACATTTGAAGATATACATAAAGCAGGTGTTTAAAATCTTGTTGAAGTAGAAAGTTCTAATTTATTAAACAACTTGGTTTTGTCATGTGATATTTTTCTAGAAGGTATCTTCTGAGTGGGCATTGGGTGGTTGCTGAAAATAGACACTTGAGAGGATGCATAATGCTCAGAAAGAATATAAATGTAATCCCATGAGCAGGGTCATGAAGATGCTTTTGCATATCTATGCCATGCAACATTGCCTTGGTCTTTGCTAGTCTTCACTGGTTGCTTTTAATTTAAAAACCTTGTGGTATTTCTGCTGATTCTGGGCTAATTAGTGCTGATTTGGCAGATCCTTAGTTTTTGTACCTCTACTACTAATTCAAGTTTTACGGTTGCCATTGAACTGGACTACTTGTAACATGAAAAAAAAATTAGAATTGCCCCCAAGGAACTACTTTTAAGCAGGTCCACAACATAGTTTCCTTATTAACCTACTTTTTCCCTACCTCTGGTCATTGGTTTGAATGGAGGTTGAAGCACTTAAGAACCTTAATTAACAAAGGTTCTGAAAAAAATTAACTCTATAGGTGGTGAACAACATGTCCTAGGCATAATGGGTAACTCCATTGCTAATGTACTAGAGGAATCTGCAGGTTTTGATGTATTGGCAATTATTTAAGGAGGTTGGCAAACCAGTAGCTGCTGCTGCTTCATGGTCTCCTGCCTTGCTCTTGGAAGTGGTTTTGGTTTTGCTTCTTAGTTTTCATATGTACCACTTTGAAAAAAGTTGGGGTGGAAAGCTGAAAACTTGAGTGAACTTTGAAAGTTTATTCGATTTTTTTTGTGAGTCTTAGAAAGTAATGAAGAGTTGGTTTTGTAGTTAGAGAGTGTACAGATACAAGTTGAACTGCTTGGAAGAAAAACGGAGCCAGGAGGAAAAAAACAATTGGTTCAGTGCTGGTGTCTGATAGTGATAATTTACCCTATGATGAAAGAGAAAAGCAAACTATGCTAGAAGGCAGATTGCCACCCTGCCCTGCCCTAAACTTTCTCACTGCCAAGAGCCCCAAGAAAATCCATGTGACAGAGGGCTTGGAATAGCAGGAGGCAGTATAGGGGCAATGAGTCAGTAGTGTTCATCCAAGGCCATCAACAAATAATTTGCCTGAGGTTATACAGACATCTTCAGCTTCCCCAAACTTTGTAAAACTTATGCCTGTTAATGACAGTGGTCATGCTTATAATGAGTTGGCATGAGTCTAAAGAAAATGCTAGATACAACGCATTTTAAAGAAGCTGCTATGTAGTATGGTTTGAATTCTGCATTTGTTATAGAAATGTTAAATATTTGGGTTATGCAGCATTGGTTGGAAGGGATTGGTGTCAGCATTGCTAAAAGCTGTTAAAAAATTAGCATGTTTGTTTTGATGAAGGAATGAATCTACACAATATAACAATGTAATATGTCAACTGTAATAAATGTTGTTAAAGATCTACTCTGTGATGAAAAGCATTAGGACTACAAAAACAAATTCTATATGATGATGTGGTAATTGAACAACATAGCGTTACAACTTGAAGATCTTGAGATATGTTGGGGGTAAATCTCACTTACTAAGACAATACAGAATTCTGCCAGAGACTTTACTGACTTATTACAGATACTAGATCAGCTTTAAATACAAGAATATCAGACCCTGAAAATAAACGCTCATTGATAGAGATCTTGGTATTTGAAAGTGCAAATACTTAATGTAAGAGAGCAATAATTATTGAAAGCACAGGGATAGCAACAGGCAAACGAGTAAGAGAGATAATGAAATTGGTTCTCCAATGCATCACGCCAATATTATAGGGCAAGCCATAGCTAAAAGTCCCAGGAATCAAAATGCTCCATGCTTTAATTATGGTGAATTATGCAATCTCCACAAAAACTTTAATGCTAGAAATTTCAGTGCTCAAAATAGCAGGTGCATTGACTCTGAAAAATATGGTATTCTTAGAAGAGAACAAACATGTTTGTGCTGCAATGAAACACAATAGCTTAGAGTATATAGCCACTGTTGAAAGTGCAAGCATTAGTCTATGGATTGTAAGTCCAAGAAAAATATGCAAGGTAATCTCATGCCATTAGGAAATTGAGGAACTTCTCAGCTTGAGGCAGCATAGCAAACAATATGAGCCATCTTTCTTTGGTCAAACAAGAAGTACCGAATGGGTAAGAAAACAAAACTTTGGGCCTGGCCACAGGAACTACCTCTTACCCAATTCCTAAAAGTTGAATGTTAAACATAAACCATGAGTTTTATGGTCTATTTCCGTTAGCAACAATACAAATATTCTTTGGAGAATGTCGGGTAACTACCCGGGATTTTTTGTGCATCCACATGTAATAAATGGGGATGGTAAGGGAGAAATTAAAATTACAGCGTACATAAAATAGGAGAGGTAAATTAATGCTGGAGATAGAATCGTTCAGCTATTATTGTTTCTTTACATCTTTACTGCTCCAGTAGAAAGAACAGGGGTTTGGCTGACTACTGAAAGTCATGTGTTCTAGCAAATAATGGTTAATGATCAGAGACTCAAATTAATGATCCAAATAAATGGTGTTGGAGAGAATCTCAGGAGCAGAAGATAACAAAAATCATTGACACAACAGTCAGAGAAAGTGCAAAAAATCAAAAAATTCTAACGAAAAAAATCCAGGAAATCCAGGACACAATGAGAAGATCAAACCTAAGGACAATAGGTATAAAAGAAGGCAAAAAATATCAACTGAAAGTCACAGTAAATATCTTCGACAAAATTATAGAAGAAAACTTTCCTAACCTAAAACAGGAGACAACCACAAACATACAAGAAACCTTCAGAACCCTAAATAGACTGGACCAGAAAAGAAATTCTTCCCAAAAAGCTAACCCTCTTGCAACAAAAACAAAAGAAGAAAAATCACACAAACATAACTCTACCTGTAACAACAAAATAGCAGGAAACAACAATCATAATTACTTGATGTGCCTTAACAGGATTGGAATTAATTCTCAAATAAAAAGACATAAACTATCAGACTGGATAAACAACAGGATCCAGAATTTTGATGCAAACAGGAATAGAAGCTTTAGTAGATACAGGAAACAATGGTAGTATACATTCCCCAAACAATTAGGATCAAGTTTTCTACCAGTTTTTAGAAATCGGTAAATCATCACAAGACAAACTGGTGGATTAACAGTGTGAAACTAGAAGGGCAAACAGGAAGGGGATATCATATGTGGCTGAAAATAAACTAATAGGGGACCATTCAACTTTGCCAAATATTTTAATACAATTAATTTCCTATACTCATTATTCTGTATATTTTTATGTCTTCTCCTCAACCTTCTTGATGCTTATTTTATGATGACATGGTTCTATATTATGCTTTTTTTTGTCTCTTCATCATCTTTTTCTCTCAGTGGCTGGAGAGTCACGCTGTACAGTTGCCAAGATCATAACCCAATTACCAAAGACAGGGAGTTCTGTAGTTTGTCATGGAACTGAACTGGTGTATAATATTTGTATATTAAAGATTAGATTATTAACATTATATTATCCATATATCTATCTGCTGCTACTTCAATTGTTGACATTTTGAAAATAGATTATTATTATTTATTTTTAAAATTTAAAAAATTATTATTTTATTTTACTGCAACTTTCCTTCCCTTTACTCCTCCCAGTTGCCCCTTCTCCTTTATCCCTCCAATCTACTTTTTGGTGTATATTTCTTTGATCCATAGCTTAGCACTAAAGAAAAGATTAGGTCTTCCAAGCACATCAACCAAACAAAGAAATTTTGGATACAAAAGAAGCAGGCACAAACCCTCAACATGAAGCCTGAACAAGGGAACAAGTAGGAAGAACTGGGTCCTAACACCCACAAAATAGTGAGAGATACCTATACTTCCATTATCAGGATTCCCACAAAATACCAAGCCAACACGTATAACATATATGATGATGACCTAGTGCAGATGCATGTAAGCACCTGTACTGCTACATCACTCTCTGAGGGACCCCATAAACTCTGCTTAATTGATTTTCTGGGGCATGTTCTCCAGGTGTTCTTGGTTCCTCTGGTTTCAACAATTCCTCATCCCCTTCTGAAGGGTTTCCAAAGATCCAAGGGCAGAGCCCAGATGAGGACATTTATTATGTTTTACATATTTAGAACAGTGTAATAAATGGATCCTGTACCCAACAACATCTGCCCTTCAGAAGCATTATGGCAAGTTATAAAACCTCACAGAGACAGTTGCATCATGTATAGGGCCAGCACTGGACCAAAGCTAATGGAGACCAACAATGGTAGGCAGAAGACATGATCTTCCAACCATAACCTAGAATCACAACAGAGAGCAATATTGAAAGAAAAAAATTAGTTTTTTTTTCTAGTGAAGTCTAACTAGGTAGACAAATTATACTCAAGGGAAAGCCCTATATCTAGTAGTAGATGTTCAACTCACCACAAAGTATATAAAATTTCAGAAATATTTTGGGTCTCATAATACTTCATATGAACATTTTTTTCTATTGTATATACAAAGTGTTGATTGCTGTTTATCATGCATATAACAACCATTGGTAAAGAGTAGTAGAGATTCTACTTCTGGGAAACATAGATGTAACATAAATAAGAGCTGATAATATAGCCTTGTGGCAATTTTTGGTATTTAAAAATCATTATGTTTAATCTATACACACCAAGAAAACTTTTACTATTTCCATGTTATGTTTTGTTTTACATTTACTTTATGCTTATGGTAACTAGTAAGATTTCAATGCATACTATCAAACCTTAAAAAAAATCAAGTACTGACAAAAATATATTCATAGTTTTATGCCAAAATGCTTTTATAAATATGTACATGTATCTCTCTTTTTAAAAAATAAAGTTGTAGGAAAAAAAAAGAGAAGAGCATACCAATACGCACATAAACATACAAAGACACACACATACACATGCACACACACACACACAAACATCTTAAGCATTCTTTTTTTTTTTTGTTGTTACTTTTCAATATGTAAGAGGCCATGTTTTAGACAAATCTTTCTGAGGTTTCATCATTTGAAAATACTTTCTTAATATGAAATTGTAATAATAAGAATATAAAGATTAAAATCAGTTACAGAAAGATTGTTTAAAATGGATATTTTTGTAATTAAGTTAAATATAGTGGACAGATTAAACATTTTTAATGGTCAAAATTTAACTAATTAAGATTAAAATAAATTGTTGATTTGATATGGATTGATTTTCTCTTAGTCATGTTTACTAGAAAAATAATTTAGAACACAAAACAACTTTTCTTTTTATCATACTTATGTAATTTACATTTAAAAGCTCTAAGTAGAATTTACTTTTATGTATTTCCATTTGAGAAAACATTTTCTTATTGGTTGTCAGTCATTGCTTCAACTATAAGAGTGAAAAACTTCAATTTTGAGAATTATTTCTAGATTAAATATTCTTGCAAATTACATAGTCATTGTGAAACTTGCTTTAATATATAAATGTTTGAAGCTATTTATGAAATTGACTCTACTAGATAAAAATAACATACTATTATAAGAGACTTTATCTTTGTTATCTAAAACTAAAAATTAGATAAGGATTCATTCTTAAAGGATCAATAAAATTGTATCATTTCATTAACTAAAAAAATGTATATTACAACACAGACTTCATTCAAAAGTGGAAAATTTCATGTTTCTTTGCATACTCAGTTGTATTGTCATGATATATTCTTCTGTAAACTCTTTTATGGGGTTGCTATTATATTTTTCAAATTGTTTGAAATATTTAATATTCTATCTGGTATATTCCTGAGTAAAATAATACAGAATTTACTTAGTAATACAATTTTTTTTATTTAAAAAAGTTAAAGTCATGGAGGAATATTTCATAAAAAGGAAAAGACAAAAGAAAACTAAGCAGGTATGACTCACATATGGTATGTCTCATTAAGTCCCACTTTAAGCATTCCACTGCTTTCCAAAGTCCCTAAATCCATGTTCCTTCAGACAAAAGCATGACCAGGCCCATTACAGTCCTTGGTACCATCTTATGTCTTAGTTAGGGGAACAGACATCTTGATCAAGGCAACTTTTACAGAATATTTAACTGGGGCTCACTTACAGGTTCAGACATTCAGTCCATTATTATCAAAGATGGAACATTGCGACGTTCAGGCAGTCTTGGGGCGCTATGAACTGAGAGTCCCATCTCTTGTTCCAAAGGCACCTAGGAGAAGACTGACTTCCTGGCAAGAGTCTTAAACCCACACCCATAATGATACACCTACTTCAACAAGGCCAAACCTCCTGATAATGCCACACCCTGGGCCAAGGATATATGAACCATCACACTGTTTTCCTGGCCTGCTCATCTGTTAAGTTCACAGAAAATGCCTACTGCTGTTGGTAGCTGTGAAACTGTGATTAGTTGGGGTAAGAATTTTGGAGAAGGTTTTTCACATTCATTGGGAATGGAATTGGGGATAAAATAAGTATCACCGCAGGTCACCTGATAGAGCTGGAAAGGAGATTGGTGCTGGAACTCTAGAGTAGTAGAAATTGTTTTTTCACCATCATCTTATTTGTTGCCTTGGGAGGATCACTGTTTATATTGGCATGGGTGTCTGCTGGAGCTAAGGTCTGGAACAAAGTCACAGTGAGGGTAGAAGTCGAAGATGACGTTAGAAGGTAAGATGTACAGGCAATGGGAGCAGGAGAGACAATGAAAGATGGCCATGGAAGTTCTGTTGCAGAACTGGAGATGAGACTGAGAAATGGTTGCTGAGGGCTAGGTCTACCTTATGTTCTTTCAGATGTGGTCTGTGTTTGAGCAGAAAATTTCTTCTGGAAAAGGAGGCTGTGTTAATCAACTAGAAGTGTGGGGCGCCGCCCACACATTCCCACGCTTCCGTCATTACAAGGTGGCGCTGATATCCGGCTGTGGGGCGCCGCCCACACATTCCCACGCATTCGCCATTACAAGATGGCGCTGATATCTGGCTGGAGTTAGCAGTAAACAAGCCATGTGCGCACAGGCTGGGTAACTTCCGCTTCATGAGTTCCGCCTCTTCCCGTGGCGTCATAGGGCCTGGTGAGCTTCAACCAATCAGGGGGCTCCGCGTCCAAGGCAAGGACTGATCCCTTTATAAGGGGGCGAGCTGGATAGCTCTCTCTCTCTTCCTCTCTTCTTCCTCTCTTTCTCCCGTTGGTTTTTCGGCCGTCTCGTGGAGCTTGTTCGTCCTGTTCGTCTCCTTGGATCTCTTGGTTTTCCCCGTCCTTTTCGTTACGTGAAGCAAGTACCGGTTTTTCCAGATTAATAAAGTTTACCGCAGAAGGATTCTATTTTGTGTGCCGCGTCGTTCTTGCAGGCGAGACGGTTGCGCGGGACATCTGGTGCCGAAACCCGGGAAATTCGACCACTCCATCGTCTGCACCACAGAATTCAGAACTGCGGGGAGATTAGTTCGGCAAGGTATGTCTGATCCTGGATCTTTCTTTAATTTGGTTTAAATCTTCCACGGCCGTGTGAAGGGTCTGTAGAGGCTCCGGTCTTCGTCAGTGCAGTTTTTATTCTCTTCCTCTTAATTTCCTCTGTGTCCAACGGGGCTGGTGTTAATTTTGTGCTTAAGTCGGACGTAGATAAGCAGAGGCACCCCTGCGTTCCATAAGTCTTTGTAGATAAAAAAAAAAGCGAGAACGCGCTGAGACTTGCCTTTCAGTTTCGCCTTGGGCCGCCACGCGAATAAGCCGCGGGCATTACATCGCTGTGATGGGCTCTTCACACTCGACCATTACAGCCCTGCAGTCAATTCTTAAGCAGAGAGATTTAGAATTGCCCACCCGCATCTTGCAGCGTTTTGTAAGAGAGGTTGAGCGTACTGCCCCTTGGTTTGCAGTTTCTGGGTCTCTCTCACCAGCCTCATGGAACAGATTGGGTAGAGAATTAAACTGTGCACAGAATGCTGGAAACCTCGGGCCCGGAACCATGGCCATTTGGACGATGGTACAAAATTGTTTAAGAGATGAGAGTTGTAGGCCCGCCGTCGCTGCGGGGCAAGAGGTATTGAGTGAAGCGCAGGATAGGCTATCAGAAGCCAAACAGAGTGAGAGAATGGGCGCGCGCAGGAAAAGGTATTATCCCCCTAAGGAAAAAGGACCTCCAGAAACGCGGTATAGCGGGAGAGTAGCTACCCACGAACCTTCAGATTATTATTCCCTTATGCCCTCTAATGTTAGGAGAAGGGGAGTCAGTTTGTACCCTGTAGAAGACTTCGAGGCTCTAGACATTGATAGCCCCGAGACTTCAGATGATGATTATGAGCGAGAAGGCTTAGACCCAGAAGAGGAGGCAGGGGTAGATGAAGGAGCAGCTAGTTATGAGGAAAAAGGATATTATCCTGACGAGCAGTATAGGCCCACGCGCTTGTCCCCAGTTGTCCCCACAGCGCCTCCTTTACCGGTGGCCCCTCCTCCATACGCGGCACGCACGCCTGTAAAATCCTTCTCGTTCCTCCCGGAAAGGGTGAGAAGACAGATGTGTCTCGCTTTCCCTGTGTTTGAGACAGCTGAGGGTGGCCGCGTTCATGCCCCCGTAGAATATAGTCAGATAAAAGAATTGGCAGAGTCAGTCAGAAAATATGGGATAACCGCCAATTTTACCATCGCTCAGCTTGATAGATTGGCTACCTCTGCCCTAACTCCCTCTGATTGGCAGACAATCGCCAAGGCTGCTCTACCGAGCATGGGACAGTATATGGAGTGGAAGGCTCTTTGGTATGAGGCTGCCCAAACCCAGGCAAGAGCCAATGCTACAGCGTTGACTCCTGAACAACAAGAATGGACATTTGATCTGTTGACGGGCCAAGGTCGCTATGCGGCAGATCAGACAGCTTATCATTGGGGTGCCTATGCCCAAGTGTCAAGCACAGCCATTAAGGCCTGGAAGGCACTTTCAAAAAAGGGAGGGGCCGATAATCAGCTTACAAAAATCATTCAGGGACCCCAGGAGCCTTTTTCAGATTTTGTAGCCCGCATGACCGAGGCGGCAGGTCGGATTTTCGGGGATCCCGAGCAGGCTGCCCCTCTTATTGAACAGCTTATTTTTGAGCAGGCCACCCAAGAATGCCGAGCCGCTATCGCCCCTAGAAAGGGCAAAGGTCTTCAAGACTGGCTTCGAGTCTGTAGGGAACTGGGAGGGCCACTTACTAATGCAGGTCTCGCGGCAGCCATTTTGCAGTCCCAGAGGGGCCCGCCACGAGCCCCTGATAGACGGGTCTGTTTTAGATGTGGAAGATCTGGACACTTAAAAAAGGATTGTCGGATGGTCTCTAGGGACCTTCCGACCCTTTGCACAAGATGTGGCAAGGGGTACCATAAAGCTGAACATTGCCGCTCTGTTAGGGACCTCAGAGGCCGGCTCCTTCCCCCGCTAGAGAGTCAGACTGCCCAGACCAATGAGATGCCAAAAAACGGGTCACTGGGCCCCCGTTCCCAGGGCCCGCAAAGATATGGGAGCAAATTTTCCAAACCCCTAGGGGAGAGCAAGGTGAGCACACAGACAGGCCAACAAGAATGGACCTGCGTGCCTCCTCCTCACTGGTATTAATGCCTCAGATGGGCGTTCAGCCCATCCCTGTAGGAGCGGTCACCTTGCCTCCGGGGACCCTAGGACTGATCCTCGGACGGGGGTCCCTTACAGCGCAGGGATTGATCATCCACCCAGGCATCGTAGACAGTGACCACTCCTCTGAAATACAGGTACTGTGCTCCAGCCCAACCGGCATATTCTCTGTAACTCAGGGTGACAGGATTGCACAGTTATTGCTCCTCCCTGATAGCTCTAATAAAAGGGCTAAGGAAAAGGCAGAAAAACAGATGGGCTCCTCTGGGACCGACTTAGCTTATTTAGCGATATCTTTGAATACCAGGCCTAGGCTTAACTTGTGGGTTAATGAGAAGAGATTTGAGGGTATCCTTGACACAGGGGCTGATAAGAGTATTATATCCACTCATTGGTGGCCCAAAAATTGGCCGGTTGTAGAGTCATCACACTCCTTACAAGGATTGGGTTATAAGTCCTGCCCCACCATTAGTGCAGCCTCGCTCACCTGGAAAACCCCTGAAGGCCAATGTGGGCAGTTTGTCCCCTATGTACTTCCTCTTCCGGTTAACTTATGGGGGAGAGATATAATGCAACAGATGGGGCTAGTTCTGTCCAATAAATATTCGGCACAGGCTTATGATATTATGGGTAAGATGGGATATAAAGAGGGAAAAGGCTTAGGACGCTATGAACAAGGACCCCTAGAGCCTGCCTCGCCTAACCCTAACAAAGAAAGGCAGGGTCTGGGTTTTTCCTAAGCGCCATTGAGGCAGCACGGCCCATACCTTGGAAAACGGAGGAGCCGATATGGGTTCCTCAATGGCCTCTTACCTCCGAAAAGTTAGAAGCTGTTACCCAATTAGTTAAAGAACAACTACAATTGGGTCATATAGAATCCTCAACCTCCCCTTGGAATACCCCCATTTTTGTGATTAAAAAGAAATCGGGTAAATGGCGATTGTTGCATGACTTGAGAGCTATTAATAAACAAATGCATTTGCTTGGCCCTGTACAACGTGGCCTACCGGTTCTCACGGCGCTCCCAAAACATTGGCCTTTAATGATAATAGATATTAGAGATTGTTTCTTTTCCATACCTTTACATTCTCAAGATAGGCCCAGGTTCGCCTTTACCCTTCCTTCTATTAATCATGCAGAACCCGACAGGAGGTTTCAATGGAAAGTCCTGCCTCAGGGCATGGCTAACAGCCCGACTATATGTCAGTTATATGTTTACCAAGCCCTTATTCCTGTTAAAAGACATTTTCCATCATTAACCTGGGTTCTTTATACAGATGACATCCTAGTATGTGACAAAGATTTGTCAATCTTAACAGAGGCTTTTCCCCTATTGCAGCAAGCGTTAGAAAATATGGGCCTACGTATCGCCACGGAAAAAGTTCAGATTTCTGATACTAGTCAATTCCTAGGGTCTGTGGTATTCCCTGATAGGATTGTCCCTCAAAAGCTCCAGATAAGAAGGGATCACCTCCACACTCTTAATGATTTTCAAAAATTACTGGGAGACATTAATTGGCTTAGACCTTTTCTTAAGATTCCTTCTGCTGAACTTAAACCCTTGTTCGATGTTTTAGAAGGGGATCCGCATGTTTCCTCACCTAGAAGTTTGACCCCGCAAGCAGAAAGAGCGTTACAGTTGGTAGAAGAAGCTATACAGGATGCACAATTGGTTCGCATGGATTATGATAAACCTTTCTCATTATGTGTTTTTAAAACAAACCGGCTCCCTACTGCAGTGCTTTGGCAGCAAGGGCCTTTATTATGGGTGCATCCTAATGCCTCGCCAGCTAAAATAATTGACTGGTATCCAGATGCTGTGGCGCAATTAGCGCTGAGGGGGCTAAAATCTGCCATCACGCATTTTGGCAGTGAGCCACAGCTGTTAATTGTTCCCTATAATGCCATGCAGGTTTCCACTCTTGCTGCCACTTCAAATGATTGGGCTATCTTAGTCACTTCCTTTTCAGGAAAAATAGATAATCATTACCCAAAACATCCAATTTTACAGTTTGCTTTAACTCAACCTGTAGTTTTTCCCAAAGTAACGTCCTGTAGTCCCCTAAAAGAAGGGTTAGTTATTTATACTGACGGTTCCAAAACTGGGCTGCGGGCTTTTGTAGTTAACGGTCAGGTCTACTCGAGGCAATATGCAGAAACCTCCCCACAGGTGGTAGAATGTTTAGTGGTTCTTGAGGTTTTACAACGTTTTTCAGAGCCTATAAATATAGTGTCTGATTCATCTTATGTTGTTAATGCTGTCAATTTGCTTGAGGCGGCTGGCATTATTAAACCGTCTAGCAGAGTTGCCTCAATTTTTGCGCAAATTCAAAATTGCCTTCTAGCCAGAAGATCGCCCTTTTATATTACTCACATTAGAGCTCATTCTGGATTGCCAGGACCTATGGCTAAAGGCAATGATTTGGCAGACAGGGCTACAAAAATAATTGCTATAGCCATGTCTTCGCCGCTAGAGGCTGCTAAAAGTTTTCACAAAAACTTTCATGTAACTTCCGAAACTTTGCGGCGCCGCTTTTCCATTTCCAGAAAACAGGCTCGCGATATTGTTGTCAATTGCCAAAATTGCAGTCAGTTTCTGCCTGCGCCCCACTCGGGGGTTAATCCTCGGGGCATCCAGCCTCTTCAAATATGGCAAATGGACGTTACCCATGTCCCCGCCTTTGGTAAGCTGCAATATGTACATGTATCCATTGATACCTGTTCAGGAATAATTGTAGCCACTCCCTTATCTGGAGAAAAGGCCTCACATGCCATCCAACATTGCTTGGAGGCTTGGAGTGCCTGGGGTAAGCCAAAGTTCTTAAAGACAGACAACGGACCGGCTTTTACCTCACAAAAATTTCAACAATTTTGTAGCCAGATGGCTGTGACTCATCTTACAGGTTTGCCGTATAATCCACAAGGACAAGGTATTGTGGAACGTGCTCACCGCACTCTTAAATCATATCTAATAAAACAGAAAGGTGGGATTATGCAGGCTTTGCCCCCTGTGCCTAGGACAGCAGTATCCATGGCACTGTTCACCTTAAACTTTTTAAATCTTGATGACCATGGCCATACGGCAGCTGAAAGGCATTGCCTACCCATGGATAAACCAAAAGAGATGGTAAAATGGAAAGATGTCATAACTAATGAATGGAAAGGACCGGATCTTGTGTTGATAAGATCCAGGGGAGCTGTTTGTGTTTTTCCTCAGGATGAAAATAATCCTTTCTGGGTTCCCGAGAGGCTCACGCGAAAAACGGCAGAGACTCCTGATGACAGCCCTGCTCCTGACGCGGTGGAACCAGAGAGCCAGAGAAGAGACGAGATGGGCGATTCTGTCGGCATTCCTGAAACCAATTCCAGTGGAACTTGATGCTACAGTCTCCCCTAACCTTTTCACCCCCAATACTAACTTGGGTGGGGGTGGGACTCTTGGGAGCAATCCTTTGCTGCGGACTTGCGTTGCTTCTCTGGCTGGTTTGTAAGCTCGAGGCCCAAACAAAAAAGAGACAAGGTGGTTACTGCCCAAGCGCCGGTCGCTCTAGAACATGCAGCATCAGCCGATATCTGTTTGTCTTTGCTTAAGCAGTAGGTCGCCGGCCAGACAGCTCTTGCACTCCTAGAACTTCGGTTCATTGCACAGGATTAGAGTGTCTGGTTTGAGCAGCCCATGAGGGATGCCGAGCTTAGCATCGCACTGAGAAACCCCTGGTCGCGGGGTATTCTCCGGGAGATAAGCCATTTGTATGAGGGTTTCCTGCCCCAGTGTCCCTCCCTCAGAAAAACGGCAGAGGACAGGTCAGGTGTACTGCGGGCTACAAAAGGCCTAGCGGTTACTCCTGTACATGGTCTTTATACACCTTAATGAGGATTTGACCTCTATCTCCGCCCTCCTAATATGGGTGTCCTACTTTGCTTAAAGTATAAAAGATAGGGGGAGATGTGGGGCGCCGCCCACACATTCCCACGCTTCCGTCATTACAAGGTGGCGCTGATATCCGGCTGTGGGGCGCCGCCCACACATTCCCACGCATTCGCCATTACAAGATGGCGCTGATATCTGGCTGGAGTTAGCAGTAAACAAGCCATGTGCGCACAGGCTGGGTAACTTCCGCTTCATGAGTTCCGCCTCTTCCCGTGGCGTCATAGGGCCTGGTGAGCTTCAACCAATCAGGGGGCTCCGCGTCCAAGGCAAGGACTGATCCCTTTATAAGGGGGCGAGCTGGATAGCTCTCTCTCTCTTCCTCTCTTCTTCCTCTCTTTCTCCCGTTGGTTTTTCGGCCGTCTCGTGGAGCTTGTTCGTCCTGTTCGTCTCCTTGGATTTCTTGGTTTTCCCCGTCCTTTTCGTTACGTGAAGCAAGTACCGGTTTTTCCAGATTAATAAAGTTTACCGCAGAAGGATTCTATTTTGTGTGCCGCGTCGTTCTTGCAGGCGAGACGGTTGCGCGGGACATAGAAGAAAAGGGGAAGTCAGGAGGACTGGTCTGGACATCCACAGATTTAGGTCGGGGGAAGCTGTAGCTGCTGTTGTGTGACAGTGGCAGGAATGAGACTGGAGGATTGTGTCTGGGGGAACAAAGAGAGAAGGCCTATGCGCAACCTGCCTTGAGAACTGAAATATCTTACTTAGAATTTTAATTCTATGATTATATTCTGTAAACAAAAACAAGTTAAGAGGTGAAAAGGGATGCTTGGCTTTTACTTCTATTTTGCTGTCCATTATTGAAGAAGATTAGGGCAAGAACTCAAACAGGGCAGAAACATTAGAAGGCAGGAGCTAATGCAGAGGGGTGCTGCTTATTGGTTTGCTCTGATAATTTATTTCATCAGCCTGGTTCATTATAGAAGGTAGGACTCACAGCATAGGAATAGCATCATCCACAGTAACCTAGGATCCCCCTTATCAAAAAATAATTAAGAAAATGCCCTGTAGGATTGCCTAAAGGTTTTTTTTTTTACATAGACCTTTTTAAAATTAAGGTTCACTCCATTACCTTTTGTCAAGTTGGCATAAATCTATTCAGATAAAGAATAATATACCCCTGTTCTTAAAAATACACAGAAAAAGTAAAAAAAAAATGAAGGAGGATAGAAAATAATAACTGTTAATAGCTTGCAAGATGTTACAAGAAAATATGGATAAAACAATAATATGAAAATATTATCTAAGAATAATTCTCCAAAAATTCCCGAATAGCAGGAAAAATGATGAAACATATACAATCATAGAGAAAACAGTTAATCAATAAATAATAGCAATAACTTATTGGGATTAAGAGTGAAAGAATAAAAATACATTCAAATAATGAAGAGCAGATGAAAGGTTAAAAATGTAGATTCAACTACACATTATCTGTAAGCCACTGTATTTGGGAAAGAATAACATAGGCTAAAGCATAAGATGTAGAAAAATATGACAAGCGAATGGTAAGCATAAGTGTGCATGGTGACATTTGCAGAATATTGATATAATGGGACATTCATGTGGTGAATGAAATAAGAATGATTCAAAACCATAAAAATCTTAGTCTTTCTCAAATGTAGAATCTACCCTTAAGTCTTCCAATACATAATAAAGCATACATGACTTACAAAACACAGAAGCATGAATATTGAGAAGAGAATGTAGCAGTTGGAGAGGAAAAAGGTGGCACATTGAGATGTAGATGAAAACAAATACAATATAAGAAAGCCACATGCTACTAATTAATTTTAATATTAATGAAAATACAATTTGGCATAAATATTGTATGTAGGACATATTCTGTGGAGCCTGTGTTTTACTAATATTTAATACATAAAATTTGATTTAATTTTAAGAAATTTTATGTAAATTAAACCAAATAAGAAAGAAAAAACATAAATAGTCATTAATAAAACATCCCCTAATTTTCTAGTAGGTTTTATCACTTCAGGCAAAAAAAAATTACTATTTAACCCTAATTTAAAAAACATAGGAATGATATTTGAAATCTTTGTCATTATATCCTTATACTGTAGTGACTGGATTCAAAGCTTCTCCAAAAATACATGAAATATTCTAAGCTTTATTGTGTATTCTGTGGATGATTATTCATATCAACCCCGTAGTGTTTCTGAGGGAAACACTATGGAATGTGTTGTGGTAAGTATAATACTTTATAAAATGTTTAGACTCATTTTCTAATTATAGATTTTTACTTTTCACAGTCCCATGAACACCAGAAATGTCATCACTTATAGTTAGTTGCACATGGATGCTGCTAATTAATAAACAGAACAGAGTTAAATACCCTCAGATTAGCAGTAACTAAGAATATACATAACCATACCTCAGATCACAGAATGTCATTTTGATGGATATTAAACAACCTCTCTTTTACTTGTTGTTGAGTAATCTGAGTGCTTATTGCATATTTAGAAAGATTAATGGAAATCCAGAACATGAGAAGCATTCATTAATTACTTTCCTAACCTCTGATACATTCCTAAGGTGAATCAAAGTAAAGCCACCCAATGTCAATCACTTTTCATTGCATTACACTTTCACAACCTTAATGTTTAAACATTATTTAACATTTATCAAACCTTCCATCAGAAGCAATATTCTTAAGTAGAATATTGTCAAAATAGGACTTTTGAACTCTAAAATTAGCAAAGGTTTTGTTGTTATTTTAAAGCTGTACTTTATACCCTTGGTTTGCAATACTCTGAACATGGTAAAAAGATAGTAATGGAGAACTATAGTTCACATATATGTTATAAAGATGTTCATGTAAGAATAATCTGGTTTATACACAGACAATAGCATATAAATGTCCTAAATACAAAGTCTCTTCTGGGAATCTTGCAGTCTCTTAACTATAATTTCCTGTAAAATGAAAATGAAAAAGTAGAACACATACCTTCAACATATAGTAGTACAGGATATAAATTACCATTCCATAATGGAAGAAAGAGACCATCATGAGAAAATATTGGACCAAAACAAGGATAAAAAAACAGCTGTGATAAATCCAAACTATGCATCTCCATGTCTGATGTCAAAAAGTTTTTCAGATCTCCAAATCTTTTTCCTTTGTTGATTGCACACCAGCTCTCTCTCTCTCTCTCTCTCTCTCTCTCTCTCTCTCTCTCTCTCTCTCTCTCTCTCTCTCTGGTTTCATTTCCTGAGTAAGATAGCCTCTAGATCTTCCTTAGTTATTGCCTTTGCTGTCCCTGCCTTCCATAAGAATGTTTCTGTTCATCTGGAGAAGGTGTCCATGATCACCAGCAACTTATGACTCTTCTTCTCTAATGTGAGTTTTGTAAAATCAATGTCCCAGAAGACCTCCAGTTGTTTACCTCACGGTTGAGAACCTGGATGTCTGGCAGTATTATGGGTGTTGTTTAGCTGGCAAGCTTTATAGCTTAACATTATATTCTAAATAGTATTCTTTATATCCCTGAAAGTGATCTTAGATTGTCACATTGCTTTGGCCATCTATGTCATTCTGTTTTAGAAACTGTAGATTTTCTTAGGATGGTTTGTGCCAAGGAGGCCTATAATATTAGCTTACCTTCAGCAGATTCTCATCAGTCTGCTGAACCTTGATTCATTGGCTAATTCTTAGCATATTTGATCTCTTCCTTCAGAAACACTGGGAAGTTTGGGAAATTGGGATACAGGGACTTGGCCACGACAGTAGCCAACACAAAGGCAGCCATTTTTTTTCTAGGGACACCTCTTTAGCAGTTTGGTCAGCTAGGTTGGTGTTACCTCTAGTCATTGATGTTCTTTTTTGATGACCTGAAAAAAAATGTATGATCGGTGCCCTCTTAGGAAACCAAAAAGCTTTAAGGAGCTCAAGGATTTTATCTTTATTTTTGATGGTTTTTCTCTTTTGTAGTTTGGAATCCTCTCTCTTGGTAAACTGCTGCACGTACAAGAGCAGTTGCAAATGCATATTGACTGTCCATGTAAATGTTAACAGCCACTCCTTTTCTCATGATGAGGGTCTGGTTTAATGTCATCAGATCAGCCCTTGGAGCCTATGCCCCAGGGGAGAAGAAACTGAGCCCAGATTTGCTCTCTTTCTGTGGTTACTTCTACTCTAATCTTCCTCTGACCCTCACAGATGAAGCGGCTTTTATTTGTAAACAGAGTCTACTTTGCCCCTGGCAGAGGAGAGTCCTTCATGTCTGATCAGGTACTATGCACCTGAGGCAAGATTTCATTGTATTGGTGGAGTCAATGGCCTAAATTGGGTCAGGGAGAAAAGTTATAAGATTTAAGGAGACAGGAGCTGGAATGTAACTCACCAGGGCTAATTAGTAAGGTCTGATAATGAGTCATGTGGGCATTACTGAGATGCCAATCAAGTGACTGTTTGAATATCTGTTCAATTGTATGGTGGGGGGTAGTTATAATGATTAAGTTCTGTCCCAAAGATAATTTGTCTGCATTCTTAACCAGTAATGCCATAGCACTGATGATACACAGGCACACTGGCCATCTTGCTGCCATTGGCTTTGATTAATTGATTTATTTATTTTTGAGAAATAGGCTAAAGCCATTTCCATGGCTCCAGAGTATGGGACAGAACCTCCTTGGGTATTCTTTTATATTAGTCAACATATAGTAATGTCTAGTAGCTCCAAGCAGGAGCTGACAGCAGGGCCTGTATTACTTTTTCAAACCCCCTTTGGTATTCCTGAGTCCAAACAATGTCTTCTTTTGTAGTTTTATATAAAGGCTTAGCTATTTCAACAAAGCCCAGAATTCATAATCCTGAGGATTCCTAATTCAAAAGCCTGAGGCTCCTAAAAACTCTTTTACCCGTCATGGGCTCTGAGGAGTAGGGATGCTGATGACTGCCTCTTTTTTTCTGGAGAGCTATCATTGGCCTTCTGTCAGAACATAATCCAGATAGGTGACTTTAGACTTATAGAGAGCTCTGTCTCTGTCTATCTCTGTCTCTCTGTCTAGCTGTCTCTCCATCTTTCTCTCTGTCTCTATCTCTGTCTCTGTCTCTCTCTCCCTGTCTGTCTGTCTGTGTGTGTGTGTGTGTGTGTGTGTGTGTGTGTGTATGTTCTCAGCAGATGCCCACTATCCCGTGGCCCCCAGCACTTGTAGGAGATTTTCAGTACTAGTCTGTCAACACTTTTATTTCTGCTGTAACCAGATGGCCATCTATGTACTGAAGAAGAGTTATATCAAGGTTATTATCTCAGTATTCACCCATATTCTCATGTAAAGCTGCTTCAGAAATGGTGGGTGAATTTTCATGGTCTTGGGAGTTGTGGATCTAAGTGAGTTTTCCATTAATGTCTCTTTCCTAATCACACCATTTAAAGGCAAAGTTTTCCTGGATTTTAGTAGCCAAAGGTAGGCTAAAAAAGCATCTTTTAAGTCAAGAGAAACCATTTCAGATCTGGTAACAATAAAGTATAAGGATTAGACACCATGAAGTATTTATGTGTGTCACCCTGCAGGTAACTTCCTGTGGGTCCTGAAAGTGGTAACAGTCATTGGAATTTGGTTTCTTAATGAGGAATGGTGGAGTATTCCTGGCTGATTGGCATGTCCTGAGGACTCCCAGGGACAGCAGTTTTCAAATATGGAGCAAGGGTGTGGCCCCTCCCATGTCTCTTGTTACAAGGGATATTGTGGACTCATGTTGGGTCCACCACCAGTTAAAGTTCTACAAACATTGGTTGTCAGTGTTTCACCAAGTCCATGTCTCCAGTTTTATCCCAGGTCTGTTGAAACTTTCTCAATCAAATGTCTAAATATTGTTATGTGATTCTCTTAGTATAGTCTATACACCAAGTTAAATGTTAACACCTGAATTAGATTACTATTCTGTTAAACAGTACTTTCCCGTGCTTAAAAGGAATTTGGGCCCTCATTTTTTTTGTAAGAAAAACCCTCCCTAGTAAGGGGTAAGGGAATTTGAGAATTACCATGAATGAATGAGTTACCCATCTTATTCCTAAGTCCACTGTTCTTCATGTTGTCCATAGATACTATTTGGTGGCTGGTCTCCTGGACCCATAACTTCTTGGAAGACAGCAGCCCTTCAGCCTTTAAGAGCACTAAATGCTGAGATTCAGTAACATCCAGGAAATATAGAGGGTTCCCTTCTACCCTAAATGTTACCCTGGGCTTGGAGAAGTCATCCAAACCCCTACTTCCTCAATCTTCTTCCTCTGTGAACATGGTCTTTATCTTTAGCTTTCCCTTTGGGCACTCTTTAACCCAATGTCTTTCATCCTTACAATATGCACATTGGTTCTTACCTAATGTTGGTAAAAGCTTACCTTAAGCTCTTTCCCTTCAGCAATACACCAGAGATGATACTCCCTCTCTCTCAAGTCCAGAATGCTATTGTCCACAAGAAATTCTTAATCTTTTTATTTTTAGTTTCTCTATTATGATACACATTCTCTGGAGCTCCAACAAATTTCTCAATTTTCTTCCTTTTAGTGAGTGGTAGAAACATGCTAGCATTACTATTAGAATTATATTCCTCCTCAGGGTCTACATGCATTAATGGCAAAGAGTATCTATAATCTCTCCAGGAGACCACTAGGAACCACAGCCCAGAAGTAAGCACAAACAATGTTTTAACTAAAGCAGAGACCCTCCCCACATGACAGTTTAGGAATGCAACACTTAGGGGATTAGGGTTTACATAGGGGAAGTGTTCAAGGTAGAGCTTTTGACCATTAGCATTACATAATTGGCTGAGGAGTAAAGGAATGCAATCCCTCAAACTGATAATGTTGTTCAGACAGTCAGGAAGAACCATATATCTGGAAAAAAATAATTTTTCCAGGGTAGGAATAACTTGTCCCATTATCAGTGACCAGTGCATTCTTTCCATTTGATATATTATTGTCTCAGAAAGTAAGACAGTATAGTACTGTTATAAATTAGATAACTTAATAGCACAGAATTCAGCGCTAAGCCTAAAGCCACAAAAACAAGAATAAATGATAGATTAAGTTAAATATAGGATCAAAACCAATTAAACAAAAGTTCATCATATATATGCATATATCATATATAATATGTGTGCATATGTTACAAATATAAGCAGTCACTTTTCTTGTAGTTCAACAATAAAGAGTTGAAATATGAAATTAAAAGAATAATATTTACCATCAAAATCAAATGATTGTATAAACACAAAGAACTAAGATGGAGACACATGAAATATAAATTTTAAACATTTGGAAAATCATAATACATGAAATATTTTTGATAATTATTACCCTGTGAAATTGTCTATTCATAATGATGTCACCAAAATACTGTCCTTTTTAATAGTTTATCATAAGTTATCAAGATTTCAGGCAATCAGAACACAATTAACATGATTTTTGACCTTCGGTGCAAGAATTTATATTTAATACTAATTATATGCTTTTAGATTAGCTTTTAGTTTGCATGAAATGTTAATTTTCTTTCAGCATAAATGTAGGTCAGTATTTACTTTCTTCTTTTTCTTTATAAAGGAACTAACATAAGAACGCATACCATTGTTGAAGAACACATACAAAATTTGAGTCCATTTTGTTAAATCAAAATCCATTTGCTCAAAATTACTCTTTCTCTAGAATAGCTAATATTATCATACTGTCCTATTTGCTGTATAAAACCAAAACACAGTAAATGCATACAATCCCTTTTTCTCATGACATTACATAATAAAATTGGATAATGTATGACATTGTCAAACAGCTCAATTACAAATCATTTTTGGTTGAAAATTGTAGAATATTACTGCATTGCTTAAATATATCATCTTGCACAGCCTGTCTAGAATTCTTGCTTGGTATAATAGTTTGATAACACATAGCTTCAAAGATTAAATTTGTCTATGAAAAACTACAGATCTGTGATAAGCATTTAAGTTATCTATTCAAAGTTTAGACTAATTTTTGAACCAAAACCTGTTGGAAACCTACTATATAATTTTCTTTTTCAAGGGCCCTTGAACATACTAAAAAAGAAGAAAAATTATAAAATAAAGTAATAAGAACTTTTGTAGTATACAGATATTATCAGAGTACAATCCACGGGAGTGTCAAAGGGACCACTCTTATAAGAATACAACACAATTCAAAAACAATATTATGACACAAATGTAAAATATTACTGATATCTGTGATAACAAGAAGTGTTTGTTGTAAGTATATACTAACTGTAAAAAAAAATGTACTTTTAGAAAACTTTATATCCAGCCACCTTTCTGAAGTTGTTAAACAGGTTTAAAGTTTTTCTCTTGGAATTTTTGGGATCACTTATATCTAATATCATATCATCAGCAAGTAGGGATATTTTGAATTCATTTTTTTTCTAATTTGTATCCCTTTAGCCTACCATTGTTGTCTAATTGTTCTGGCTAGGAATTCTAGTACAATAGTTTGAAGTTGGCTAACAGTTTGCTGTATATTGCTTTTCTCATGATTATGTATGGGCCTTGAATTTCTGATCTTTCCAAGATTTTTATTATAAATAGTATTTAAATTGTTTAAATTTGTCAAATACTTTCTCAGCATCTAAAGAGATAATCAAGCAGGGTTTTGTTTTTGTTTTTGTTTGTTTGATTTTGTTTATATAGTGAATTATGTTGATAAAGTTTTCATGACTCATGAGAGTGGGAGAATATTGGTTAGCACTAAGGACAAACCCACCCAAATACAGGGAAAGCAGAAAACTATTTAGAATTCGGGTTTTAGCACATGATACTTTTCCCTATGACAACTACATGATGAATTCTCCTAATAGCTGAAAGGATTGCCTGTAGAGGCTATGTCTGCAACATAAGCAACAATTTAGGACATTTAAAGTTCTCTGAATAATTTTTAGTTAAAGAATGTGCTTCCAAACAGAGTTTTGTTGATATATTAACCCTATTTAATCAATATTAGCTTCTCTGAGAAAATATTGTACCAACAACATTTGGGTTTAACTAGTGAAAATGATTCTCATGTTTCTCTCTCTGTGTGTGTGTGTGTGTGTGTTTGAGAGAGGGACAGAGAGAGACAGAGAGATAGAGAGACAGAGAGACAGCTACAGAGAGAAAGAAAATCAAAATAATTTCATACTGTTATACTGTTCCTCTAAGAACATGTGGTACTAAGATATTTTATTTTTGTAATAGGTAAGAAATATATATCATATATATGATAAAATTATATAAATGTAATAGTAAATATGTATACTTATATTTCTTACCTTTTATACAACTAAAAAACATTTAATATAAATCATATATGATATGAGTCAAATATAATTGTAATCTATATGTACATATTTTATATGTATCCTATATACTTATAGGTATAAATTAATAACTATATGTTAACACATAATATATGTATATCTTATATGTACATATTTATACATATTCTGCCTATGTATTCTATATATATATATAGCCTATGTATCATATATATATATACACACATATATGCACACACATTGACTATGAGTATGTTTTTCTCATATCGTATGATTATATGTACATATATATATATACAATGTCTCCTAATATTTTCCCAGTAATTTATGAAGTTAACCATTAATATATAAGGAGTGGAATGTATGTGTGTGTGTGTGTGTGTGTGTGTGTGTGTGTGTGCGTAGTTTTAGTGTACACTACTTGGGACAATATAATCAATTATGTTGCCTATTTGTATGGAATACTAATTTGCCTCTCAATGGTCTTTAGTGTTTATATTTTCCTGTCTCTTGTAAGTCCTTTAATATACGTTTCTTAATATCAGCTGGACAGAATTCCTATTTTTGGGTTCCTCTTTATACAGCCATAATTTGAGGTATCACAGACTTTTTGTTTGTTTGTTTGTTTGTTTTTGTTTGTTTGTTTTTATTCTTTTGGCCTTTTCTAGGAAGCAGATCTTCACACTAGACTTCTCATTCTTTTAACTCTCAAAATTTTTCTACTCCCTTCCCCCCAGTTGTCTCAAGAGTTTGGGCAATGAGTGGCATTATAGCTGTGTCATTTTCAGTGTCTACACAGTGCTTGTTAACCCATGTTTAATTATTTTCTGTATTTTGATAATTTTGTCTTTCTGTAATGTCCTGCATCTGTTCTAAAGAAAAGCTTTTAAAACATGGGATAAGAGCTATATTTATCTCTGTGTATAAAGATAAGTATTCAGTAGACTGATAGAAATTGTGCTAATCTATTTAAGTGGGAATAGTGGTTTATCTTCTAAGATCTATAACCTTACTAATCCCAAGGTGTACTCTAGGTTTCCTGGAAAACTCCTCTTGAATAGGTTTTCAGGTCAATCTGATAAAGAGAAGGACGGATCTGGTAGGGAGAAATTAGGGGGAGGGAATAAGGGTCATGGGAAGACAAAAAAGAAGTACAGAGGGTCAGGAATTTAATCAAAGAATTATAGCAATGGGGGATGGGGAACTGGAGGTAGCCACTAGAAAGTCCCAGATACCAGGGACCAAAGTGGCTCCTAGGATCCAATAAGAATGACATTAGCCAAAATATCCAACAGAGGGGAGAGAGAACCTGGAGAGACCATACACACTGGAGAGGCAGAACGCCCTGTTGAGGGATGGGGGTACTCGTATATCTCAAAACCATTAATCCAGTATTGCTGCTGTCAAAAGGAAATGCAGAGACGAAGACTAGAGCAGATACTGCAGAGAATGCCATCCTCCACCTAGGGATTCATTTCCTCTGGAGATACCAAACCCAGATACTGTTGCTGATGCCAAAAAGTCTTTGCTGACAGGAGCCCGGTATAGCTGTCCCCTGAGAGGTACTGTCAGAGCCTGATCAACACAGAGGCAGATGCACACAACCAACCATTGTTCTGAGGATGAAGACCCCATTGGAGTAGTTAGGGAGAAGACTGAAAGAGATGAAGGGATTTTCAACCCAATGGGAAGAACCATAATAACCAACAAGATCACTAAAGCTCCCAGAGACTAAACCACCAACCTAAGGGTACACATACAGGGCTCCATGGCTTCAGCTGTGCATGCGCTACAGGTGCTCTTTTCTAGCATCAGGGAGAAAGCAGCCCCTTGGTCGTGTGGAGGTTCATTGATCCAGTGCAGGGAAATGCTTGGACGCTGAGGTGGATGGTTGTAGGTAGGTAGGGGATCTCCCTCATAAAGACTGTAGAAGGGGGACTGGGTTACTGGAAAGGAAACTGTGGATAAGTGTAACATTTGAAATGTAAATAAATAAAATAGCCAATAAAAAATAAAATGAAAACGGAATTTAAACCTGGAAGAAAAATATGTATGTATCAAGTACATGGTATCTTTGGTAAAACGGAGTTTCATCTTTTGGAAGGAAACCAATAGCAAGAAGAACAGTCTACATTGTTTTGGGAGTCTTTTAAACATCGATAATCACAAACATAAAAGGAGGCTTCTTATTTCTGGTTCTAGATTTTTGTTACTCGTTACTTAGATATTGAACAAGAAGAAATTTTCAACACACAGACTATATAAAATGTATATACACATAAACATACACATATATATGTATGTTTATGATATTAATAAATATTTTGCCTGCTATACATCTGACAGAATTAGTATCTGCAATATTTTAAGAAATCTGAAAAAAAAATGTCTATGGACCTGAACATAGAGTTTGCAAGAGAAGAAATAAAAATGTGTAAGAAATTTTGTTAAAAATGCATATAATAATTAGCAATTAAGAAAAATGAAAATCAAGGCAGCATTGAGATTCATTTCTACAGAGACCAAATTGCTTAAGGCAATGATACAACCAATCGCAGATTCTGAAGAAAATGTAAGGAAAAGTGAACTCTCACTCACGATATTATTCTTAGTGTGATTGCAAATTTATGTGGATACTCTGAAAATTAGTATAGAACATTACCATAAATCTAAACCCAAATAATCAAAATGGCTAGGCTATACTATTGCATCATAGATGAAATGACTAATTCCACATCCTACTCTATAGAGTAATGGTAATCTCAGCCATGTTAATTACCATTCTAATCACAATAAGTAGAAAATGGAAATAATTTAAATATTCTTTAAATGGTGAATTGATAATGAATATATGGAGTATATAGACTTTGGAACATTATTCAGATAGAAGAAAAATAGAGAAATTGTCACTTAATTTGATGGTACTAGAAATTATTATATTTCATGAGGTAATTCAGACATTAAAAAAGTTCAGTGTCTCATGTTCTGATGCTCACTTACCTTTAGTTTCAAGCTCTAAATCTTCAGATGTGTGTATATAAACTGGACAAAGCAAGACAGTAAAGAAAAGAAGCATGGGTTAATTAGAGGGGGGGATGGCTGCATAAAAGCAATGTGAAAGTGGAAATGGGGCATAGAGAACACCTTTAATTGGGAAGAGAAGAGAGTCTATTCCACTTCTGGGCATATACCCCAGAGACACTTTAATACACAACAAAGATATATGCACCACAATGTTCATAGCGGCTCTATTTATAATAGCCAGAAGCTGGAAGGAACCCAGATGTCCTTCAGAAGACGAATGGATACAAAAATTGTGGTACATATACACAATGGAATACTACTCAGCCACCAGAAACAATGACTTAACCAAATTCTTAAGAAAATGGCTGCATCTAGAGAAGATCATCCTGAGTGAGATAACCCAGTCACAAAAGAACAGACATAATATGCAGTCACTGATAGTGGGATGCTAACCCCAGAGGCTTGCACTCCCCCAGAAACAACTCACAGACTGTATGAAGTCCAAGAAATAAAGAAAACAAAAACTATACATATATTCACAAAACAAGAAGACTTTGACTATTTCCATGTTGCGTTTTGTTTTGCATGTACTTTACACTTATTGCAACTAGTACGTTTTCAATGCATACTGTCAAGCCCTTGAAAAAAATCAAGTACTGACTAAAAAACATATTCACATGGTTTTATGTAAAATTTATTTTAATGTCTGAAAAAACAGTACTGACAAAAATGTATAATTTTAAGCAAAAAATGTTTAAAATCTTTAAAAAAAAAATAATAAGCTGTTAGTCTTTTGTGTAGATGGAAATATCTCAAGAAACACTTCTTGTTATGATTAATAATTTGAGTCTTATTTGTAACAGATAAGAGACCAATGTATTTTCCATGTATTTTCATGTTAAAAAAAATAAATCTTGTTTTGAAGACAAAAAAAAAAAAAAAAAAAAAAAAAAAGAGAGAGAGAGTGGTCAATAGAAAAGAGTGTGGAGTGGCAAATGATAAATAACGTTAAATATCTTTGAAAAAGCCCCAAAATGTTTTATGTTTACCTAAAATTACACATCCTAATCAAAAGGATATGGTATGATGCATATCTTTATGTCGAGATTCTAGCAACCCGTGAAAATCTGATCTGTTTCTATTTTCCAGCGTCTTTATCAATCTTGTTCTGAAAACCATCTATTTCAATTTAGCTTAATTGTTAACTGGTAGGTTTATTTTTCTTATATTAATTTTCTTCCATTCTTCCTAAATTCTGGATATTATTCCCTTGTTTGTGATATAACCTGTGATCATTTTCTCCTATTCTGTGAGTTATCTAAGTGCTTCAATTTTATCTTTTGTTTCTTATTCAGAAATTTTTAAAATTCAAAGAGAACTGATAAGAGATGCTACAGTCTTGCTGATACTCTTTTTAAACAGGTTCAATTGCTTTCTATTAATTAATTTATTTATTTACTTAGCAGCGCTCCCTCTCCTTCCAGTCTCCACATCACATGGACCCTCCCATTCACATCTGAGAAGGATGTTCCCGATGATTACCACCTGAATCTGGCACATCCTCTCCCACAAAGGCTAGACTACAGAGCACAGCTAGGAGAACAGGATCCACAAGCAATCAAGAGTTAGGGTAAGCCCCAGCTCCAGTTGCTGTGGGACCTGCATGAAGATTAAACTGCACATGGACTACATATGCTCACAGACATAGATACAAATATGGGTGATATTTTGCTGGCGATTCAGTCTCTGGGAACCCTTAATGACCAGGTTAGTGTACTCTGGTGATCTTGTGGATTCTCTATCCTTTTCGGGTTCCTCTATTCTTCTACCACAGGATTTTGCAAGCTCTGTCTAATGTTTGGCTATGGGTCTTTGCCATCTGTTTCAGTCAGCTGCTGGATGGAACCTATGAGAACATTTATGCTAGGCTATTCTTGTTCAGGAAATCTATCTCAATTTGAGCAAGTCATTGGTTAGTCGTTCTCTCAGTGTCTGCTCCATTTTTGTCCCTACACATTTTACTTATAATTTCATGAACAGTTGCTTCATATTTTCTTCTAGAACTTTAGTCTTTTCAAGTTTTAATTAAGGTCTTTGATATTTTTTGAAGTGTATGTGTGTACATGTTAAAAAACATTGAAATCCAGTTTCCTTTCTCTGAAAATGGATATCAGTTTTGCCTGGATTATTTGATTAATGAAATATTTTTTTCCAATGTATGTTTACCTCCTTCATGTAGAACCAGATAATCATGGCCAATTGAAATTTTTTAGGTCCAGTATTCTATTTAATTGATTTACTTCTCTTGTTTCTTTTATTCAATACTAAAAAATTTTCATGATAAAAAGGTCTATAGTATAAAGTATGAGGTCAGGTTTTGAGATATGTTCAACTCTGTTCTCACTACTTTGTATTGCTTTGACTATTTCTGGACTCTGTGGTTTCATATGAATCAGTGGACCATGATATCATAATCTTTACAGTTATTGTTTTATATCTGTGGCCTGAATTTCATAGTTTATCCATTTTGACAATATTAATTCCACCAACCTAAGAATATGTTTCTTAATTTTACACTGTCTAAACTCTTTGTTTATTTTTTTTCACTGTTTTGAAGGTATGCTTGCAGAATTATTTATCTATTTTGGTTAGGTATAATTCAAGATATTGCTTTAGGGGAATATTTTGAATAAGATATATTTCCAAATTTTGTTCTCTAAGAGTTTATTTTTTGAATATATAGAGGGTAAATTTATATTAATTTTGTGTCCTGAAAATTCACTGTGTTTATTAAATTAGGGTTTTCCAATATATTATAGAGAGGTTATTCAGTATAGAATCATATCATCTACAAATATGCTAGTTTTTCAATCTCTTTTCTTAGTTTTAAATCTCTGTATGCCTCTGCCTTTGTATTTTTTATAGCTAAGACTTAATATTAAATAAGATACAAGAGAGTTTGTATCTTTATATCATTACAGATTTAAAAGACAATTTGTGAAGTTTGATTTAATGCTGGCTATATGATTTATTATTTTAAAATATATTCCATCTGTGGCAATTTTTGGTATTTAAGATCATTATATTTAATCTTTACACACCAAAAAGACTTTGACCATTTCCACATTACCTTTTGTTTTATATGTACTTTATGATCATTGTAACTAGTAATATTTCAATGTTTACCATCAAACCTTTAGAAAAATCAAATATTGACAAAAATATATTCATATAGTTTTAAGCCAAAATGCTTTTAAAAATCTGTACATGTATCTCTGTTTTTTAAATGAAGTTGTAAGTAAAAAAGAAAGAAAAAAAAAGAAATTAAATCAACTTCTATCTTAAAAAAACAAATATGTACATATAATCCCTAATGTTTCCTTGAGTTTTATTAAGAAACCATGATGAATTATGTGAAATATCTCTTTGTACTCAGTCAAAATGTATACATGTTTCTGTCCTTAGGTTTGTTTTTGTGTTGGGTTTATTTTGTCTATTCATATATCATTGATAGCATTTATTAATACATATTGAACCAACCTTGCCATTATACTAGGAAACACACTTCGTCATAAGGTATAATCTTATACTCCAGAATTCACTTTTGCAAGTATTTTCTTTAAAAAAATTGCATCTGTGTTTCATCTAATTTCTCTCTAATTCACTTTCTATGATATGTCTTAATCTGATTAAATACTATAATTGTACAAATTTCATAGAAAAAAAACTGCAATGTCTTTCAACTTTCTACTTTGTGGAACAGGATAAGAATAGGTATAAAAATCTTGCTTGGAAATTTAATCTAAGAAACAGGATAGACTGATCAGTAGAAAAGAGAACTTGTTGCTTTTTCAGAGCACCCTAGTTATTTTCCCAGAACCCACAAAAATGATTCAAAACCAATTGTAATTTCAGTTATATGGGATTGGGTAACTTCAACTGATCTCTATGAACATATGGGCTAAAAATGGAGCGTACATGTAATTTATGCTCATTGTAACTAGTAAGGTTTTAATGCATATTATCAAACCTTTTAAAAAATCAAGTACTAACAAAAATGTATTCATATATTTTTACGCAAAAATTCTTAAAATCTGTACATTTATCTTTGTTTTTTAAAATAAAGTTGTTCAATTTATAAAAAAAATACATGTAAAAGACACTGAGGAAAATTAGGAAAATGAACCTGTAAATATTAGAAAAAGGACAAATTGTATCAAGAAACAGAATTGAGTCTACATAGTTCTGGACATTTTGTTGAGAAAAGACTATTGATTCTCCAACAGTCTCATTGCTTACAACGGGTTTTCCTGAAATATTTATATCACCTGACATTTTGTATAGATGATATACATCTAGAAAATATATTTTGGGATTTTTCAGCTTTTAGAGTATAAATTTACAAATTAATCTGTAATAATGTTCTGTATTTTATTTGAGTTTATTGTACTAGCACCATTTTGATTTGTGTCTTCTTCCTTTTTATTTTCATCTTACTAACTAAATATGTGTCAATCTTACTAAGTCTTTAAATGAACCAGTTATTGAGTTGGTGGAAATAAAGTTTCTTACTTTTTATGTTTGTTAAAACTTGATGTGTTAGGTCACATTAAAGCATATGAAAATGTTCCTTAATCAAAGGCTATTATAATTTGGTGGCTGACTAGGCTTTTTCAATTATTACAACCTTGATATGTGTGTGGGGACCTGTGTTTACGTACTCAGAACCTATTTAATTCTTAGCTGTCATAGTCATGTTCTTTTAATTCATGAACTCAGAAGGTAGAGAAAGGATATGTGGGGCAAGCTGGATAGGCAGACACATATAAAGGCAATATTTGGATTCATTTATGTGTTTTATTGAATAAGATAGTGAATGGTCAAGGAAACACCAAATGCAAGTTTTTAAATGTACATATAAAACCATGTTAACACACCTTCATACATGTTTCCCTAAAGTACAAACACCCACAAACACATGTACATAAAACACAAACAGATACACATATATAGGTACATAAGGAAAAAAATTAGGATGAAAGAAAATGTATCAGACTTTTAAGAAGAAAACACATAGGGGTAGAAGAAACAATGAATATCTTAATTTCTAGTGGTTTAAATTATAAATATTTGTATAGCAGCCTTTCTAAAGGAGTTGGAACACAGTCATACATAAAACACACAATCTATCATTTTTCTCTGTCTTTTGTGCAAATAAGAGATAGTATTTGTTAGTAGGGCTACACTGATGTATGAAGTATAACAATCATATGACCAAAATCTCCATAATCCCAACCCCCAAAATTAGAATTAGAGGCTGCATAAAATGGGATAATCTAATGAATATGATAACATAAAAATAAGAACTTCAATTCAAAAGATCAAGATAAAACATACTTTCTGTGAATGATCAACACATACTAAAAACCAATATTGTTATTACGTTATTAAATTAAAAACTATACTATGTAAGTAATCCAAAAGACATCAAATTTTTAATTTCAGTTCCTAATTTTTAAAATTTTAATAATATATTCATTTGCTTTGATTTGTATGTCTTTTCAATACCAGTTAGTTATGATCAACAAACTAACATGAAACATTTATATGCCAGGCTCCCTGCTTTAGATGTCTCATCCTCCAAATATGGGTCAAACACAGCTATGTTGATTGTAAATTATATACTCTCTGATAATATATAACCATGGCACAAATCAGACAAAAATTCTGAGAAATCTGCACGTGTTTCAATCACTAAGCACAGAAATAATTACACTGCTACTTTTTGGGAGTCCTAAACAGAACTCTACGAACTTAATGGTTAGTCAGGCATGTGTTTTGAGAGAATGCTAACAACAGCACTAACAAAAAAGGTAATCACTTGAGTCTTAAATTGTTGGTGAATGGATTGCAAGCTGGTGCAACCACTCTGGAAATGAGTCTGGCTGGTCCTCAGAAAACTGGACATAATACCACCTGAAGAGCCAGCTATTCTACTCCTGGTCATAAACCTAAAAGGTGCTTCAACATATAACAAGAACACATGCTCTATCTTGTTCATAGCAGCCATATTTATAATAGCCAGAAGCTGGAAAGAGCCTAAATATCCTTTAAAAGAGAAATGGATACAAAAATTATGGTACATTGACACAATGGAGTACTATTGAGCTATTAGAAACAATGGATTGATGAAATTCCTAGGCAAATAGGTGGAACTTGCAGCTGTCATATTGAGTGAGATAATCCAGCCACAAAGTAACACACATGGTATGCTCTCACTGATAAGTGGGTACTAGCCCCATAAAGTTCTGAATACCCAAGAAATAATTCCCAGACCTTATGAAGCTCAAAAAGAAGAAAGGTGAGAATATGCATGCCTCAGTCCTTCTTAAAAGGGAGAACAAAACACTCACCACAACAAATGCAGGAACATATAGAAAAGCAGGGATTGAAGGAATGATCATTCAGAGACTGCCTCACCTGGGGATTCACCCCATATGCAGCCACCAAACCCAGTCAACATTGCTGATGCCAAGAAGTGATTACTGCCTGGCTACTGATATGGATGTCTCCTCGGAGGCACTGCCAGAGCCATATTGATACAGATCAGGATGTCTGCAGCTAACCATCAGACTGAGCACAGGGACCCCTATGGAGGAGCTAGAAAAAGGACTGAAGGAATTGAAAAAATTTGCAACTATATGGAAAGAACAAAATTATCAACCAACCAAACCCTCCAGAACTCCCCAGGACTAAAACACCAACTAATGAGCACACATGGAAAGACCCAGGGCTCCAATTTGATATGTAGCAAAGAATAGTATTATCTGGCATGAAGGAAAGGAGAATCCTGTGGTCCAGTGAAGACTTGTTTTCCAAGTGTAGAGGAATGGCAAGGCACTGAGATGAAGAAGGTAATTGGGAGAGGAAGCACCTATATGAAAGTAAGTGGAGGGGGATGTGGGATGCTGGGGAAAATAATATTGAAATGTAAATGCAAAGAATGTTCAATAAAAAACTAAATTAAAAAGATTGTTGGTGGCATCTATTTTATTGTGATATGAATATGACTTTCATTACTCTATGGCCTGCTATAGATGACTCAACTTTTTCAGTGTGACACAGATTCAAGGCTTCTTCTCAAATAGTGATAACTTTTGGGAATGAACCTTTTTACTGGTCTTAAATGAGTTCTCACTTTTCAATAGAATTTGTATTCATCACACCATTACTTCCTTGAAAGAAAGGCTTAAATATAATGTAAATTTGAAAAGCAGGAGAAAATACTAAAAGTATTTCCAACTAATGAGGACATTAATGACCTTGTATATATAACCTGTTTTTTTTTTTTTTTATACAATATGTTGTTTGTCCATTCAATATTGGACTCCAAGACAGTGACTTAAAAGCCACTTAAGAAACTCCTTTTGAGGTTAAACAAGCATTAAAGAAATATCAACAAAGCTATTTTAGATACAAAAAACATATTCACAACAGGTATTTCTTCTTCCTGGATTTGGTTATTATTCTGTACTTATGTGTTCAATTTTTCTTTTTGTATATGGTTTCACTACCTGAGAGAAAGACCTCAGGATTTGTGATTCCAATTTATGAGATTGGTTTTGGCCAAGCAACTCTTAGTATGCCTTTCATTCTGAAAAATGAACATTTTATGATTTAAAACAGAATTTGTTAAAAGCTATCATACTAGACAGAATCTCATTAGAATTTCTTTATTGTGTGGAAGGCATACTAGTTTTACCCCTATAGTAATAGAGTTACGAGTGGCTATAGTATATTCTTTCCTATTTTGGACTTGACATTCCAGAGCAGAGAGAACCATCCTCTCAAACACTGAAGTATTTATTCAGGAATAAAAGCATAACCCACAATCTCAGCCTTTCTACTTTCTGTGGTAACTGCTTCAAAGTTCAACTATGTGGTTCACAACAGACTTAAATTCCATTCCTGCACTATCAGACAGGAAAAAAAATAGAATTTATCATAAATGGTTCTGCATAGTTTGAGGATTCTTCTTCACTTGGGCATAACATTCAGGAGACAGCAGTTTAGCCAATTCTAAAATTGTTAAATAATGCTTCTATCAATAAGAGCAGCATCAGGGACTAGATTACCTGCTTATTTTGACCACTGGTTTATTAATTTTCATAAAGATAAAATAGCCAGTGTCAAACATTTCTTTGCCTTATTAAACGGAAGTAATTTCAGAAATGTTTGCAAGAGTTTGGAATAGCAGGAGAAATTTTATTCATCATTTTCCTGTATATTTTATGAATGCCAAATTACTTGCATTTACATACATATGGATGTTGCATGAAATGTATTAAAAAAGATCATCTTATGCTGACACCAGCTCCTTTCTGTCCCCAGCAGTCTCACCACCTCCATGGTTAGCCCTATGCAGCAACCACCCACCTCAAGGTTCTTTTCCTGAAGATTAGATACACATTCCTTGTCCTCTAACCCCTGTCAGAAATCCTGGTAACACAGGAATATTAAAATTCTAGAAGTTTGTATTTTATCAATACAATTTGTACCAGCAATTTTTACCCCACAAAACATTCACACAATGAACTCAGAGCTAATTGGTATTGATATAAACTCCTCACCTAGATAAGAAAAATTGTCCTATATATTATTCATCCATTATAGATATTCACAGCTACCTGTGGTTATTTAAAGCAACATGAAATTTGGATCATCTTTCTCTTCCTCCATCTTCCTTACTTCCAAAAGCCAAGTCTCTTTCTCCTCCCTTCCTTCTTCCTCTCTCAAACCTGGAAGTCCTGCCTACTCCTCACCCAGTGACTGGTCTCCTGAATTCTTTATGTATTTGGAGAATGTTCTGCCACATCTAACCTCTTCTGCCCAATGGAGTAAAAACTTTTCTCTCAGATATAAACTGAGTATAACCATCACCATTCTATAACTTATAAAGTTCAAAATAAACCTAACACCCAGTCCATCATTTTTGTCAATTAAATAAGACACTCTGCAATCTCTCCTAAATTTTAAAAGACTTATTAATCCATATATGTTATTTACTAGTACAGCTTGTATACTATCTGAAAACCAAACAATTAAATATTTTATCACAATACTAAATAGCCTGGGTTGGCTATGAGACTATATGATAGTTTGTCTTTTCTCAGCCACTGGAATGGCACTATTAGAAGGTGTGGCCCTGTTGGAATAAGTCTGGCCTTGTGTGGTACATGTGTCACTGTGGATGTGGGCTTCAAGACCTTCATTCTAGTTACCTGGAAGCCAGTATTCTGCTAGTAGCCTTCAGATGAAGTTATAAAACTCTCACCTTCCTCCTGCACCATGCCTTTCTGGAAGTTGTCATGTCCCTGCCTCAATAATGGACTAAACCTCTGAACCTGTAAGCCAGCCTGAATTAAATGTGTCTTTATAAGTGTTGCTTTGGTCATGGTGTCTGTGAACATTAATGAAAACCCAAAGACAGAATATAACTAGTCTTTCAACCCTACCAGAACTCTGATACTGATCAATATTATCTGAAAATAAAGGAAACATAACACAATTTACAGAACTGAGACAAACAGAAGAGACACTGACTACCTATACAGCCCCTGTATGTCAGGAAGTTGCAGCACCTGTCTTTAGCCTTCTGGCACAGGATCATCTAACAGACTTTATTGAAGCAGGAATTATTAAGAATTAGATTATTCTGTCTTGGCAGAACTAATCTGTCCTAACCTGTAACTTGTCTCCTCTCAATAAAAGTGTAGGTCTATAGAAAAGATAGGAAAATTTTGCCCCCTGGCTGTGTAGCCACAAAATATAACCTTGCCTAGAGGCAGAGACACTTAGTTTCTTCTTTGAATTCACAAATGGAGAGCTGTTAGGAGCATGCATGTTTCAAGAACAAATAAATTGTTGTGCCCAACCTCCACCAGCAAGGAAGACACGACCAGGGGAAGATCTTCTTCAAGCAGTTTATTCAGGATCCTTGAACAAATTTCTGCTTCTGCCTCTGCCTCTCCCTCAGCCTCCACTGCCAGGGGAACGTCCGTACAGGCTTAAATCACCCTGCACCCGCCAACCCCTGTAAGCCACGTGGGCCGTGCAGATAGGTTGCTTCAATGCAGAAGCAGGTAAGCTGAACAGGCACAGCCAGATAAGGACTTATTTATGACTGAGAGCACTTGCCATCATGGAGGTGGAAGGCAGAAACCAGCGCCATTCTCAAGGCACGGCACTTCGCAGCTCTCCACAATAAATAAATAAGGAATAAATAACTTTGAATATAACATTATGTGGATTTCTGATGTTTTTGAAAACCATCTATCTATGTAAAGTATTCTGCACCATTGTCTGTTAATTATTCTTATCTACTTCTAAGGAAAATATCTAAGAAACACCCTAACAATTAACTAAGAACCAAGAATTGGCTAAATAACCTTTAATTAAGAGGCTTAATCATCTCAGATCAGTTTATAATCACAGTTATAAAAAAACTTGGTCTAAGCCTTATTTTTTATAATATGGTGTATAGGCATAGTGCCTATATTAGAGTAAGCATATTTATCTCAATTTTATATCACTAAGAAATTCATTCCAATGAAAACCTTAAATTTGTTTCAAAATAAATTCTGTACCAATGTAAAAGATTATGACTTCGATTTAGTGACTATTATATAAAGATTTCTACCAAATTAGATTATAGTTACAAAATCAATTCTAGAATGACAACTTCCAATGCCCAAGCCCTGGTAACTGGAAAAACAACTCTTCATGACTACTTATAGCTCAATAGGAGAATTGAGATATCTTTGAAATGGGGGATTGTAGTCTCTGATAATGTCTGTGTCCTGACTGGATCCAGCTGAAAGTCCATTAGATCAGGAGTTCAAGCAGGTCAGTTCAGCATGTTTATTGGTGAGATTCATCGAAGCTGTGCAGTCTGTAATATACAAATCACAAAACAGAATTATAGTATTATCAAGATATCTGTATGGATTGTCTTAGCCTGTGTAGAGTACTCAGACTAGAGAGGATGAAATTCTGCTCCAATCAAACTCATGCCATGTGAGCGATAGCACAAGGAATATTTCTGCTTGACTCACTCAAGTATCTGCCTCTATCATATCTGATCCTACATAACTCTGGAAGGTAAGGAGACACTAATTACCTTTTCTAAAAATGCAAGGACAATACCTTTCTCCCAAACCTGCATATCCTTCAGAGGGCAACCAGGAAAGAGTGTATCTTGACTTCCCTTCCAGAAGACTAATAGAAAAACCAAAAATTTCACAATCCTACTAATTTTGATGATAAAACTAAACTATACAAAACAAATAAAGCACTAAGTGAATTTTGTATGAGCCTATTTTAGGCCCATTCTAATTTGTCATGCCAGGATATTAACCCAAAATTCTCATTGAGGCCGCGAACAAAGAATATGAGTTTCCTGCGGACTGTGTAATTCCATCTATCTGTTATGCTCTCTCCCTAGAGCAGCAGACTTCTATTTATTATCACCTGTTATGCCGTCTGTTATGCTTGCTCTCGGCCTTGAGCCACAGACATCCATCAGGTCCTATTCATAGCGAGCAATTATTACTGATCTCTCCTCAGGAGTCAGTACTTTTCCGTATTCTAGTTCAAACTACTGGGCAAATTTCCCACGTGCTTTGGACAAAATCTGTATACAAATCTATCCTAAAAGCAAATAATCCCAATTTTATAAATTCTCTGTCCAATAAATATCTGCCCCAAGAAGTAGAGAGTTTCCATTCTCTGGCTCTCTACTCAGAGCAGCCATCTTGTCTCTTTTCACAGTCGGGGACCTCGGAGGACTCTTTTTTTTTTTTTTTTTTTTTTTTTTGTTTCAAGGCTTTTGCTCTTGAGTCATCATGTGACTCAACTCTTCCCTATTTGTCATACCTCCAAACTTCTAATGGTAGGCTGGTAGAAATCATAAATTTCTAGTGGATTCCTACCAGCCATTTTGGATGTCACCTGTAGCAGGAAATATTTTAAAAAGCAATTCATGCTACCACCTGCAAGGCACCTGTTCGCTAAGTTCCCATGGCAAGTCGCTGCCATGGAAACCCCACACTTCCAAATTCCCATGGCTTTTTGGGGTGCACTTTTCACAAACTCCTGCTTTGCTGCCTTACCTGTCTCTGAAACCCAGTTGAGTGGCCACGTGAAGGAAAACAACAGGCAAACTTAACATAGAATCAGCATGTATCACAATCACTGGGCACAGTAAGTAGCATCCTAATTTGTAAACACAAATCCTCTGGTAGCTGATCTCAAAAGATCTGCCACCTGAACTGGAGGCCTCCATGTTCAAAGAGGGAGAAAGAAGAGGCTGAAGAAGAGGAGGTGGAAGCAAAATGGAGCAGAAGCACATGGCCAATAGAAACCACAAGTTCTAAGTTATCTTGTAGCTAGGGAATACAGTAGTGTAGTGATAAATCTGACCAATCAAGGCACACAGCTTGAATGTATATTGAGTTGTGTTTTCATTGCATAGGCTTAATTTCATTGAAGACTTACTGCAACATTACTTACAGTATAAGTAGGAACAATACTTACAGTATAAGTTCTACTGCTTGATAACGCTCTTTGTTCACTCAAAATCATTCAGCTAAATTCATGTTTGTGACACTCACTTCAACTCCCACTTTTTATAAAGAGAACATGTAAAAATAAAGCTTTCAAAATGTCATTGTTAAATTCTTGATCAACTTTATTATCTAATTTTATTTTTTCGTGGGAGATAGATTGAAAAGAGGTACCATTCAGCATGAGAAAGATTGGATTTGAGCTCCCATGTATCTGAGCTGACCTTGAACTCTCTTTTAATTAATTAATTAATTAATTAATTAATTAATTAATTTACAAATGCTGCTCCCCATTCTGGTCCTTCACACTCAGAATCTCTCCCCACTACTCACTATCCCTGTCCCCTTCTCTGAAAGTGTTCCCCACCAGAGTTTCTTCTGACTCTGGCATATCAAGCCTCTGCCACAGGAACATCCTCTCCCACTGTGGCAAGACAAAGTAGTTATGAAGACTGAGATGCCAGTCAGTTACATATGAGCCAGAGACTTTTTTACATCTTATGTATGTTCTTTCCTTGGTGGCTAAGTTCTTGAGAACTCACAGAGGTCCAGGTTTGTTGCCTCTGTTGTTCTTTTTGTGGGGTTTCCGTACCCTTCAGGAACTTCAATCCCTAATGTAACTCCTTCATAAGTATTCTTGACCTTTATCTAATATTTAGCTAAGGTATATGCATCTGTTTCAGTCTGCTGCTGGTTAGAGCTTCCTCAGAAGAAAGTTATGCTAGGCAGCTGTTTGCAAACATAACAGAGTATCATTAATAGTGCTGTGGATTGGTTCTGCCACTGGGATTTGTCTCAGTTGGGCCAGTCAAAGGTTGGCCAGTCCTTCTGTTTCTTCTCTACTCCCTTTATTTCTTTGGAAAGAACAAATTTTGGGTCAAAATTTTAGTGGGTGGGTTGGCATCCTTATTGTTCCATTGAGGTTCCTGCCTAGCTATGTACCTGTAGAGGTGGTGGCGTCTGTCAGGTACCTTGGATAAGATCACAAGCATTGACTCCTGATAGCCTCTCCAAGCCCATGTCTCTGTAATTTCTTAGATTCTCTGATCCCTCCTCGCCTACACCTAGAACTCTCAATCTTTCTGCTTTCAACCTCCCCACTGTTTTGACTGCAGATATTTTTTAGTAAGTCCAATATCTTAGTTAACACCTAAAGAGATATCCTTTTTCTTTGTTGACATTCCAAAAACTTAACACTGATTTGGCCAAAATACAATGTTTCTTTTATATAATTAGCTTAATCATGAGAACATTTAAACCAAGAGATTAATCTTAGACCTGAGTTCTCAAGATGTCCATATATTTTAATAAGTAAATTAAAGTTAACTTGAAAAATACATGTTTAATTAAATACAAGTATGTCAGTATATAGATTATTCATGCATGTTCTAAATATTGTAATTTTGAGAGAAATATGTCCACAGGCAATATAAAATATATATTTTCTTTAATGCTATTACAAAAATGTTTTCAATAAAATATGTTTTATATTTATTAATTTAAAAATAAAGAACCACTCCAACTTATAGTGCCTTGAATGCCAAAACATCAGTACGGGTCAAATAAAATAAAATTCCTTCCCAATAGTTACTATAGAATATGTTAATGAAACATTTTCTTTCTAAGATATTTCTGCATGTCACAATTTTTATTTTTTACAGTATTTTAAGAATATTGTCTCATCTTGTATGTGTGCAATATGCCTGTATAAATATGTATGCACAAATATTTATAACAGTTGACTATTTAAGTGACAGTTCCATTTTCAATTTATCTTGGTAAATAAATATTGAATATTTGAAGAAGGAGGTTGTTTAAAGGTCAGTAAGATTATAACCATATGCTAGTTAGAATCTTTTTCTCAGTCTGGATAATCTAAATGTCATCTACAAAATTATATTCTTGTAAAAGCATCCAGGTATATTGCCAAGTAGGCTCAAACACTGAATGAAAATAAAGGCACTGTCACCAAATTTGAAATAGAGTAACACTAAACAAAAAAAGAGTATTTGTTGATACCTAGAACAGAGGGAGATTAAATTTGAAAGAACATATTAACTTAGCTGTGGACTAATACCTCTCCCTTTATGCTCTCTCCTCTTTATCTCTCCCCAATCACTTTTTCCATCACATTCTTTTTTTGTCTGTTTCTAAAACACAGTCTTCTATGCAGAAGAATTAGCCTGACCATGTATATCACATCATCAATTGCATGAACCCTAAGTACAGAAGTAACTGGAAAATAACTTATTCACTCTCCCTAGCAGGTCCTCTAACAAGCCTAAGAAAATTGATGCAGATGGGTATATGCGATTTGTGCTTTAGTATTCATCTAATTTTCTCAGTAATGACTTTCTTAGATTTAAAAACATATATTATATGGAATGAACTACTACAACTCACTCAGTAAAATACCAGAAATTAATGTTTGAATATCAAATGGTTAGCATAATATAAAATCTACTAAGTTTGCCTTTTTTTGATTGTACTAAGTCAATAACCTCTAACTATTGGTTGGCAATTTGCAAACTAAGATTTATACTTATGCTTGTTCCAATTTAGCATCCTATTCTCTTTACTTGGCTCAGAATTCTACATTTCTATTGTCACTAATGGGTCTATTGTCATCTTCTTGATGACAACTATTTTGATTTAACACAGGTGCCAGTGGTTCCAGCGAAACTTTTTGTGCCTTTTTTAAAATCAGATAGTGATTGGGTTGCAACAACCCACTGACAGTATGTTTACAAACAATATTCAAATAAGTAACATTATCCTGAGATTCTGTAATTTTATTAGCTTATTTAATGTTAATGTTTCTAAGACAATGACACTCTACAAGTGGTATGTGTGTATGTGTGTGTGTGTGTGTGTGTGTGCCTTTATAAAACACTGAAATCCTCTATAACTGCTTTTTATGGCTTCTGTGATTGAATGTAGGCTAGTGTGGGAATGAGTATGATTATAAGAGAATCATTTTTGACTCTACTGACATTCCTCAAAATTCCAATTATTGGTAGCTGATAATGTATCCTCTTCAACCTCTCTTTGACCACTGTTAAACAGAAGAGAAAGGAGAAAGACCCTTTACACTGTCAACTCTTTAACACTTACATTGTTTCATTTGGGTGACCAAAATGTCACTTATAGTGACAAAGTGATTTTACAGTATCTAAGAAGAAACTAATAGCAGAATTTACTAATTACAAAAATTTGCCCTGCTTTTTGTAGAATATAAGTATTTTATGATCAGTGTGAAAAGTATATACACAGTCATAACCTCATATTATCTAACCATGTGTGTTCAATTTCACCTTAAATTTGGTTTATATTATCAGCAATCATTTAATCCATATGTCTTCTTTCTTATTATATGTTAACTCCTGGAATCTCAAAACTCATATTATTTGTAAAAATTGTTACCCTTTGATAACATAATTTAGCATATTGTTAGCAATACAATAATCAGCAATAATTTTAAACAGCATAAATGTGAAAATAATTGTAATATTTTTATATTTTAATTACCTCTTTTTGTATTTATGAATTTATTTTAATAACAATAGTTTAATAACAATATATATAATTTCTCTAACTCTTTATTCACTCCAGATATTGCCATATACTACTTCTTCCCTTTCAAATTCAAGGTTTCTTATTTTTATTAATTGTTGCTAGATATACATATGTATTTACATATACATTCTTAAATATAACATATTTATTTACATATACATTCTTAAATATAACTGGTTCAGTATGTGTACTGTTTCTTTTAAATATGTTTTAAAGGCTGTGTGATTTATACTAAATAACCACAGTTGGTAAGTTCTTCTCTGGGAAGAAGCTCTCATTCTCAGCATTCCTCAGTTTCTCAGTTGTTTATAGTTCTAATAGGGTTGAAGTTTCATATTTTTTCTTATATTTTTACTTATATGTGTAAATTTTTGCTACACATATATAAGTATACAGTGTGCAAGAAGTGACAATAGAGGCCAGAAAAGAGTGTCACATCCCCTGGAACTGGAATTTTAGGTGGTTATGACTACCAGTTGGAGCTTGAGACTGAAACTGAACACAGATCCTCTGCATAGCTGAAAGGTCTCTTCGTGCTAAAGCCTATCTCCAGCTTTCATAATACGGTTCCTTTCACACAAAATAAAATACATATTGTAATTACTTATGTTTTCCCTTTAAAGAATTTCATAGAAAGATATAGTAAATGAATACCCTTCTTGGTTTACTAACATCTTTTAATATCTTTAGTTAAATATATCAATCAGTGAACCACATGAAAACATCACACTTTAAAAAGTAGTTTTACTGCTTTGTTACACAACGGAGGACATCACCATCTTGTTGCCTGGAGGTTGTTCTCTGCTTATCAAAGTTATTGTGTTCTAAGTTATATTGCAGCTTACTATTTCAATCCAGATATGAGAGATAGAAGCAAATTTTGCATTAAGACCGACATACATATTACGTAACTATAGGAAAATATCCCATAATTGCTGCAATATTCTAGAAGAACAGTACAGAGTCATCAGCAGGGAATATTAAACAGAGAGCAAGTTGAATTGATAAGGACTTATGCTTGTTCTTCCGTCCAGAGTAGAAAATACACCATTTTGTTGTTTTGTCTGTTTGTTTGTTTGGTAAATAAATTCCTCAAAAGACTGTTTTAGAAAAATTTTAGTGGCATTACATGTGATATTATTTTATCTTTACTAGAGTTCACTTTCTCAAGAGTAGTGGGAGAAATTGTAATCTTAGTCATCTCAGGGCCTGGGATGAGATAGATATTCATTGCTTTTTATTGTGTTCCTTCATTTTTGCTTGCTTGTTTTCTGTATACTATTTTTCTCTTTTCTATAATATTTGTGCCCCTTTTTCTCTTAAGATATGTTTGAATACATAGCCAAAAATCAAATAGCCATTCAGTTCTCTATAGCTCATATGCTTCTTTAAAAACACTACTGCATTTTGGCATTGCTTTGTATAGGGGTGGGATAAGAGATACCCTCCATAATCTTAGGCATTTAAACACTTAGTTACCATTGTTGTTTGGGTAAGTTTATGTGGTAGGTACAGTTTCAATGAAAGAAGTAAATCACTGGAAGCACACTTTAGGTGTAAGAACCTTGCCAATTTCCAATTTGAATGTATTGTTTTCCGTTTTGCTTATGGTTCAAGGTACCATAAGGTACTCAGCTTCAGCCTCCAGCCTCCACGTCTTCATACTGCTTGCTATACTATACTCACTTTGTAATCTATTTCTTCCATAAGTTTCTTTTGGCCATGATGTTCTAATCACAATAAAAACAAAACTACTATGTTTCAACAGTAAATGTAAATTCCATTCTTGTTGCAATGTATCCAAAATTTTTTATCCGCCAAAACTCAATGGCCCCTTGTATTCTGTGCCAGGAGTTTATGTACCACAAAGTCAAGTAGGGTGACACTTTTAACCCCCCTTCTTCAGCAGAGTGGGGTGGAAGAGTAAAGACAATCAGTCTTTTATAGTTTATACTTTTAGAGGAACAGCTGGAAGTTAGTCTCCATGGAGTCTGTCTATCAAGGAACTTAAGAAAATGTCTGCCAAAAACAGTCAGGTTTATTAATAGCTTTTCAAGGGTTTAAGAGAATGCCTTCTCCAAGGGATGGTCCTTCACTGCTTTAGATACTATAAAGTAATATTTCTGCTGGATACATTTGTTAAGTCCTTAAAGCAGTTCAGATTATAGGTGAATAATTACAGTTGTCTGCCTTTCAGTAGAGGAATGTCAGACAGTGCATAGCAGGCTTACCATCAAATATTGTTTTATAATGTTCTCCCCCTTAGAAGTATGGCCATATCATAAGAGTAAGTCATAAGCTTAGAATTACAATATAAAACTTCCCATAATAAAACTCCATCAGTCAATTATTTTATTGGGTTATTTAGTGTGCAATTATCAGTGCTATGGCTACTTTAGTAGCTATAAAACCAAATGTTGCTTTATCTCTCTTCAAAACTATGCCACAAAGCCAGGACATTTCTGAGGGTCAGTAGTCATAATTATAGTTTGCAATTATGTTTTATTTGTACTGCTTAAAAGGCTGTTTGCAGCTCTGTTTTAAATCTACCCTTTGCCTTTGATGGTCGTATTGATATTGGAAATTGCACAATATCTTGTTCTGTGGGCTTCTTTTGTGCTTTTCTCATGTAGGGCCTGGAAGGTTTGGGAAACTTTAAAGGGGTAATAAGAAAAAGTGTTGCGTTTACTTAACTGCCATGTATCCTGTTTATGTCACAGTTAATTTATTTACTAGCTGGCTGAAAGAGTGTTTCAACTGTCTCAGTTTGCTGTGTTTTATTTTAAACCATCATCTTCAGGTTCTGGTTTTCTCTGAGAGCAACTAGGTAGTGAACTATGTCTTCAGTTGTTCAGAAAAAAACCTACTGAATTTATATAGTAAGTACAACACTTCTGGAGAGATCTTAACACTCACTTTGGAAGATGTTTACTTTTAGCTCTCAGAATCCCAGGTAGCATTCGGGTCAAAGCAACATAGTACTTTTCTAAACTCATGGCTAACTGACAAACTTATTGGTGCACACTTTGAATTTCTGAGTTACAACTGTATATTCATGGACTCCAAACTTACCCTTTTGAGTTGCTTTTGAGACTGCCCTGAAGTTCTCAATAAAGCATATTGTCTTTTGGTTTTATATTTCAGACAACTTACTGACTCTTTCTCTGGATTACTAGTATTTAAAGTATCTCCAAAGATTGTATCTTGATCTGCTATATCAATTAAGGTTTTCTAAATTGTTATTTAAATTCTTCAATGTCTGTTGCATTTAATGTCTCATTTTGCCTCCTTTCTGTTGAAATAAATACAGTAGTTTTCATGTTCCAAATGTGAACTGTCACTAAAATGCTATATTCAGAATCTTTCATTCTTAAGTTTCTTATTGATCTACTCAAGTATACATAAGATGGAAATCTGAGACATTTTGTATAACTAACATTTTTCCTCCATTTAATGATTTCAAGGAACCTAATTCACATATAAAAGTGTTTACAATTTGAAGAATTCTTTTATTCTAAAATAAAACCTGGGATTCAAAATTGATCTAGAGAAAAAATGGCAGGAAAAAATTGATCTACCCCAAGACCTATGAGATAACAACTATTAAAAATGAATGAAATCTCTAGTAGTTACTCATTATGTCTACTCTGTGTGTATTGCCCATGGATTAGTAAGAATCAATTCTAGAAATGAATGGCCAAGTAATATATCTTGCAGGAATCAATTTCAGTACTTGAGCTGAACTGAACAGGAAAAGCTGAAGAATAAAGATATTCTTGGTTTCTTCCTTCTTTGTCTGTATAGATGAGAATTCTGATAACAATTGACTATCTATAGAATATTCTGGTAATTTTAAAATTGTTGCAACTTCAAAAAAATTAAATACTTCTCCAATAAAAACTGAAGTAAAATTTTTAGATATGAAAATAGTTTGTAGATAAGTTTTATCTTATTTGGTTTCTATGGTTATCAAACCATGGTTATCAAACACCATGACCAAGGTAGCTTATGAAAGAGCTATACAAAAAATTCTCAACTGAGGAATACCAAATGGCTGAGAAGCATCTATAAAAATACATAACATCCCTAGTCATCAGGGAAATGCAAATCAAAACAACCCAGAGATTCTACCTCACACCAGTCAGAATGACTAAGATCAAAAACTCAGGTGACAGCAGATGCTAGTGAGGATGTGGAGAAAGAGGAACACTCTTTTATGGTTGGTGGGATTGTAAGTTGATACAACCACTCTGAAAATCAGTCTGGTGGTTTCTTATAAAATAGTACATAGTATTACCCAAAGACCCAAATACTCTACTTCTGGACATATATCTAAATGTCCCTCTCACATATAACAATGACAGATACTCTACCATGTTCATAGCATCTTTATTTATAACTCTGATGCCCATCCACAAAAAATCAATAAAGAAATTTTGGGAAATTTACACAATGGACTAGTACTCAACTTATTTTTACTTATTTTATTGAATATTCTTTCTATTTACATTTTAAATGTTATCCCCATTTCCTCCTCCCATCTACCCTCCTCCTCCACTTGTTTCAATGAAGGTACTCTTTCTCCCTATCACCTTCTACCACTTCAGTACCATGGCAATCCCCTACAGGGGAAAATGTGCCTTCACTGGACCAAAGGACTCTTCTCACACTGGTGTGAGACAGTGCCATCCTTTGCTATTTATGTGTCTGGAACCATGGGTCTCACCGTGTGAGCTCAACAATTAGTGTTTTAGTACCTGGGAGCTTTGGAGTGTTTGGTTGGTTAGTAATGTTGTTCTTCCCATGAAGTTGCAAACCCTTTCATCTCCTTCAATATTTTCTCTAGCTTCTTCATTGGGATTCCTGTGTTAAGTCTGATGATTAGCTGTAAGCAACCTCATCTCTAACTGTATATGACTCTGGCAAAGCCTTTGATGACTTATCGATATCTGGTTCCTACTATTAAGCATTTCTTGGCCTTAGTGCTTGGGTTTGTTGGCTGCATATGTTGTGGATCTCCAGGTGTGGCAGTCTCTGAATGATCTTTTATTCAATTCCTGCATCTATATTTGACCTTGTATTTCCTCCGGTCAGAGTTTTGTTCTTTCTTCTAAGAAGGACTGAGGTATCCTCATTCTTTCTTTCCTTCTTTTAGAGCTTCATAAAGTCTGTGGATTTTTTTTTTTTTTTTTGAGAACCCAGAAAGTTTGGTGGCTAGTATCACATTATTAGTGAGTTCATACCATGTGTGTTCTTTCGTGACTATGCTATCTCACTCAGGATGATAGTTTGTACTTCTATTTATTTGCCTATACATTTCATTAACTCATTGTTTTTAATAACTGAGTAGTACTCTATTGTGTAAATATACCACAATTTCTGTATCCATTCATCAACTGAAGGACATCTGGGTTCTTATCAGCTTCTGGCTATTATAAATAATACTGCTATGAATATAACAAGTTTAGTGATTACCTTTATGGGCATAAAGCATATGTCAGGAAATTCACGGCATAACTCAACAAAGAACTAGTCATTCAAGAATTACTATTCAGGATCCCATCTTTCCCCCTAATGAATAAACCACAAATGTAAACTCAAAAAGTAAGAAAAACTGGAGTTTTTAGACACTATACAGACAGTGAGTTTAACCTTACATTTCATTATGAACTTTAGAGTAAGAACAAGGAAAATAAAGAGAAATAAATTTTACCTATATGTTTTAGTTTCCAAGAGTAATAGAAAAAAAACATAAAATCACCTCCTATATTCCTAACTCCTTTCTTATCAAAACGAAGTTGCATTTTATACTCCAGCCTGATTTCTAACTCCTGGAAACCCTCCTACATCAGCTTCCAAGGAACTGGGAACAAGGATATTTAGAAATTGCATTTAAAATATAAATAATTAAAATGTACTAGTAAGTCCATCAGCATTGCATGTACAGTCTGCTGGTGTAGCTGTAAGGAAAAGGTAGGTGTAAATCAGGCATAGCTTTCGCCACATCTTTTTTTTTTCTCTCTCTCTCTCCAAAGGTATTTTTTTTTTTTTTTTTTTTTTTTTGTTATACAGACCATAGCATTCAGTCCTGTATGATAAAGGTAAATAAAAGAATAAAATCTTAATTTAGATATGTCTTATACTATACTTTTTAAGATACATATATTTAATGCTGTGTTTTTAATGTTTCAATTCACTTATTATTCAATTTGCTACTCACTCTTATGAAAAGAAAAAAAAAAAAAGAAATTAATGTCATCCCTGCTCTGGCTGTCCCCATAGAGACTAACCTTCTTACTAATTCAGCCATCTTCTTACAAGATAAATGTGTGCAGCCACTTGGTTCCTCTACACTAATTGAAAAATGCTGATTTTGTTCACTGATGGACTACAGAACTGACTGAATATGTTCTGTGATCATAAGTACATTTGATCATTTTAAATGGAGCTCAGGGACTAGCTAGCAAAGAGACTAATCTATCTGCTTCTTTAAGATCTGAACCTCACACAGAGAGCCATTTCTAATTCCGCTCATTACTTCTGAGAGAGAAGTTTAAGTGTTTTGTACCAGAGCTGCAATAAGAAGAAAAGTCACTCAAATTAAAATTTGTATGTGGATTTTGGATAGTATAATTAGAACAAGCAAAAAAATACAGTGGCCGGAATGATTAACAGGTCCTAAGGTTATCTTATTTTTATTTAAGTTAAATAATATTACTTTTTAAGAATAAGTTTCCTTTTGCAAATTGTGAGTGCGAAGCATGCTGTATTATGTGAGATTTGCTTCTGACATCTTGGTGGCCATTCAGAATACTGCTCTGTGATTTCTTTGTAAGTTACAGATCATTTTTCTCTTTCCCTGCAGTAGCACCAAACTATTTCACGTGATCATGTTTGGTTGTTCCTAAATTAGACCATATTTGTGTAGTTTTTTAAAATATATTTGCATAGGATAATAATAACTTTGGCCAATTTAAAATAATGCTCTTTTATTTTTAATTAAATGACCACTGATGGCAATAATTTTTACTATTAAATATTTATATTAATAAGAGAAAACAATTTTCATGAATTACATATCTGTGGAAATTAATTCGATGCAAACATTAACAAATAAAAATGAGCATTTTAATGATATTTTAAACAATGCATCATTAGGTATGCTATGATGTGGCTCAGGAGATGTTCTTCCTAGACAAAATTCGGGAATGTAAAAGCTGCAAACAAAGAAAGCAGAACAAACATGAACAGAAAAGGAAGATTTGGAAGTAGAAGGAAAAGGCAATAGAACTGCACAGATGCACATGTATAAAGGACATGAGTAAACACAGTAACCAGAACCCAAGTCTATTGAGTTATTTGCTTGCCCTGGGAACTGCCAAAATGGCTTCACTTCAGTTTACTAACACGAAAACAAACACATTTCTCTTTCCTGTGTCTTTTTCAAACAAGGCATTCTATGGTAAATTTTGCATTGTGTATTTTTCAGGTCCCAGGAGACAATAGATTGTAGCATAAACAATGAAGACATTATAGAGAGGAGCACAAATGAAGCTTGAGCAAGCACAGCATTAGGACAGGATAAGCTCAGGGTAAGTCTGTGTCAGCCACAGTCCTCTCAGTGTTGAACATTCTCATGCACCTGTACATTTTTTAAAAAGCCAGGAATGATTGAAAAATTAACATGGAGGCAAAGTTACTGCTGGTTGATTGTCTTTGTGTGTACATTTATTTGCTTGTCTTTGTTTTTGTTTTTTATTCAATAAAAATTTATATACTATATTCTGATGATAATTTCTGCTCCTACACCTACTCCCAGATCACGCAAACCACATTTCCTTTACTCTTCTCCTTCTCCTTCTCCTTCTCCTTCTCCTTCTCCTTCTCTTTCTTCTTCTTCTTCTTCTTCTTCTTCTTCTTCTTCTTCTTCTTCTTCTTCTTCTTCTTCTTCTTCTAATTATTATTATTATTATTATTATTATTATTATTATTATTATTATTATTATTATTATATTTATTAACATCAAGTAGCAGCAGCTACTTCACCTGATCCTGCCTCCCACAGTTCCTATTCCTACTCATTCTCCACAGCAGACCTCCTCTCTCCCGCAAGCCTAAGTCTCTTGAGCATTGGCCATATCTTCTCCCACTGAGGCCAAACCAGGCAGACCTCTGCTGTATATGTACTGGGGACCACAGACAAGTTCCTGTATGCTGTCTCCTTGGTGATTCAGTGTCTGTGAGCTCCACAGGGTCCTGGTTACTTCATACTGCTGGTCTTATGGGGTAGCCCTTCAGCTTAGTCAGTCTTTTCCATAATCCAACCACATGTGTCCTCAACTTTAGTACAATGGTTGGGTGTAAATATCTGCATTTGTTTCAGTCAGCTGCTGGTTGGGCCTCTCAGAGAACAGCGATACTAGACTCCTATCTGCAAACACATTATAGCATTAGTAATACTGGTAGAGCTTGGTGCTCCACCCCGATACCCAAGATGGATCTTAAATTGGGCCAGTCACTGAATTAACTTTCTTTTTTTCAGTCTCTTCTCCATTTTTGTCTTGCCTATTCTTTTATATAGAAACAATTCTTGGTCAGACATTTTGATCTCCAATTTTTTTTACCTTAGCCATTCTGGTTATTATAAGGTGGAATATCAGAGCCCTTTTAATATGCATTTCCCTAATGACTAAGGACTTTGTACATTTTTTAAATTTTATTTTCAACAGCTCTTATTTTCTTCATGATAAATTATAGAAGTCTGGAATCTCAGTTTTGATTTCCAGGTTTTTTCTTTACTATTAATTTTTCTTTAACACTCTAGATTGCATTCCCCTACTAGTCTACCCTCCAACTGTTTGACATCCCATACTCACCACAACCCAACTATTTCCACTAGGATGTCCTGACCTCACCTACAATACCAGACCTCTAAACTCCCTGAGGCCTCCAGTTTCTTGAGGGCTAAGTGAATTTTCTCTGACTGAACCCAGACCAGGCATTCTTTCACTGTATATGTGTTTGGAGATTCATATCAGATAGTATATGCTATCTGGTTGGTGATCCAGTTTTAGAGATATTCATGTTCCAGGTTAATTGAGACTAGTGGTCCACAACAGAGTCAACCTCCTCCTCAGCTTCTTCTAGCTTTTCCATATTAAACCACTAGGGTAGGCAGCTTCTATAGATTTATTGGGTGTAAATATTTGTATCTTACTCTTTCAGCTGATTTTTCGGTCTTTCTGAGAGCAGTCATGACAGGTCTCTTTTCATGGTATAATTTGAGGAGTATTTACGTTAACTCTTCATTGAAAATAGATTATTTCATTAAAAATTGTCTTCTCTTTATTTATTTATTTATTTATTTTGAATTGTTAATGACTGATTTAATTTCACTAATAATTTTATGTTGTTTAAATTGTTCTTTTGTAAGAGCAAGAACATAAACAAAAGATGTCAATGTGATTTGGCATCATCAAATATCTTGTTTTTTTTTTTTTTTTTTTTTTTTTTTAATCAGTGGTGATTAAATGTTTTGGTGAGTATGGTACGCTGACTTAGCATCTTTGGTCTCTTAGAGTATGCAATATATCTTTCTAGTCCCTTCTGGCTTTTATAGTTTTTACTAAGAAATTGGGTATAATTCTAAAATTGCATTTATATGTTCTTTGGTAATTTCCTTTGAAATTTTAATGTTCTTTCTTCGTACAGTACCTTGAACACAGTTCAAAGGTCCAGAACATATTTTAACAAAACTAGAGAAGAAAATTTGTCTAACCTGAAGAAGGAAGTACATATAAAAATACAAGAAGTATACATAACACCAAATATATTGCGTTATTTAAAGAAAGGCCCCTTATCACATAATAATCAAAATACTCTACAAAGAAAAAAACATAATGGTTTTTAAATACAAAAATTGCCACACGGCTATCTTCTTAGCTCTTGAGTTATTAATGATTAAGGTCTAGGAATACCCCTCTCTGAGAAGATGCTTTAAACTTTTATTTTTTCTACGAAGGACTGAGGCTTCCACTTTTTGGACTTTCTTTTTTTGAGCTCCATATGGTCTGTGAGTTGTTTCTTGGGTATTCAGAGCATTCTAGGTCTAGTATACAATTATCTGTGAACTACATATTATGTCTGTTCTTTTGTGACGAGGTTATTTCACTCAAAATGATATTCTCCAAATACATCAATTTTCCTAGGAATTTTAAAAAGTCTTTGTTTCTAACAGCTGAGTAGTACTCTACTGTGTAATATACCACAATTTCTGTATCCATTCATTTACTGAAGGTCATCTGCACTCTTTCCATCTTCTCGCTAATATAAATAAGCCTGCTATGAATATGGTGGAACAACTCTCCTTATTGTATGTTGAAGCATCTTTGGGGTATATGCCCAGAAATGGAATAGCTGGATCTTCAGGTAGTACTATGTCCAATTTTCTGAGGTACTGCCAGAGAAATTTCCAGAGTGGTTGTACCAGCTTACAACCCCACCAACAGTGGAGGAGGGTTTCTCTTTCTCCTCATCCTCTCCAGCATCTGCTATCATTTGAATTTTTTATCTTAGTCATTCTGACTGGTGTGAGGTGGAATCTTAGGGTTGTTTTAATTTGCATTTCCCTGATGACTAGGAATGTGGAAAATTTCCTTAGGTGCTTCTCAGTCATTATATTTCTCAATTGAGAATTCTTTGGCAAAACCACTTTTAAATATCAAGGAGAATCTCCAACTAAAAAAGAAAACAAAAGAGAAAATATTTAGCTTTGTTTTGCAAAGATGACCCAGTAAAGGTGCTAAAGAAAGGACTGAAGGAAATAAAAAGGGTTGCAAACTCATGGGAAGAACAACAATCTCAAATAGCCAAACCCTTTATAACTCCCATGGACTAAAACACCAACCCATGGACATTGAACACACATTAAGCATACCTATGGCTCCAGTGTCTTATGTAGCAGAAGATAGCAGTATTTGGCATCAAGGAGAGAGGAGGTCTTTGGTCCAGTGAGGGCATATTTTCCTAATGTAGGGAAACACCAAGCCACTGGAGTCGAGAGGGTGATCAGGAGTATGTGCATCTTTGTGGAGATAAATGGAGGGGAAGAAGTTGGGTGGGGGAAGGGGAAAATATTTTGAAGGACCCCAGTAGTGGAAAAATACAAGCTGCCTCCTCAGTGTCCTCAGGAGCTTCAGCTGTGCCCCTTCAGGAACCTGATAATATTCCTTCTCCGGATAAGCTTGCAATGGGCTGGGGCTGCATCTGTGCTCCTTATAACAGTCCCCAGAGCCCAAGGTCCGAGGAGAAGGCCAACCACAAGGTCTCAGCTGGTGCCTGATGATAGACAACAGGCAAAACCAGCAGAAACAGAACATATGGCATTGGTACCCTGCTCCGCCAAATATCTCTGCCCCGTTTGTGATTTTCAGCTTTAGAAACTCACTGTAACTACTGCTTGGGGTTCACTTTTTCCAGAGGGCTGCTGAACCCTGACATGTTGGCATAATTAAATCCTCTTGCTTTTGCAACAAACCTCAACTCTTTGGTGATCTTTGGCCAAGGGTCCTGAGAAAAAAAACTTGAGGTTTTTCAATTACAAATGTATATACAAAGAGTATCTAATAAATAATGAAAAAATGAAAATAAACAAAGTTGTACATAAAATGCATTTTTTCTTAAACTTAAAAATTTTAAATCTCCTATTATCTATGATGAGCCATTTGTCTAAATCTGTCCCAAAGAAATATTTTCTGCAAACTAAACATAATCAATCACAAAGACCCTTGGAATATAATCTAAGAGGTGAATAAAAAAAAAAAAACCTTTTGTGATAACCGTATGTGAGGTTTACTTGATTAATTATAGTTATTATTTCAGAAGTGACGAAAAAAAAATGTAGCAGTGTTTCTACGATGAGCACCCTAGGGCATGCCTCTGCTGGTGTTATACACTAAGCAATGGCATTATCTCCATTTATTTTTACCTTTTTAAGTAAGCAATTATTACTCATTACCTAGGACTTGATTGAACCACACATTCCATGGATATAAAATGTACTGTTGTCTTTCTTTCATCGCAAGCCCAGCGAAAGAAAAAGATTGCTGTGCATTAAGTAGTATATGACTCACGAATAAATCAGTGAAGGAACTCTTGTGTTGGAGACTGTCTAAAAAAGAGACCAACAAACAATAAGTAAAAGCATGAAGCAACACAAACTGTTTACCAAGTGACTCAGAATGAATTCATAGGAATAAATTTTCTGTCTTTAATTTCTAAGACAAAGTGAAAGGTAAAATTCTAAGCAGAGTGTTTCTGTCTTTGTGAGGCAGAAGACAAAGAACAATTTTAAAAAGACCATAAAAGAGTAAAATTAACAATTAAAGAATAGAACCCATTAATTTGAGAAAGAACAAATTACAAAATGAGTTTGTGAGAAGAATTTAGACAAAAAAGAGTAGAGAAAAGCAATGCAATTGTACTTTTTAAAAAATCCACTAAAATTTAAAAGGATAAATGGGAATAAAATATGAAGAAAATAATCCCCAATTTCCGCCTAACTTCTCACTGTAAAAAATGCTGAATATCAAATTTAATATGCATTATATCAATATGTGTGAATAGGATAAGAAATACACTGGACAGTTGCTTAAACGTTTTAAAGAAAAAAATATCATTCAGAAATAGTAGAATTAGATTAGTAGTATGAAGGTCCTAATCACAGGAATGCCGAGAGCAAGGGAATATGACTCAATCATCAAAAGAAATCTCTGTTATTGTCATCATGGAATATCTGTTTTTTTCTAACCATATTGTCAGCTGTCATTCCACTGAACAGGACTTAGTATGCCAAACTCTCACCATGCTGGCTTCACAGAATGAATAACCAGGCCAAAGTAATTAATGTTAAGCCTCTGTAAAAAAAAAATCTGCTTAACCCTTAACATCTATTTTCTCCAACTGTCACTGAGAATAATAGACAGGACTTTTTATAAGTGGTTAAGTTAAAACGAAACTCATGAGATATCTTCTCATACAATATTATTTGTGTCTTTATGGTAAGGGAGATATTGAAGCAAGATATGAAAAGAATGAAGTTGTGTTAGGGGATGGATTGCATCCTCTAGTAAAGATGAAGGATCCAGAACAGCTATTATTACAGCCTAGCCTCTTAATGATGCTTTGGTCACAGATGCCTTGAGAGCCATAATAAATAAGTTTCTTTTAGGATTCAAAGATAGTTTATAAATAAGTATGTTTTTCAAAAAGCAAGACAACCTGAATGCCATCATTAGAATCTACATGTTAACAGGAGTGGGCCAAATTCTTGAGATTTTGGCTTTTATAACTGAGGCCAATGCTTCGGTTTGTACTGGTATACTCCTGAAATCCTCTGGATATGTTTACTAACCCTTTCCTGTGGTTTCACTGCAATGTAAGGGTCAGTTAATTCAGTCACTCAATTTGAACAATAAAATATTAACAGGAAAATAATGAAATAACTTAATGAAAAATCATTCTTTCTTTTGATTGCTGGGTGATTTTAAATAACCCAATAGTCAATAGTTCCTATCAAGTTATTATACATTCCATTCATACACATAAAGATGAAATCTAAATCCACATACAACGAACTGTAAATGCAGAACTGACCAGCTTGTATTTGGGTGCATAACTTTTTCTATCATTATTCACCTTTAAGGTTATTGATCTTTTGACAAAATTTTCTTCAGTACCCCATTTATTTTCCTTCATCCATTTTCAACTTATAAACTGAATTTAACCTTGGCTTTGCTCTCTAATTTGAATTCCCTACAATTTCTTATAACAAGTATGTCCATGACCATAAATTTTTCTTGTATGTAAATACTGATAAATATGCACACTTGCTCATTTATCACATTGATTATTTCCATATGTTTACATTAATAATTTCATTCATTGTCTTTATAGTTTTATTTATTGAAAATATTAGAGAATCATATAATAAACAAGCATTTATAATTTCTGTTAATGGATATACATAAGATTTTGAGAGCTATGGAAAGTATGTCATTATATAACATTAGATGTGACATTAAAATTTTGCTACCAATATTTATTTTCATAAGAATTATACCATTATAAATATATTTAGAAAGAATTTTGTTAAGAATTATGGTAGAATAAAGTTTTATATAGCTAAATATGAAATTATACTTTATTTTTTACATTGTCATGTTGAATTCTAGAGTTTTACTTTTCTTTGACATTAGTCATTCAGTTTTGCAAACCAAATCTGAGCTACTAAAATTCTGTTCACACCCATTACAACCAATTACAAGGGCTACCAATATTAAGGGCTATTGTATCATTCAATCTTCTGAACATTCTATGACTAATATATTATCTGAAGATAATATTAAGTATACTTTAAAGTTGCAGAGCTCTTTTAATAAAGATACCATCTTCAGATTTTCTACCAATCTTAGAAACCTTACTAATTTGTAAATGATGTTATTTCAAGATACATTTAATTATTTGAAGTAGTATCTAAACTTATTAAGGTTTTTAGTTATATACATCAAGGGATTCTAAAAACATGTTTTTCTGAATAGGACCACTTTGACCATCACTCTTTGGACACAAAAAATGTCTAAAGTTTCTGGGATTCTTATTGCTATCAAACGGAATTTTGAGCATTTTAATGTGACCCACAAGCTGTGCTTTTTAATTTGGGTGAAAAAATTATATTCATGTTTATGCCCTAATTTATTTATTATAATTGCTATTAGAAGACAGTATTTTCAATTTAGGAATATAAAACAGAGAGAAGATCAACAGAGTGAGATACAGTGATCTTGGTAAAGTGAATAACAACAAAAAATGTTCATAGAATTTATGTATTTCTCAGCAAGTATACTGAGCTCTTCTCCAGACACTGTCTACACAAGGTGACCTGAAAGATGTGCATCGGTGGAAGCTGCCTGAAGCTTTGTGCACTCCACCTGACCTTACTCTGTGATAACTGGCATCAAAGTATGTGTCAGTATCAAGACCCCATCTCTGTGTATATCAATATATCAGCTCTACTTACTGTCTTTATACACTAAAATTTGCAAGTACTTTACTCTGTTTTGATACTGCTTATTTTACCTCATATTTTAAAAAATACTTCTTAAATTTGTTTTCATTAGTACCTGCAAAACTCTCTTTGAATAACTTTTACTTTTGAGACATCATTGCATTCCATATTTGAGAATTGGTTTCAAGTTGTAATTATTTTCCTCTCCTGCCTGCAAGAAACAGGAATTGCACGTCTGTGCTATTACATCCAGCCTAATATGTCCTGTTGATAAGACAAAACAAGTTAAAATGCAGGAATATGCTCCCACTTCTAATTTTCAGGAAGACTTGTTAACTTTAAAAACTTCTCTCTTTTCCTTGAATATAATGATACTAAAATCCAGTTTGTGCATTGAATTTCTAAATTTCTTTGCCAAATAAGCCACCTGAAACATTACTTATTGTTATAATTAACAAAAATGTTCAATTTTTAATTTATTTATTCCCTGTGTATGTGTGTATATATGTGCATGTATGAGAATATGCTGGTGGTTGTAGCTGCAATTGACAGATTAAAGCTCACCTTATTTCTACTTTCTCAAACCTATTCTTCAACATATATATTCTTACTTAATTTTCAGGACACAATTTACCTTGTATTTCGTAAAGTAAGCACTAGAAACTAAACAAATATTTCAGATATCTCATTCTGGGTAACAGAACTTAGACAACATTTACAAAGCATGATAGAGAAGTCTTTGTTGGAAAATAAGAGTCTATACTAAGAAAGATAGCAAAATACCAATTGTTATGTATATTAGAAAGAAAACTTTTTAAAAAGCTATTTAAATATTTCCTTAAAGAGACTTCTGCTACTGGCAGTAATCTAAAGTAAATTTGATGATATTGAACAACATGGCCTCCACTTTGGGAAGAAAAACACACTTTCATAAAACTGCTTCTATTTTTTTATTATAATTTTTTATAGAGTGAAGTTCTTTTGGTGTTTTATTAAGTTGATTGTACCATTTTGAATGATTTTTCACTCTTTGATTTGGGTTTATAGTGTTCATCACACTGCTTTATTTTTTTCACATTTTACTGGATTACCTCATAGATTTATTCACTGGGGCTGTTTCTTCACTTTCTGAATCATTGAATTTATCACCATTGGCTTCTTCATCCTTTCACTATAATTGCCATAATCCCCATCTGCAAATATGCTGAGTCTCTAGTGCACTCTTGATACTACTTTCTGGGGCAATTCTTTTTTCAGATATACTTGTTGGTTGATGTTAAGGTGTTACATGATTGGACAGTGGAGAGGTTTGTGGTGAAAAGGTTAGGAAAATGGAAGAGGGAAAAAAGATTTGAGGAGGAATCAAGATGGAGCTGGAGAAGGATGATCTAGGTGGGCTTTGTTGGCAATAGAATAATATTAATATTTTTAAGGAATTCTATAGGTCTTTCTTATCTCATATAGAGGGGCAGTTTGTATCTTTGTCCATTAGTTGTAAGCTTATTGTGTAGAAGGTTTGTAGACTGCGAATATAGTTTATAAACTTACATGAAAAGCTATCACGCTTGGGGGTAATGTTGAGCCATTCAGTGAAGGAAAGAAAGATGCTGGGTGGTCATATTCACCAAGGACAGAAACAAACAGGCTGGTGGAGTGAATGGCCTGGTAAGGGAGAGTGTGGCTTGTGGACAAAGTGACTGAGTCTGTGCACTCGAGTCCACACTAGAGTGGCATCTGTGGAGTGAAACAGTGGGTGCTGATTATTGGTTAAGCAATTCTTTTATTTTATTTTATTTTTTATTTATATTTTTGTATTAAGCAATTTTTTTCTCTTTCAACTTTAGTTTAAAAAAGAGAGATACATGTACAGATTTTTAAAGGCAATTTGGCATAACACTATATGAATATATTTTTGTCAGTACTTACTTCTTTTAGAAGTTTGATAGTATGCATTGAAATCTTACTAGTTACCATAAGCATAAAGTACATGTAGAACAGAATGTAACATGAAAACAGTCAGTTTGTTGCTGTGTATATATTAAACACAATTATTTTTTAATACAAAAAAAATGCCACAAGGCTATATTCTTAGCTCTTGGTTTATTAATGATTTAAGGTCCAGGAGTACCACAATCTGAGAGGGTGCTATACACTTATATTTTTTTTTTCCTCAGAAAGACAGAGGCTTTCACTTTTTGGCCTTTGCTTTTCTTGAGCTTAATATGGCCTGTGGGTTGTTTCTGGGATATTCAGAACTTTCTGAGGCTAGTATCCAATTATCAGTGACTGCATATTATGTCATATTATGCATGTTTTGATTTGCATTTCCCTGATGACTAAGGATGTGGAACACTTCCTTAGATGCTTTTCAGCCATTTGATATTCCTCAATTGAGAATTTTTTCTTTAGCTCTGTACCCCAATTTTTAATAGGATTGTGTGATTCTCTGGCATCTATCTTCTTGAGTTCTTAGTATATATTGGATATTAGGCCTCTATCAGATGTGGGGATGGTAAAGATCTTTTTCCAATCTCTTGGCTGCCGTTTTGTTTTCTTGACAGTGTCATTAACCTTACTCATTAAGTCTCATTAAGTTTCATTTCTCAATTCTTGGTCTTAACGCACAAGCCATTGGTGTTCTGTTCAGGAAAATTTCCCCTGTGCCTATGTTTTTTATGGTTTTCTCTACTATATAATGACAGATACAACAAGATCTGTGGCCACTGGCAAGGCAATGTCCTGGGTCCTAAGTCTGTGGCTCACATTGCTAAACTGGAAAAGGCAAAGGCTAAAGAACTTGACACTAAACTGAGTTAAATGTACACTAAGTTTTCTGTACATAAATATAATTACAAAATTAACTTTAAAAGAGAAATTCTTTAATATTTACAGCAACATATAGTTCAGAGATTTATGTCTACCTTCTCACATTCTCACTCTGCCTCTTTCTCATAGTCACTAGGTGCTATCCTCTAATGGGCACATACCATAGGCCACACATCCAACATAAGGTCACAGGTAGCATATTTGCACATATTCTAAGAGAAGCAATTGATTAATTACATATTAATGACCTTCTCAGTGTTTCCTCACTAGAAGTCCTTCATAATCTATTCTTTGGCTATAGTGTTGTACAAGTCATGTATCTCTCAAGACATTTGATTCTTAATAATAAGTAGTGCTTTTTTATATCATAATCTACAATAACATAAACATTATTGTGTACCTTTTCTGAGAGCAAAATGATAGTTCTGTAGCCTCAAAATGCTTATGGCTGTATCAATGGAATATCTCATAGAACAATGAGAAGCAATTTGGTGTGAGAAAAGAATAACTTTGAAACAGATGAATGAGATTGAATCATGTCAGAGAAGGTCCCCAAAATATTGTTGACCTTTCACTTTACCTGTCTTATTCAGATAGAATTTCAGAGTACCAAAGGACATCATTTCTTTTAAAGCATATTCATATCATAATAGATGTTCATTCAGGATTGTGTTTATTTTATGTTCCATCTTGCATTTTCTCATTTCTTGTTTATTCTTGTAAACTCCAATCTAACAAAACATTTAATTTTCTCATTTTAATGTGTATCAAGTTTTTATTTTGCTTTGAACAAAACTATTGCTTGACTGCTTCCATTATACTGAAGATTCTACTCTTCTATAAGTCTTCATTACAAAATGGTGTTGTAATTATAACCTGATAAAGCATTTCCTTTTAGCCTGTGTAGTCCATAAAATAAATAAATTAAACCAATTTTCTTTTTATTGTTTATCTTATTTTTGTTGGCATTTAAGTTTTCATTATGTCTATCCATTGCACACAGAACTATGCTGCATACAAATACTTACCTATAAAAATGTATTTCTTAAATCTATAATTTCTAAAATATGTATAAATAAAATCTATAAAATTATAGTTCTTTAACTGATCATGGATATGTAGAGCCTTTGACTTTATCTTTGTTCTCCTCCTACTCTAGCAGTTAGTGTCATTTTTGCAACTATTACTTATCTAGTTACTATACCTTGAAAATATACTAAATGCCATGCCAACACCAAATATTAATAAACTAATGTATCTTGCAAACATGATCTGTATTTTTATGACATGCATAAAACCTGGTTTATTTTTGTAGATTTAATTAAAGAGCATGGAAAGTGTTTATCTAGGAAACATCCCAAAGGCTGTTCTGGGTCCATCTCTTCTCATCCCCATTATTCTTTCCATGTTATTACTTTAGAAGAAAACTGATCAAAATCTTGGTTCAATATTTTGGGCTGCAGTACACAAGGCTTTCCCTAGGATATTTGAAGTCAATTCTAAAAAGGGAGGAAAAGTGTCTCATTGTGTTCTTTAAGCTTAAAACTCTTGAGTTGATAGGTTTTCATCATTTTCCTGGCAATATTCTGCAAGAGAATAAATTGGGATAAAGAGCAGTGAATGAAGTGTTCCGGAGGCACTCACTTAACTCTGTTTCCTCAGTTCCTACTGCCCAGCTGAAGCCTGGATTTTCCTATGGATGTGGCTTCAATTTGCTTCTCTATTATCTTAAGCTTTACCAGATTCTTTAAAATAAGCACATTTTGGTCAATTTGTGTTCTGCAATTTGTGTTCTACATCCAGTATATGGAGGTTTATGATGAAGTTGCCATATTATATGCTGTTTCATTTCAGCTCAGCAGTGGTGTTATTGGCTAATAGATTCTATATAGTTTGTGCATTTTATCTGTCTTATTCAGATAAACTTGATGTTTATCTGAGCTCCACCATTACAGAAAGTTTTAATTACCAGATTCAATTTCTGGCTCAAATAAGATAATTTATTTCATGCTAGTTTTGTAACATTTATCCTCAATTTTATTCAGTTCTTAACTCCAAATATATCATTCGTATGTTAGTGAGATGTCTTAGAAGTTAAGAGCACATATTGCTCTTTCAGAGTCTCTAGGTTTGGTTCAGAGTATGCTCCTGGAAGCTCCTGAGCCCAGTTGTAAAGGATTCAACACACTGGCCTTCACTGACACTGCATGTACACAGTGCACAGGAACACGTGCAGGGAAACAAGCATACAGACAAAAATTTCAAAAATCTAATGATAAACAGGGAACTAAGTCATTTAAAAACTATTAGCCAAACTGAATATATTAGGAATCCTGCATTAGAGAGCTCAGAAAACCTGATTAACCAGAAGTATTTTCAGAATGATTATAGTTCCCTCAACAATGTTTCACAAGATATGATATTCTCTTCTCTCAGTTTTTTAAAAAATATACTGTCATATCATGAGAAAATGGACTAAATTAATATGTATGTGTGTATACAGATGCATATATATATATGTACAATATATCAAAAATGTAAGTCATTTCAATTTATAACAACCAATGCTTAGAAAGTTAAGATTATAATCTCTTTAATTTTTTTCTTTAGTATTTATTTAAATATGAGCATAAAGGTTTTCTTTAAAATAAAATTTGCATTCATATTTTAATAATCACAGAAACTGTATGTGGGTTTTTAGCAATCTAAAGTTTATTATACATAAATGTTGTGTTTGTGATAATATTTATTTGATTTTTATTTTTAATGTGTATCCTAAGAGAAATACCTCATGATCATTTACAACTTTTGAGTGCATCAGTAAGGAACTCCTGATAATTCTCTTACAGTTATTATGCTGAGATTTATAGTTTCATATTTCTTTTCATGTTCCTTACCTAGTTTTAAAGTCATTTTTGAAGCTAATTTACTTATTTAACAAGAGAAACTTAAGATTTTTAAATGACCTGTTCTGGTGGTCTACAAAAATTTAGGACTTTAAAAAGTTTGGTATGTTTTGCAGCAGAGCTGTGGCAGTATGGTGGATATTTTATTATAGTAAATATCCAACCTATGTCTGAAAACTACTTGTATTCTTTAGAGAAGCTGTTAACCTAGAGGAAACAAAAGCATAACAGTTTTGTTTTTTATGGTGGTATCTTCATGATGAATGTTTACTAACAAGACCATGTAATCTGCAGGTTAAATATTTACTTATTAGAACATGTATAACATTTCATAACACTAATTTTAATTTTATTTTCCAAAGGAAAGGTACGACAAATTATTTTCAAATATATTTCATTTTTAATAACTTTATACATTTAGCAATGAATTTAGATGTGGCAGTTTGCATTTTATCTCCCCCCCCACTCTGGAAGTAAGAGCAGGAGGATCTCTGTGACTTCGAAGTTATCTGAGCTTACATATTGAGAATGAGAACTTGTCTAGAAAAATAGTTACCATTCACATCTCATCAAATTTTTCTGCACCTGACTTGTGTTATATGGTAGTTAAAGGCCTATTACCTTTATCAATCTATGACCTAGGTAGACAGCTTTTAAAATCAAATGAACAAAGATGAAAATTATGTGAATTAAGTGAACATGGATAGTTATACTTTTTTTTTCTATAAATGCCTCACTTTGCAATTTCTGTTTGTGTTCCTTAAATTAAGTGTTAAACACTGTTTTCATCACTACTGCTCTTGTGAGAAAATTGGTTGAATGACTTTCTCATCTTAAGTTCTATTAAAAAGACATTTACTCTGGTGAATTTAATCAAAGGCAACAAACTCATTTGAGGACATTTTTTTTACAGGAAACAGAACAAAGCCCAGAAGAGTTACTTCTAAGGCACCATGTTTCAATATTCCAACTGCTTCATAGCTTATACTTTGTAAATCTTTGTAGTTTTAGTTTGCCATCTAAATGATTACATTTAAGTAATATGAATATGATTAACATCTGCACTGTGTTTTATATTTTATAGTGGATGCATTGTTTTCCATTGACTATCAAGATTATATAAAACAGGACTGCCTAAATAAAGATTAGTTGCTCAAAATATCAGATTCAGTATGATTTAATTCTTTGTTCTTTGAAATAAAATCTTACAATGTAGCTTAGAATAGTTTTTTAATGATCCCCTGCCCCCACTTTCTGCATGCATGCTGAAATTACACAAAAATGCTAAGACATGTTAGTTTTTATAATTAAAAATATTTCTTTTCAGGTTACTTATCTAGTTTTTAAAGCCATTTTAGAAGCTAATATACTTATTTAACAAGAGAAGCTAAAGATTTTGAAATGGTCTGTTCTGAAAGTCTACAAGAATTTAGGACTTTAAAAGGTTTACTTCAGCATGGTACTATAGAATAAAGCTAACACTACAATGAGATACGAAATAAATTTGTGATTTGTGATTATATAATATTTAAGAGTAAATATATATTTCTTAAATTTTCCAGGTTTTAAAACAATGTGTATCATTACCTATAAAATTTTAGGCCAATAAAATTAATACATTATATTTTTTCAAATTGAAAATGCAAGATTTAATGACTAAGTAAAGAATGGTTTTCTGTTTTCCAAACATACTGTTTTCTATGGCTGACACATTTTCTTCTGTAAACAGAGTCTCTTGGGAGTCAATAGCATAATGAATAATAGTCATTAGTATCAGCCTGCATTTATATGTGTGGACACATTTTTCATGTCACTGGTAATCTGCTAGTATTTTGCAACACAATGAAAACCTATTTGGATAGAAAATTACAGAGGCATAGAAAAGCAGATTATCATCTCCCGGGCAGCCTTTATTTATAAGGCAATTCCATCAGCAGTATCTCTCAGTTGATGAGTTTAATGCAGGAGTAGAGGAATAAGTACTAAGTGCATTATGAAGACAAGGAGGGAGGTAATTATTGGGAAGGCTTTTGTTTTTATAATTAACTTCTCCTGAAAGGGGATGGTGGTGACCGCAGTTTTGAAGGATGCAGAGTGCTGCAGGTTAAGAGGGTTTGGTATTTTCTGTTTTGCTCAAAGACGTTAAGAAAAGAGGCCTTGATGTATAATGAAGACACATTTTTTGGGGGGGTTTAACGTTTTCTTCCTTCATTAAGACAGAATGTCTATCAGCAAAGAGAGTAGCTTTTAACTTAGTAACATGTGAGTAGTTTTGAAAATATATTCTCATCAGAAACAGGTAATTTTAAGTATGTTTGCATGCTAACATTCAAATAACTTACAGTGTTAGAACATATCTGCAGCATGACTACAGTTCCAGAGTTCCAGAGAATTTCTAAAATGACCCCAGTTTATTTTACTAATATCAAAGTTAAAAATTCAGCTACCTCTGAAGAAATATGGTTGCTGACTGGGAGTCAAGTACTAAGAAAGAAAGCCAGGGATTTACTATTGCAGAATACATCGAAGGAAACCAAAAACACCATTAATTCACTTATGTTTTTATGTCTGTGCTTCATGAACATGGTTCATATGTAAAATAACTCATTGGTTACACAAACAAGAGAATAGTCAAATTTTCATCTCCTATAGGAAAAGAAATAATTTACTGTTTTATTGTATTCTCTGCTCATAATTTTTAAAGTATACTAATACTGTACTTTCTAATATGTATAGATAAGTAATATCATTAAAAAAATAAGTATCAGATTCATATAAATTGTGCTACTAATAGTCTCAATATTTACAAAATAAACAAATCTAGTGAATTTTCTTCTGAATTCACTTCACACAATAGTAAAATATTAAAATGTATTCTGTGATCTAAATGTATTTCAAATTTAGAGATTAATTTTAAACTGTGTTTGGTTGATGTTCATGGAAGGCCTGCTCTTTTTTGATGGGAAGTGAAGAACAGGTGTATCTGGGGATGGAGGAAAGAGAGGGGAAGAAGTACTCACTGTGCTGCAGAGATGGAGAGGAAGCTGTATTTGGAATGTAATAGTTGAAAAAAAAAGAACAAATAGAAAAGAAGAAAACTAACTACCAGTCTAGAAATTTTCAACTATATTTTGTTGACACAGAAATGCAAAATTGAGTACAGGATAAATATTCTTAAATGTAGAAAGAATGTTGAGAATATATGGTCTGTTAGCAGCACTGACTGTTATCTTGAGAGACACTTGCTGACAGGAGACGACTGTCTCCCAGCATTGATGTGTGAGCTCTGAGTGGGTAGAAGGAGACACTGAACTTGATAGAGTGTATAATCAGAGCAAAGGAGATAGGAAAAACGTTGACTTAATCACAAATAACAAATGCAGTCAAAAGACTATGTCCCCTAGTTCCTTCAGCAAGTAAAGTAATGTCATCTTTTCATAATTAAAAAGATACTTTGAGAAGCAACCAGGGTAAACCACAAAAAATTCATGATTTTAGAATTCATTCAAATCTCTTTTTAACTCTTTTAGAAGATTTGATAAGTCATAGAAATCTTGATACATTCATGAATAATTAAATGATTTAAAGAATGCTTTAGCATATTAACAACAGCACAATAGCTACTGCCCTCCTACAAAGTCTCTAGAGTTTATCTAAATACTTCAAGTGTATTCTCAGGGCATCGTGTTACAGATGTTTGTGAGCAACTGTGTGGGTGTTTGTAACTGAACTAGATTAGTTTGTAAAGGATAGACCAAATACCTTCACTGCTGTGCAGACTTTCTACCCCCACACCCCTGCAACACCCCTTGATCACATATTGCTGTCCTACATAATGGTAAACTAGAACCTACTGGTCAGCCAGTCCTATACATTTTTTTTCAACTTTCCTCAGCCACTGTAATTCAATTACCATTGACTTCAGAGTCATGTTTTTATGACTACACATCTACATAAAATTGCATACTGTTTTTATGTGTAAGAATGATTTTGTTTAACACAATGACCTATGCTTCCAAATTAATGTTGCCAACATAATAAATGCAGTTCCTGACATATTACTAAAATTTATTCGACTGAGTGTGTGTACTTTATATTTTTACTATTTCAAATTTTGTTGATGAAAATTTCTTATGTAAATTTAGTAAGCTTTACATACCAGGTTTTATTTTTCTTTTTAGTGTTTAAGAATAAAATTATACATTGTCTCAAACAAACCCACTTTATTCCTTCCTTCTACAAGTACAATATATAGCTTAATTTCCTTCTTCAGACACTGAAAGTTCTTGTATTACAGATTCTTCACTTGCTTGGTTAGGGTCACTCCAAAGTATTTTATATTATTTGTTACTATTATACAGGGTGTCAATTCCCTAACTTCTTTCTCAGCCATTTTGTCCTTTGAGTAAGGCTACTAATTTCTTTGAGTAAATTTTATATCCAACCACTTTGCTGAAGTTTATCAGCTGTTGGAGTTCACTGGTGGAAATTTTGGGGTCATTTATGTATACTATCATATGATCAGGAAATAATGATATTTTGACTTCTTCCTTTCCAATTTGGATCCATTCGGCCCTTTGTTGTTGTCTGACTGCTCTGGCTAAGACTTCAAGAACTACATTGAATAGGTAGGGAGAGAGTGCCATAGCCAGAGGGGTCTTCAACGTAGACCTGAAGAGGAAACTGAGGAATGAAAGACAAGAGACACAAAGGAGAACACGTCGGAAGTGGTGATCAAGCTCTCTTATATTATGTGACAAAACCATTTCTTTTAAAGAAAAACGGGAAGAATTACATGGGGTCGGGAACTACCCAGTTGCAACACAATGTTTGTCAAGCAGGATCTGTGGTCTGGGTGCCCCTTCTACTAGTCTAAGTACCTGACCACAGAGAGATCACCTGATTTCTGGGTAAAGACCTCTATTGTGGGAAACAGAAACCCAGGCCTAGATCTATGTAAAATGTCATTACTCAGACTAAGGGAATTTCTTATTTCTGTCAGCTCCTGGAAAGAGAATGGACAACATTGTCTAGTCTCTGATTTTAATGGGATTTCTTCAAGGTTTTCTCCATTTAGTTTGTTAGCTACAGTTTGCTGTATAATATTTTTACTATGTTTAGGTATAGGCGCTTGAATTCCTGATATTTCCAAGACTCATAACAGAAAGGGGTGTTGAATTGTGTCACATGTTTTCTCCGCATCTAATTAAATAATCATTTTTTTTCCTTTGAGTTTGTTTATATAGTGGATTATGTTGATGAATTTCCATATATTGAACCATTCCTACATCCCTGGGATAAAGCCTACTTGACCATGATAGATAACAATTTTGAGATGTCCTTTGATTCAGTTTGTGAGAATTTTGAGTATTTTTGTGTCAATATTAATAAAGTAGATTGGTCTGAAGTTCTTTCTCTTTGTTGCGTCTTTGTGTGGTTTAGATATAAGCTTAATTATGACTTCATAGGATAAATTGGGTAGTGTTTATTCTGTTTATATTTTGTGGAATAGGTTGAAGAGTATTGATGTTAGGTCTTCTTTGATAGAATTCTGCACTAAACTCATCTGTTTCTTTGTTCGGGGGTTGGGAGATGACTTTAATGACAGTTTGTATTTGTTTAGTGGTTATGAAACTGTTTAGATGGTTTCTTTGATCCAGATTTAACTTTAGTACCTTGTATTGTCTAGAAAATTGTCAATTTTCTCCAGTTTTTTAAAATTTTGTTGAGTATAACCATTTGTAGTAAGTTTTGATATTTTGAATATTCTCAGGTCTGTTGTTATGTTTCTTTTTCATTTCTGATTTTGTTAATTTGTATACTGTCACTGGGTCCTCTGGGTAGTCTGACTAAGGTATTATCTTTCTTGTTGATTTTCCCAATGAACAGGCTCATGGTTTTGTTGATTCTTCGTATTGTTCTTTTTGTTTCTGCATGGTTGATTTGAGCCCTGATTTTGATTATATCCTGTCTTCTACTCCTATTGGATGTATTTGCTTCTTTGGGGTCTAGAGCTTTCAGGTGTGCTGTCTAGCTGTTGTTGCATGCACTCTCCGATTTCTTCTTGAAGGCATTGAGAGCTATGAGTTTTTCTCTTAGAACTTCTTGCATGGGATTATTTCAAACTTCTCTCTGTTGAGGTCTGTTTTGCTACAAATCGTATGGTCAATTTTGGAGAAGGTACCATTAAGTACTGAGAGGAAGATATATTCTTTTGTTTTAGGATAAAATGTATTATAGTTTTCTGTCAAATCCATTTGGTTCATACCTTCTGTTAGTTTCACTTTGTATCAGTTAATTTTCTGTTTCAATGATTTGTCAATTGATGAGAATATTGTGCTGAAATACCCCACTATTATTGTGTATGGTGTAATGTATACTTTAAGGTTCAGCACAGTTTCTTTTATGAATGTAGGTATCCTTGTATTTGGTGCACATATATTCAGAATTGAGAGTTCATCTTGGTTTACATGTTACTTGACCATTTTTCCTTACTACTTTTAATATTCTTTATTAAACATTTGGTGTTTTGAATATTATATGTCATGAGAAATGTCTTTTCTGTTCCAGTCTATTTTTAATTTTTGTAGGCTTCCTGTATGTTCATAGCCATCTTTTTCTTTAGGTTAGGAAAGTTTTCTTCTATGTTTTATTGAAGATATTTACTGGCCTTTAAGTTAAGATTCTTCACTCTCTTCTATACCTGTTATTCTTAAGTTTGAACTTCTCATTGTGTCCTGTATTTCATGGATGTTTAGGGTTAGGGACTTTTCTCATTTTGCATTTTCATTGACTCTGTTATCTAATGATTTTTATGGTATCTTATGCCCCTGAGTTTCTCTCTATTGTATTCTGTTTGTAATGCTTGCAGCTATAATTTCTGATGTTTTCTAGGTTTTCTATCTCCATGTTTGTCTTCCTTTGTGATTTCATTATTGTTGTTAATTCCATTTTTGGATCCCATATGGTTTTGCTCAATTCCTTCTCCCATTGTAGTATTCTGTATTTCTTTTAGTGAGTTATTCATGTCCTTCCTCAAGTTCTCTATCTTCATCATGAGATATAATTTTAAATTCAAGTCTTTCTTTTCAGGTGTAATAGGGTATCCAGGGCCGGCTGTAGTGGGAGAACTGGGTTCTGATAATGCCAAGTAGCTTTGAATTCTGATATGCATGTCCTTGCACTTGCCTCTTGCCATTGGGTTATCTCTAGTGTTACCTGTCCTAGCTATCACTGACTGGAGCCTGTCCCTCTGATGATCCTTGTTGTGTCAGAACTCCTCAGAGCTCAGATGCCTTTGTGATCCTGGGATTCTGGGATCCTATGATTCTGGGATCCTGGGAGTCAAACTTTCCCTGGGTGTTGCAGGAGTGGGTGAGGGAGGCCAGGACCCTGTGTTTGCTCTGGGCACAGATACAAGCTGGACAAAACCTGTGCATTTGGGCAAATGGAGGTTTGTGTTTCCCTGTTTTTTGTATGGATTATGCTGGGTGTTGGAAAAATGTTGTGGCCTCAACTATAACCTTGTGTGTGTCAAAGCTCCAGTGCTCCTAGATGTGCCTAATCTCTGGTGAGTAAAGTTTCCGCTGTGCTCCTGTGCTCCTGGGATCTTGGAACTGTTAGTGCCCCTGTAATCCTATGATCTTGTAATCCTGTGATCCTGGAGATTAGAACACTTGGGAGACATGAGAAGCAGTGGGGGACCAGAGCCCAGGGTCTGCTCAGGCCACAAGTTCTGACCAGAATGGACTCCCACACTCGTGGCTGGGCAGGGGTTTCTGCCTCCCTAGATCCTGGGAGATCCAGTGACTCTGGGTATTGGAACAGATGTTGGGTCCTCCTCACCTGTGATCCTGGTTATGTTAGAGAACCTGAGTGACTTGCTTCCTCTGGGTGTTGTGGTAAGTGATGTGGGCTTGATTCATTTTCTTAGTTTATTAGATCATCTCACAAATACTAATACTATTCTAAATTTCAGAATGTAACCTTATTTCAAGTAGATATTTTTAAATATTACTTAAGAGTTATGGGATAAAACATTCATAGTTTGAACATTTAACCAAAATCTAGTGGCTGGTTTCTTCATTTAAAAAAAAAAAAAAAGAAATGGATAGACTCAGCTTTTAAAAACAATGACTTCATAAAATTTACATACAAATGGATGGAACTAGAAAATATCCTGAGTGAGGCAAAATTACAACAGTGGTATGTACTCAGTAAAATTTCGATATTAGTCAAAAAGCTCAGAATACCCACAAAACAACACACACACCATATAAAACCCAAGAAGAAGGAAGACCAAAGTGTGGATTATTCAGTCCTACTTAGAATGGGGAAACACAATAATAACAAGAGGTAAAGGGAAAGAGAAAACTGGAAGGAAGAGAGACATGATAGGATCAGGTGTGTGATGAGACTGGGAGATGTTCAGAACATTAGGAAATTGAAAGGAGTTATGTGATAGTAGGTGATAGGAAACTGGAATAGCCACTAGAAAATTCCATATGTCAGGGATACAAGAGGTTCCCATGTTTTAACAGTGATGGAATTAACCAATATCTCCCAACAGAGGGGAGAAAGAAACTGTATAGACCATATCCAGTTCTTAGGCACTGCCCCTGTTTGAGGGATGAAGCCACCCATCCATCTCAAAAAAGTATTATTCCAGAATTGCTCCTGTCTAAAGAAAATGCAGGAACAAAGAGGGGAGCAGAGACTGGAGATAAGGCCATTCAGAGATTATCCCACTTCTGAATTCAACCGACCTGCAGACACTAAACCCAGACAGTATTGCTGATGCCAAGAAGTTCTTGCTGACAGAAGCCTGTTACAGCTATTTTCTGAGAGGCTCCGACAGATCCTGACAGCACTGAAACAGACATTCACAACCACCATTGGACAGAGCATGGAAAGTCTAATGGAGGTGTTAAGGCAAAGACTAAAGGAGCTGAAGGTGTTTATAACCCCATAGGAAGAACAATATCAACCAACCAGACCCACTAGAGCTCCCATGGACTAATAGACCAACAAAATAGTACAAATTAAGGAACCCATGGCTTCAGCTGCATATGTAGTAGAGGATTGCCTTATCTGGAATCAACAAGATGGAAGGTCCTTGATTCTGTGGTGGCTCTATGCCCAAGCTTAGGAAAATGCTAGGGAAGTGAAACATGAGTAGGGGAATAGGTCGGGGAGCACCCTCACAAGCACGGGGAAGGTGATGATATGAGAAGTTTGTAGAGTAGTAATCTGGGAAGGGGAATAACATGTAAAATGTAAAGAAATAAAATAACCATAAAAGTAGATATAAATTAAAAGTCTGGAAGAAAGAAGACATACATAGTAGACCAACACTGAATTTTATATTCCTACCAACTGAAGATAATCAGGAACCATTACAGCCAGAAGACACAAAGTTGGTTCCCAGACAGATAAAATTTTTTCTGGTCATTTGAATTTTGAATCATGACCTTGGGATCATCTAAAGAATAGAGGGTCACTGTTCAAAATTTGTTGTCATCTCTATGTCTCTGAGACTCTTCTTTACACTGACATAGTTCTCTATGGACTTTCCTATTTATCCTTGTTTTTGGTCTTATTAAGGCTGGTTTGCTTCTTATTCCTTTTACAGAGACTTTACATCTGTTTGTGGACTTACTCACTGAGATGTTAATTTTAATGTTTCAATATTTTTTGCTTCTTCAATTTTCTATATTTGGTGTTATTTAAATATTAGTAATCCCCTTTGTCTCTATTTAATTTTAATATTTGTCTATTTTATATCACTACTCAGTAATTAAGACATTTGTATTCCTTTATTGTATAGATGCTTTTTATGGTGATTTTTTTTTGTAGTTTGGATTCCCAAATTGAAGGTCTATGGTTTGTCTTTTAATAAAAATAGATTTCTCTCTTTCATAAGTCTTGACTATAGTTTTCCCATTTGAACTTATCCCAATTCCTTCCTCCCCACCTCACCTACCATCTCTATCCACGCACCTATAAGCTTATTTAAAAAAGCAAAATAATAAAAGTAAATGGTAACATGTTGGCATAGAACAGATTTAATGAAAAGTTAAGAGCCCAAGAAAAAACCTAAGAAACATATATGGATGCAGAAATGCACTTGATTGCACACTCAGGAATACCTAAAACTTGAAACTATAGTATATATACAAAGAACCAATAGGATAAAGGAAAGAAGAAAATATATAATGAATTAAATTAAATAAGTAAAAAAAGCCATAGGGTAAAACTTAGAAGAACAAAATGAAGAACAGAAAAAAAATATGTTCTGAAATTATGAGATAAAGAATCTCCAACAGTACTACTAAGTCTGTTTTCTATTGTGCATCCATTGCTGGGAATCCAGTCTACACTATTGGAGAAAAATGAAATTTCATTTGCAGGTTGTTTTTGATTGAAGACTGCTTGTGCATTGAGAAAGGAGGCGTATGTCCACTTTCTCCTTTCAGCTCTGGGACTCCAGCTGGTATAGGTATGTGTAGGATCTGAGCTATGACTTTGCATGGGATCAGTCCTGTTAATTTAGAGATCCTTGTTTTTCTCCATTTCCTCTGACTCTTACACTTTTTTCTTTTTTTCCTTCTTCTTGGTTCTCTGAGATTTGAGGAAATAGATCTTAAGGAGACATCCCATTTACGACTGAGTGAAAGAAAATTCCTTATTCTCTGCTTAATGCTTGTCCTACAGAAAAGCACAGTCTCTGCATTTGTTCCCATATCATGCAGGAAAAACCTTTACATTATGGCTATGCTGTAGAGAGCATTTTGGGGTCCCTGGACAGTTGGCTTGGGAATTTGTTTACTTCACCAGGACAAACAGAAGCTAGTCAAAGCAGAAATCTTACTCTGGCCCTATATTCAGGAAACTGCTACTGATAATAACAGTTACATTTGAAGCTCAGGACAGAACACTTAGAATTGAAGCTCAGGTCAGGACATTTACACTTGTAGCTCAGGGAAAGTTCAGTGGATGCAGGTGTGGCATTCTCTTTGTTTCTTAAGACTCCCATTTGTCCCTAGTCTTCCTACCTAGACTCCATTAAGATGTTTCCAAGATCTTTGATCATTAACTTGTTTGTTCCCTGACTCAGAACTGATGTTATTTTTCTGCATGTAATTAAATTGCTTTAAAAGATGACTGAATAAAAGAAGGCTAAGCTCAGAACTGGCCAAAGTCATGTTACAATTTTGACTATCTCTTTTATTCTTTAAGTCCTCCCTCCTGCCTGGGGAACCTGTTGTTTGACCAAACTGGTCTCAGATGAGTGGCTACACAACCTTGACCCAGTATAGATTCAGTGAAGAACAATGAGGGGAAGAAGCACATACAGAAGAATGTTTGGGTCAGAGGTGTACCTTTTGTAAAAAGGTACAAGGTAATGGTAGAGGCAATGGCAAAATGTCTTTTGTGTATGTATTTATAGGTATGCTAAAAATCTATAGGTGGTTCAAGTCTTTGTACACAGATTAGAGGTAGTTTAATTGGACAAGAGAGAAAGAATGGGTTTCAAAAAAAAAAAAAAAAAAAAAAAAAGTCCCCTCCCTTATCTGGGATGGTTTGTTGAAAGAGAAGAAAAATGTACATAAACTTTTCCAGTCTCCTAGGGACAAGAAGAGGACAAAAGATGTCCTGACTCTCTTGTACCCAATGGAGAAATGTCTAGTTCTGATTCTGGGTCCTTTAGTAAGGACATCTGGGTCCCTTTGACACATCTAGTTCTCTTCTCTCTCTCTCGTGTATTGTCACTTTGCATGCCAAGCTGTCTGCCTATGTGGGTCAATTTGTGTGTTCTCATTGAGTGTTGGTTTGTGTTTCATATTCAAAAGAAAAAAATGGTTAGAAGGTTATGTTTTGGCCATGGCTGCTGCACTGCAGGAAAAAAAAAACCAAAAAAACAAAAAAACAAAAACTCTACAACAAGTATTGTTTCAGCAGACTGAGAAAGGAAAAAGGTGGGCCAGTGAGCCTCCTAGAAGATGTTTTGGATGCGGACAGATAGGGCATCAAATGAGGAGTTGTCCAAATAGAAATAAAGAAGATAGTAATGAGAAAAAAACAGAACTTTGTCCTAGATGCAATAGAGGGATTCATTGGGCTAGTGAATGCAGGTCAAAGAGTGATAGCTTAGGAAATGGGATGGGGGCCAGCCCCAGGCCCCAGAACAATATTATGGGGTAATTCAGTTCATTCCCTAGCAAAACAATCCTTTCAGGACCTCTTCTGGCCACCACAAGCAGCCCAGAATTGGTACTCGGGCCCTTTGCCTACACAACATTAACCTCCAAAATGGGAATGCAGGCTATTCCTACTGGAATATATGGTCCATTGTCATCAGGAAAATGTAGGATTGTTTCTAGGAAGAAGCAACACCACTTTGGCAAGTTTGATGATTGCCCTAGGAGTTATAGATGCAGGTTATACTGGGGAAATTAATATGATGACCTCTCTTCATGTACCCATATTTCTGTAATCCAATGCAGGCAGCAAATTTTTCAATTAATCTTTGTGCTGTTAGTACAAGAAATAAAGAAAACAAAACAAATCAAAAAAATATTTGCAAAACAAGAAAACTTTAACTATTTCCATGTTACATTTTGTTTTACATGTACTTTATGCTCATTGTAACTATTAAGTTTTCAAGGCATACTATCAAACCTTGAAAAAAATCAAGTACTGACTAAAAAATATATTCATATAGTTTTATGTAAAATTACGTTAAAATCTGAAAAAAAGTACTGACAAAAATGTATAATTTTAAGCAAAAAATGTTTAAAATCTGTACATTTATCTTTGTTTTGTAAAATAAAGTTGTTTAAAAAATAAAATAAAATAAAATAAAATCAGGTTTAAACCCGTGTTTGGGGAGCAAAAGGATTTGGTTCTTCACATTCTTATTGGGTGCAAGCTATAAAAGCTGAAAGACTCGAGTTAATCTTAAAAATAAATGGAAAAAGATGTATGCGGCTACTGGATATAGGAGCTGATGTATCTGTAATAACCTCTATCCATTGGCCTGCATCTTGACCTAAAGCAGTTAGTGTTAGCAAGTTAGAAGAGATAGGGCTAAGTCAGAGTCCTGAGCAAAGCAGTAATCTCTTACATTGGAAAGACAAAGAAGGTCACCAAGAATATTTTAAACCTTATATTGTTTCTAATTTGCCTGTTAATTGATGGGGAAGGGATATAAGGAAGAACATGGGAGTCCTTCTCTATAGTCCAAATAATAAACTTATGCTACAACTGTTTGGTTGTAATTATTTGCCTACCCAAGAGTGGGGAAAGCAGAATCAGGGCAGATTGGAGCCCATTGCAGTTACTCCTAGAAAAAAAAAAGCAGCTCTAAGATATTTCCAATAGAGACAAGCCTGCACACCACGGAGATAAGGTTACTTAGAAAGGTGATTTCCCTATATGGGATAACCAGTGGTCTCTTGACTTTGAAAAAAAAATTGGCCTTTCAATAGCTAGTGCAGGACCAATGCAAGCTGGCCACATTGACTCTTCTATTTCCCCCTAGAATTCCCCTATATTTGTAATTAAGTAAAAATCAAGCAGGTAGAGACAGTTGCAGTTTTGTGAAGAGTTGAAGAGGCTGAGGAAATTATGGGAGCAGTGAGGTCTGGTTTACCTGCTTCAGCTGCCATTCCAAAATATTATCACAGATTTACAAGATTGTTTTTATACTATTCCTTTGCATCTTCATGATTGTGAAGGGGCTGTATTTCACATGTCTGCTTCTAAAAGCTATTGAGGCAATAGATGTCTTTAAAAAGATTTCCTTAAGGCTATGGCTGGTGTGCCCCTGCGTCAATAGCAGGTAGCTGGGACATAGAATCCTCCATGTTTTCTCTTCTGGATGCTTTGTTATCTCCAGTTTTTGCTCTTGCAATGTGCTTTATAATTTTGGGGAGTGATTGTTGTTTCAGAAAAGGATCCAAATAATTGGATTATCAGTCATCCTAGTAAGACTGTGGCATAGAAAAATCCATAAAAAAATTTGCTTATTTAATATAATTTTTAAAATGTGTCCGAATGTTAACGGGCTAGAACCTCAACTTAAGCTCACCACAAGAGGTCTTAAATCTCTATAATTCTCTGGAGATGCAAAGCTTAGTCCCCTCTGCATCTAACTGAGAGATGGAGGGTTTTTCATGGAATGTAGGAGGACAATTAACAACAGATATTATACAGATTATGATCAATTGTTGGGCATTTGTAATTTTTTTTTTTTTCTTTACACCCACAGTAGTCCTTTGGGTAAAAGGAACCATTAATGTAAATTCATCTCTCTTCCTCTTTAAGTAAAGTTTTAACATCCTATTATTTAGCCTTTGCTGTGTTAATACAGAACTGTATGGTAGACCCATGAAGGTATATAAAAATAAGAATGTCTTAGCCTGATAAAATATTTGATCCTTATTTCAAACAGCAATTAAATTGGTCATTGTTAAATATTGATATTTGGCTTATTACATGTGCAAACTTTTCAGGCTAAATTGATAATTATTATTCAAAAGACAAATTATTAAAATTCTTTACACTATGCATGTTTTTATATTTTCTGTAAATTTACCCATGCAGCTCATAGATAATACAATTGCTCTATTTATATATGGTATATCTATGAGAAAGTAGTATATGCAATTGGGTCACAGGTTCATTCTCTTGTGTTTCCCTGTGCTGCAGCACAGATTATTAGATTATGTGCTTTAGCCACTGTTTTTAAATGTTCAAAAATTAAAACTTTAAATTTATATACTTATAGCCAATATATAGCATATAGTTTACAATTGCTTAAAATTTTTCCATATTTAGATACTGCTAATCCTTGAATTTTACAATTGTTTATACAAATAAAACTTAATTTGAGAGAACACACTGTCTCTTATTTTATAGGATATTTAAGAGTTATGGAATTGCCTGTAGCCCTTAGTAAAGGCAATATCACAGCAGATTTGTGTACCAGGCAGATTACAATCTCTCTATTTACCATGAAAATTGTAATGGCCTGAGAAACAATTTGATATTTCTGGAGAATGTGCATGTCAAACTGTACCTAACCAAGTATGGTGAATGGATATTACTCATTTTATTTATCTTTGCCTTTCTGATTTTTATAATATGTAATCTGAATAAAATTTTAATTTGTATTTCCCTGAGAGTTAAGTGTTTGAAAAATTTAGAGGATTTATCAGCCACCAAAATGAACTTTTACTTAGTCATGTAATAAATCTATCCAAACAAAGCATATGCTTTGAATTATTTAACATTGTGCTTTTAGCTTGTTTACCTTTATCTTTTAATTAAAACAATATAATTAATCTTACTGGATGTCTGATATCTCATGCTATCAACCTTTAAAAGTTCAGATGGTTTTCTTCTTAAACTGTGCTCTTTCTTTCTAATTTTCACTCCAAGCATCTGACTCAGAGCACTATATGTGTGCATATGAGATGTGGTAACTGTATCTAAAACTACCCCAGAAAGCAGTGGCTGAAAGCAACCAATAACTCACAGAAAATGCTCAAAGAAAAATAAATATATAGGTTACTTAAATTTGTTTGTGGTTTTGATTACTCTTCTGGATCAGTTAAGTTAGAAAACCAGCTTCTGCTCTTGTAAGACACTAGCAAAAGATGAATTAAATTAAACTTCTTCATTTCCTTTTCATAACATGATTAACATGTTGTTCAGTAAATAGAGTAGACAGTTCTTGATTAGGAAGATTATTCTTACTCTTGATTAAACAATTCTAGAATTATGTCTCTCATGTAGAATGACCACACTTGATTATGGGCATATTTTATATGCTTTGTACAAGGAAAGACTACATTTCAACTTTATGTGAGTTTCCTGGAGAGATTTCATTAAACCTTAATAGCATATGCTCCAATCTTGGAAATTTTAAAAAAAAATGGAAATTACTTAACTCTTTCTTTACATCAGAAAATGTATTTCTCTCTCTTTTTTTGCATATATTTGTTCTCAGAAAGATCCCAGAGAAAACTTTATCACACTATTTATGTTTTAATTGTGCTATTATATACTTTGGTTTTCTTTCTCTATTGATCCTTAAATGTTTATTTTGTACCTGTGTTTCTGTGTGTGTGTGTGTGTGTGTGTGTGTGTGTGTGTGTGTGTGTGTGTGTGTATACAAGTTTAATTTATCTTTAGATTGTCTCTAGAGCATTTTAGGGCTACTATAGGATATGCACATCTTGGGTTAAGAGTACATTAAAACATGAATAATGCATGTTTCTATCTACCTGCTTTTGAAATATCTAAATAACATAACTACAAGGTATTTTTTTTTTCTTTTTATTTCTTCTTAGTGGAAGTCAAATAAATTTCCATTCTCAAAGTTCAAAACTCATTATACACATTAAATATATTGAGGCATTTCCTTAATGGGGGAGATTAAAATACCTGTTATTCTTACCAGAAGACTGGGGATGTATTCTATTAACCACCTCATGACCCTTTTGCTATCTACGGAGGTATATCTCACCTACCTTTATTAGGTAGCAAAGTAAACCTTTCCTAAATCCCCCAGAATGTTATCCTAGACTGATTCAACCCAGATAATTATCTATCCTTAGGGGAGATTTCAAATGTACCTTATAGCCTACTGGCCTCTGTGATGTATGTCAGAAACTATACTAGGTTCTTGGAACTTTATGTATGGAACACACCCTTATAGATACATGTACTTAGTAAAGGGGTTTTTATGTGCTCATAAGTTACCCTTCATTGTGAACTTGTGTTTCAATGATTGCTGTCTCAAATCACTTTCCCAAATTGTACTGTGTTTTGCATATGCTGACATTGAACTGTCTGGCATTAAAACCCCAAAATATGATCCAGGTTTGCTAAATAAATTTGCACCAGGTTTACATTCCTATCCCTTCACACCATTTGTTTTCTTGCCTGCACTCATGGAGGAAAACCCCATGTATAAAAGATTCCATGTGAAATAGTTTATGTATAACTCTGAGGCTTTATTTCATGGTATTTGAACCAATTTATGCTTTACCCAAATCTGTTTCTATAAAAATGTTAAATTGATATCGATTGGATGTTGACCTATCATTTCAACAAAATTTTTCTACTTCCTTTAAACGTCTTTTATTGTTAATGGTTTATATACAATGTACAATGAAAACAATTCCTCGTATTCAATGGGTAATAAGAGAAGAATGTGTCTTTGTTGATTTTCAGTGGCATTAAACAAAGTGTAAAATTTCTTTGGTTTCTAAAAGTCTGGAATTATACATAGGTACTTGGTAGAACAAGCAGAGCAAGCATAGTGTCTATGAGAAAAAGGTGCATAATACAGCACTTCTTTTGAAGAATAAACAAACATAGCGAAAAGCACTGCGGACTTTGTATTATTGGTACTTCTAAAATGTATTACAAAATTACTCAGATATGTTTGTAATTAGTGAGTGTTACTTTTCTGAGAGTATATTATGCTATGCCAATCCTTCATAATTAAAAAGATAAAATATAACATTTTAAAATACCACCAAATTTAATATATTTTCTTTTTTATTGGATATTCTCTGCATTTATATTTCAGATATTATCCTCTTTCCCCAATCCCATATTCCCTTCCCTTCTCATTGCTTCCATCAAGGTGAATCAAGGTGCTTCCTCTCCCAACCTACCTCTCCCACCTCAGCACCTTGGTGTTTCTCTACACTGGGAAAACCAGCCTTCTTTGGACCACAAGCCTCTCTTCCCACTGATGCCAGAAAATGCCATCCTCTGCTGCATATGCATTTGTGGCCATGGGTTTCTCCATATTAACTCTTTGGTTGGTATTTTAGTCCCTGTGAGCTGTGGTGGTTTAGTTAGTTGATTATTTTGTTCTTTTCATGGGGTTGCTTTTTCAGTCCTTTCTCTAGCTCCTCCATTGGGGTCCTTGTGTTTAGTCTGATGGTTAGCTACAAGCATCCTCCTCTGTGTCAGTATGGCTCTGGCAGACCCTCTGAAGAGGCATTCATATCAGGTTCCTGACAGTTAGCACTACTTGGAATAAAAAATAGTGCTTGGGTTTAGTGGCTGCATATGGGGTGGATACATATGTGAGGCAGCCTTAGGATGATCTTTTGTCCAATCCCTAATCCTAGATTTGTCCCTTTATTTTCTCCTATGAACATTTTATTCTCCCTTCTAAGAAGGGCTAAGGCATCTATCTTTTGCTCTTCCTTCTCTTCGAGCTTCATAAGTTTTGTGTATTTTTTCTGAGGTATTCTGAGCTTTTGGAGCTAGTATTGACTTATAAGTGAGTATAAACCATAATTGTTCTTTTGTGACTGGGTTACCTCACTCAGGATGACAGCTTCAAGTTCCATCCATTTGCCTAGTAATTTCATGAAGTCATTTTTTTAAAACAACTTTAATTAAAAAAAGAACAGAGATACATACACAGATTATTAAAAGCATTTTAGCATAAATATATATGAATAGTTTTCACAGTACTTGATTTTTTAAAGGTTTGATAATATGCATTGAAATCTTACTATTTACAAAGATCATAAAGTATATGTAAAACAAAATGTAACATAGAAATAGTCAAAGTTTTTGGTATGTAAAGATTAAACATAATGATATTTAATTACCAAAAATTACCAAAAGGCTATCTTCTAAGCTCTTGAGTTATTATTGTTTTAAGGTCTAGGTATACCCCACTCTGAGAGAGTGCTATGTACTTTATTATTAGTAGTATTTTATTATTATTATTATTATTATTATTATTATTATTATTATGATGATGATGATGATTATTATAAGAAGGACTGACTGAGGCTTCCACTTTTTGGCCTTTTTCTTTTCTTTCTGTTTTTGAGCTTCATATAGTCTGTGAGTTGTTTTCTTGGGTATTCAGAGTTTTCTGAGGCTACTATCCAATTATCAGTAACTGCTTATTGTGTCTGTTCCTTTGTGACTGGGTTACCTCACTCAGAATGGTATTATCTAGATACATCCATTTTCCTAGAAATTTCATAAAGTCATTGTTTTTATTAGCTGAGTAGTACTCCATTGTGTATACGTACCACAATTTCAGTATCCATTCTTCAGCTGAAGGACATCTGGATTCTTTCCAGCTTCTGGCTATTATAAACAATGTTGCTATGGACATCATGAAACATGTGTCCTTGTTAGATATTGGAGCTTCTTTTGGGTACATGCCCAGGAGTGATATATCTGGGTCCCCTGGTAATACTATGTCCCATTTTTTGAGGAACCACCAGATTGATTTCCAGAGTGGTTGTACCAGTTTGCAATTCTACTAATAATGGAGGAGTGCTTCTCTTATTCCAAATCCTTGCCAGCAACTTCTATCACCTGGATTTTTGACCTTAGCCATTCTGACTGGTGTAAGGTGAAATCTCACGATTGTTTTGTATTTCCCTGATGACTAGGGATGTTAATCATGTCTTTAGGTATTTCTCAGCCATTCAATATTCCTCAGTTGAGAAATAATTCTTTAGCTTTGCACTCCATTTTTAATAAGGTTATTTGATTTTCTGGAGTCTAATTCTTGATTTCTTAGTTCATATTGTAACATAGCTCTGTACAAATGGAGCCTCTTAAAATGCAAAGCTTCTGTAAGATGATCTGAGTGATGGGGGAAAAGCAAAAAATTTCTTGTTTTTCAGTTAACTAACCCATATTAATCAAAACTGTAAAGAACTTCAAGAGACAGTGTAATAGGTTAAGTCCATAAATCAGAAACAGTACTATAAATTCATAAATCAGATCTTAATTTTAAATTTTAGAAGCTTAAGTTGAGAACTTTAATTTGGATTTAGCTGAATGAAAAGATTCTGGTGAATTGAAATTCTAGAGGCAGGAATATCAAAGGTTCCCTTTAATAGGTTTACTAATAATACAATGATGGGAAATGAACACATGTACCATTATTGCCAACTCTTCTTCCTAAATCCTGTGGGTTTCTATTCATTTTAATTTTGTTCATCATTTTATTCATAACTGTTTCTCTCTAATCACCTCTCTTTTGTAATTTTAAATTTTAGAGGTATTTTCAGAGACAGCAAAAATATAGCTATGAGAATTTATCACAAAAATTCTGATTCAAAAGTCAGAATTCAAATTCATACAATAATCACAATGAGAAATGTAAAAAAGGTGATTTATTTTACCATATTATGAATAATATTGTAACATTAAATCAAGGTATGTCAGTAAAAAAATGACTTCAAAATTTCTGAGTTAAATACAAGCATGAAATTAGTTAGGAGTAATAACAAAAAATAAAATATCTTGAGAAACAACTTGTAATGTAAGGTGTAGTTCTTCCAAAATAAAATATTCTCATGGGCATAAACAATTCTAGCACTTTAAATGTCAAAATTGCATATGAACTAGTATAAAATGAGAAAAAGAATTTATATTCTTTCATGGTAAATGGCACCAAGTAGTAAATACCCTGGCTTCATATATTCCAAAGTAGAATACCTTACACGTAAAATGGTATATTTAGTCCAAAGCAAAAAAAAAAAAAAAGGTTCTTTACAGAAAACATCAAATTCTACCAAATGGTGTGTCATATTTCTAGTTAATGATGAAATTGTATCAGTTATGGCATGAAAAACCTGTAGCTAATGCTGTAATTATTCAAGTTAAAATTTATTTTAGGGCCATTCCAAACTTGCAGGCTCCTCCAAGGAGAAGAAAGGCATCCAACATTAAAAGCAGGGGAGCCTTTTCATATGGGAAGTGAGCAAGTAACTACAAATGTAGAAAAAGGCAGCTATTTTTATGGTAATGGGAAAAGTACACATTATGGGTTTATAGTCACTTTCTAGAACATACCATGAAACAGTTTATAGTTAGCAAAGTCTCTGAAACAATGAAAATAGCACAGGATGTGTAAACCACAGGGTTATAGAGGATGAAAAGGTAAGATAAGAGATGACCATCACAGGGAACAGGATAGAGGTAAATCAAGTTTCAACATTACATTTAACTAGGAAAATAAATTAAATAGGAAGCCATCTGGCCCTTCACATTTTCTACTACTGCTAGAGAAATATCCAAAACATTAGAGATAGTTATCTTTAAGTTGAAATGGTCTCAGCTTTTTATAGTGTGGCTCCTCAGGGCCATTAGTTTAACCGTATTGAGTTGCTGATTTAAAATTATATAACTGCATTCAGAGGATATGGATTGAAGAAGGGGGTGGGTAAAATAAGTAATAAAGGACTTACCAACATTCTAAGAAAGGGTGGTTAATCAAAGGGACTAGAAAAATAGTAACTCGGGATAATTATGACTATTTTTTTGAGCATAACTGGTCCCTTTCCTTAATTCTTTGTTTAGCTAGATTCATGTTTTTTTTGACTATTCCCCAGTAATTGGCACAAAAATAGCACCGATCTCCAAGAAGCAGGCTGAGTTCTGCTTGCTACATGATAAGATGGTCAAGTCCCCTTCAGTTCTATAATTTTATTTTTTCCAGTGAGTCCAGAATAGAAGTCAGGTAGACACAGGAGAGTTCTAATTCAAATAGGTCCTGATTAAAATGTTAGCTCAGGAGCTTCACATTTTGATCACCAGTGAGAAGTACATCAGTTCCAAGTTTTACTGTTCCTTCTATTCTCAATCTTTCCAACATGGATACCAACACATGGGCTGCTCTGGTTGACTGAGTGTGGTGCAAAAATCCTAAGTGTCCTTGGCATCCTTCTGGATAGTAAAACATTTGAAATAACAGATGAACTAGAATGCACATATCAGAAGTCATGGTAAAAATGAGGGGATCTAATAACCGTTACTTTAATGTTGCCTAGACAGGAATTATCATCAATTTAGGCATCAACGATGCAAGACCAAACACTAATTATCACAACCAGCAAGGCCAAAGACCCTGTGATAATAAGCTGACATTAGAGTTACAGTTACTGCCTGAAAAGATCATGGAAACCAACTGGGCAATAGTCATGGCACCTGTCAAATTTATTTCATTCAAGTTCCCTTTTTTGTAACTTTTCTTAGCCATATTAAAATCTCAAATGGTTTCTAAGAAAATAATTTCCTCTTAAAGCCATATAATGCCCCCCTTGTTCTGCATAAATCTGGACAAATGCCCTATCATAATGTTAGAATTACTTTAGTTAACGAGTATGTTGATGAACCTGGGCTTACATTCCTAGTATGCTAATTGGAATTATAAAATAGCCATTTTCCCCCTTTACCAGGGAATTTCCTTTTGACTCTGCCTTTCAGCCTGTTAGGGGACAACAAACAACCTGTTCTCTTCCGTAACTATTTCTGTCTGATACCAGGATGTTATTGATAGGAAACAGCAAGGTCAAAAGGCTAGTCAAAGGCTGAGACATTGGGCAATCATTAGAAGCATAGGTGAGCATTGCCAGCTGACAAGACAGGGAGCACTCACATACCTGAACGGCTTATATCAGCTTTCTATCATGTCTACAGCTCCGCAGTGTGGAGTCCACAGGTCATTCCCAGCTAGTGTCTGCCAGCCAAATGGAAATTAGCTGAGACGAATGTAGAGTTAGGGGTAGAAGGCAAAATTAAGAGCTTAAAAAAATTTTACCTTAGGAACATTCTTGTCCATAGTCTTAGTAATTTGGGAAGGAGAGGAGTCTCAAGAGCAGGGGAAAGAGCTCATTCTCAGGAATAGACAGGTGGAGATAGTTCAACTGTTCTTATCCAGAGCCCATTTGATCTGTAATAGGCAGGATACAAGTTTTATGATTTCTTTGAATCCCTGAAGCTTACATGAATTATTGGATTACAAAAAGAGACAAAAGTTGTAGGTACATTACAATAAATCTTTACTGAACTCCACGGTTTAAAAGGTATAATGCACTCATGTTCTGAGTTCTTGCAAAAATTATAGCTTTGGGGTTACAAACATTAACATTCCTTTTCTTTTTTTTTCTAGAGAACCAGATAAGATTTTAGCCTAATGAGAAACACCCTTAAGTCATGAGAAGACAACCATAAGACATCAAAATCCTGAGTTTGTGACTAAATAGTAAGTAGTCATTTCTCTACTAGCTTATAAAAACTCTATTAATTGATGCTAAAAACCCGAATCTATGAAATCTTAATATAACGGTAGCGTAGAAGGGTAGAGAAATCTAAAATGTATTTCTAATATTATATATCTTAAAACATTTTGCTTTATTATTTATAAACTTATGTTTTAATATCTTCAGATCCTTACATATATTAGAATATTTCTTTACTTCTAATCATTTATCAGTGAAATGAGTAGTTATTGTTACACATAAGGTATGTATGTCCTTTAAATAAAAAGTCACACCTAAAGCAAGTTTGTCTTTTAATATAAAGCCTTTTAGCAAGGCAAACTTGTCTGTATTTGTGTAACAAGAAATCTTGCAGCATTAGATGCACTAAGAAGGTAGCACTAATCTTGTGGAGAGGAGTAGGTTGCATATTACAGTCAAGCTGACAAAACTAGAGTTTAGCCTAGTTTTCAATGCTGATATAGAATTGAGAAGGATAAATGGCCAATATACCAATTAAAATGATAGAGACCAGTCCATTACCTAGATGCTCATCCCTTGGAAACTGTCTTTGACTACCAGATCTAGAATTTGAAAGGCTTCCCTGTGGAAGAGGAATATTATAGGTTCAGGGGACTAGATTTATTTTGTTTAGACAAAGTGGGACATTCAACCATCTGGTGTCATGCTTCTCCGGAGTTTGGGTAGGGTCCTGATTGCAGGGGAGGCATTAGGAAAGTGTTGCCTAAAGTTTAGCTTTACCACATCCAGATGGTGTCATTGTAGTCTCCCATCATCTTCTTGAAGATGTGGAGGGTCACTGGTAGGAACTAGGATCTCTATCTGTTATTGTAAGGTTAAATATCTTAAATGCTACATTAAAAAGATCCATGAAAATTTAGAGAAGCATAATTTAATAAGTAAATGTGAGTGGAACAACCCTTGTTTGTGTTTTTACTCACTTAGGCTATAACTTGAAAATATATACAGGAGACTAAATACAGCTTTTTCCTGTAATTAATTGCATTAGTACTTAGCATGAATACAAGTATACTTCTGAACACATTAAAGAATATGATTCTTTATGGGATGGCTGACTATTAACTTGTGCATTTTAATTATCTTTAGCAGTTTATAATATGTTAATAGCTTTTATAATATTAAGACTTTGTAACTTTATCCCTGCAAAGTTGAGCCTTAAATATAATAATTTCTGAATTACAGCTCTTTTAAAAACAAGATAAGATTCATAACTACAATCCAGACAGAGTGAAGATTTTCTAATTCCTTTAGAGTACACAATTACAAACATAACCATTTCTTATATAAATCAGTATATCAAAATAACTAAAGTTTAAGGAAACTGATAAAGACAAAGAGACTAGATTTACATTTTAAAATGAAAATCGACCTTAAGTGAGAAGAGGATCTCTAAGTCAATGGTTCTCAATGTTTCAAACGTTGTGAACCTTTAACACAACACCATGATTCCTCATGGTGGAGTCACCTCCAAACATAAAACTGTTCTCACTAATATTTCACAACTACAATTTTGTCATTATAATTAATGACAATGCAAACACCCAATATTCTTGCAGCCCTTGGCTACATGTGTGAAACTGCCTTCAGACCCCTAATGACCTATAGGGAGACCTATAGATTGACAACCATGCGTCCAAACTCTTTGCTGGACTGATTAGGTAACTGCATTATTGGATCATAAGATAGAAGTGTCTCAGTATATATTATGAAATGTTTGATGTTTATTTCTGTGGTCCTAACTTTATGTCTTTCATTTATGTCCTTATTAATATTATATATTAGTAAGAACATTATAAAAATATCTCACAAATTTACATATTCTATAGGTTTACATATTTAAATATTTTTAAAAAAACATTCCAGATTTTTTTTAAATTTAACAACTTTATTTTAAAAAACAAAGATAAATGTACTGATTTTAAGCATTTTTGCATAAAAGTATACGAATCCATTTTTGCCAGTACTTCTTTTTTATTAAAGGTTTGATAGTATACATCAAAATCTTACTAGTTACAATGAGTATAAAGTGCATGTAAAACAGGATGTAACCTAGAAATAGTCAAAATTTTCTTGATGGGTAAAGATTAAGTATAATGGCTTTTCTTTTTTTTTTTTTGGCCTTTGTTTTTTCTTGAACTTCATATAGTCTGTGAGTTGTTTCTGGGGTGTTCTGAGCTTTATGGGGTTAGTATCCAATTATCAGTGACTGCGTACAATGTCTGTTCTTTTGTGACTAGGTTATCTCACTCAAGATGATATTCTCTAGATGCATCATTTTCTTAAGAATTTCATAAAGTCATTGTTTCTGATAGCTGAGTAGCACTCCATAGTGTAAATGTACCACAATTTTTGTATCTATTCATCTACTGACTTTTTTTTCTACAGAACTATAAAAATTTTCTCTAATGTAAGTTTAAAAATCTCATTGGTATGCTTCTTCAATATAAAATAAATTATTATTTTTTTAATTTCAAGAATGAAAATAGCGGGCACAACATAATCTGCACAAGTCAATATGAAGCTCCAACAGTGTGAACATTTCAGTGCTCAATGTCTCAGATCAATTTATAATCCTCTGGACTTTCCCAAGGGGCTTGGGTCATTCTCTGACCTCACCCTCAGCAGAATACCTGGCTTGCTTTCAAGATTCCAGCAGGATCAGTGATTTTTTTTTTTTTCTTAATGTCTTTAAGGCCAATAACATCTGAGTTACGCTTGTGTTACAAATTTGTGTGCTAGCAAAGTATATATGTTCCTGTAAACGAATAAATAGTGTGCGATTTTAATTTATTAAGTAAGGACTGATTTTTAAAACATTTTGTAGCCTTGTTTTAAGGGTAGAACATGAGTAATCATACAAAAATCTATCTCAATCCAAAATACCTTGAAGACATGTTGTTGTGTCTTTGGTTCACCCATGTTATGAAGTTACCCTTAATTAGACAGCAATGAAGCCACAGAAAAATATTCAACACTAGTCAAAAGGGATGCCAGCTATGTGGCTACAAAAGGATAACTGCAGGCCATATATTGTTTATACACACACACACACACACACACACACACACACATATGCTTTTAAGGTTGCCTATGCACAAACTTTTAACAAGCCTATCTTACCATATTTATGTCAACTTTTTGCTACTAATATTACCTATGTTTAGCCATTCACAATAAACTTACGAAGCCAATAGTTCCTCTAGCCATTCTATTTCACTCTGTTCTTCCTGTCATAGTTCTTATTCCCAGACATACAATTTAAAACCATGCCTGGATCTTAGAAAGGGAGAGGTATCCAAACTTTCAGATCCAGTTTTTCTATAGAGTAAACCACCATAAAACAACCTTAATATTATCTGTACCAAAATGATGTTTGCATATATGTTATAGTAGACCCAGTGGTGAGAAGACTCAGAGATAAATTCTGAGCCTGAGCAGCTGGTATCTAGAGAAATAGTAAGCTTACTCATTCAAGGAAGTCCAGTCATAAAACAAAGAGCAAAATTACACATTAAGTTCACCCATTTAAGGAATAGCAGTCAGAAAGGACATTACATTCATTTGTGCAAAAGAGACCAAATTAACCTTTTGTTGCAATGAGAAGCTGTAAGGACCAGTAACTGAACCACCACATGAGGTGCTGTTCTAAGTGGCCTTGGTGCATGGTGCTGCAGCCTCACTGGATGCTAGGAAGAGCTCTAAGAGTATTCAAAGCCTTTATTCTCTGCAAGTACCTACAATAGTGTACACTAATCTCTCTCTCTCTCTCTCTCTCTCTCTCTCTCTCTCTCTCTCTCTCTCTCTCTCTCTCTCTCTCTCTCACACACACACACACACACACTTAGGAATAATAAATATTAAGCATTAAACCATTGACATAAATAAAACAGCATAATCTATAGTTTTATACTGATCAAGAGCATTCCTTGATTAGATAAAATTCTACCATAGAATTTATTTTAGTTCTACCTGTTCTAAAGGTTGTGTTTTTCAATGTAGATGTGTATGTACATGTGAGCAAATAGGTGAGCACATGGTTATATGAAATATGGATTTGACATTTTGCTGCCTTTTGCCTCTATTCTCCATAGCAGATAATAAATGCAATTATAATAATTACATCTCAATAGTCCAGGCTTATCTGTAGTTGTTGACCAATTCTCTGTTTACATTTTCCTTCTTAGAGTTTCTTGTTGGAGATGGTTGATATTTACTTATGTCCAAGATGTTTCAATATACAGAGCATTTATTTGCTTTCAGAAATTATTAATTTTTAATAAAATAGGCTTATTGAAATATACTAAAACATAATAAACAAGCAAATATTGTTCACTTAAATAAATGTCTATTCATAGAGTACTCATTAAGGTAACCATAGACCAAATTATATTCTTGAGTTAAGAACTTGGGTTTTCTAAAATAGTATAATCCCTGTTTGTTATTATGTCAAACAAAACTGAAATAATCTATAACAAGTGTTCAGACCCTGCCACATACATAAATGTCTATAAAAGTTCAGAAGATTGCACATACCAATTGCTTAACCAATTGGTACTACATAATTAGAAATGTGTGCATGAATTTGAAAATGAGCAGGGGTTATATAGGAGGGTTTGGATGAAAAGGAAGCAGATAATTATACAATTATATTCTAATCTAAAACTAAAATGTTTGTGAGACTTTATGGTAATTTGATAAGAACAAAAGAAGATAATTTAATAGGACATATATATACACATATAGATATATAATTTTAAAGGAAAAATTAATATAATTAATATAACAACTAAGATCTATTTAACATAAATATCATGCAATGGGGATTCAAATTTGTCCAGTTTAAAACTGCAATGCTTTTCTTATTTGGTACATTGTCAATAACTTGGATATGGTCAAATTTTAAATGTACTTATGCATAATATATACATGACTACAGTATAAATATACATTATACAGAATGCGTGTCACTATAAAAACCTTGCACATGTATTTAATGAAAAGATAACATGAAAAGGACTTTATTTAGCTAATCTTTGTCCAGACTTGATGTGTTTTCCACCTGTCATTTTTGCTGGTCTCTGAGGTTTTAACAGCAGCATCTAAAAATATACAAGTAAATTATTTCTTAATTCTTCTGCCTGCTTATCATTCTCAGACTCTTATCCTAATCCTTTCTTTATAACTATTATGAAATTCAAAAGCCAAGTGTGCCATAGTGCTTTGAATTCAGGTGGGAAAGAAATTATCAGAATGCTGAGGAAGCTTTCATGTGATAATCTCAATTTTTTGAGGGGAGGGATGGAAGGAAATCCCAGATTCCACATCTCAATGTATCCGTGGCAATCATATTCAAAGGTATTCTGATTTGCTACAGTGTCCGAAGAGCAGAGACTTTTATTTTTTAGCACATTATCATGAATAGCTTTGAAAAGGTTTTAATTCACATTTGTATTGAAATATTTTGTTTTGTTTAAATACACTAGGGTGGAGACAAGAAATGAAATGAGGAGTGGCATTATATAGGGCTATTAGAAAAACCTGTTGGAACGTAACCTGGGTATAAGTTGAGCAAATAAAATCTTTTTCAATACAGAAAAATACTCAAGAGACTTTGATTATATTTAAAGATGTCAACCTACATTAACTGTGTTAGTACAAAACAGACAGATGAGGATCTGTTGTGTGAAATGAGCAAAGTGACAGGTATTCTTTTGCCATTTCATAAACATTAAGTTTCAGCTTCCTCTTCCCGGCTCCTCTTCCCCTGTCCTGTAGCTGCACTCCTTATTCCTTCTCTCCACCAGCACTCTCTTTCCACTTTCATGTGGATAACACGTTCTGAAGACTTCGCTTCAGGTCTTGATGAATATTTCAAATAGTAGTCATCTTAATAATCTATGAATAGCTAAGTATTATTTATTAGATGTGTTCTGTCCACATTAAGTGATTGAAAATGATGATATGAAATTATAAATATACTAATGTATCAATATATACTAAATATACTAAAGATAGCTCTCTGCCTTATAATATTATTTTATGAACAGCCAAAGCAATGATGACATTCAAAAGATAAAACCTATTTAATACCATTAATCATTTCATAGGACCCAGAGAGTTTCCTGTTTGATGATATTTAGTATTAAGAATCTAATCATCAACTATAAATTAATGTTGGTTTTGACCCATTCCTGCTTAAGGGTTCTAAAACCTAAAGATGGGGATGATAAGTGATACATTGATTCGGGTGGTAATAGTTTCATGGTACAGTAAAACATGGAAGAACATATGATATGAGAGTTCTTTCCATTCCTATTGATGCATTATTTTCCATTCCTTCATGACTATTTCACCACACATTCTTATCTAGTTTGTTTGTTTTAGGTGTGTGTGTCTGTGTGTGTGTGTATGTGTGTGTGTGTGTGTGTGTGTGTGTGTGTGTGTGTGTAGTTTAAGAGGATAGATGTCTTCCTCTCCTAATCTTTTCTATGAATGAATGCTGTTTTCCTCTTAATTTCAATAAAGTGTCATAGTGATACCTACACCTCTGATGGATAATACAAACTCTAGGTGTTATATATTCAGGCTTGCCTACTACATACAACTTGTGCCCTAAACCTTTAAGCTTATGATAAAGTTGGATGCTCTTCTTGAGTCGCTGTGTTCTGAAGAGTTGACAAAGCAGATTCTACCTCTCAAGATATTCATGTAAAACTTTCTTTTTTTTTTTTTTTTTTTTTTTTTTTGTTCAGCATCAATTTATTTTCCACAAAAAGCAAATAACTTTCTTTGGCCTTTTGTGCCAGGAACTTCTGCTAGGACAGAACACCAATTTTTCTGTTCCTCTGACAACAATACTGTCTGAAGGCCTCACAGGAGTTATGCTGCATGCAGGGCAACTGGATAAGTGACCAGTCTGAAAATGTCAATTGAGTTCACAGGCAACAGACCCCACCATCTGAAGGACTCCCAGGAGAACAACTACATATAGGGCAACAGCTTGGTGGCTTCTCTGAAGACTCAAGAGTCTGAAGACCTCCCAGGAGATCTGTTCTAGTCATGGCAAAATATCAGCAGCTTCTCTGCCCTTTGATGACCCAACTGTCTGAAAGTATCCCAGAAGAGCAACTGCAATTAGGACAACAGGTCACCAGCATATATGCCCCTCCGAAGATAACACATTCTTAAGGTTTCACAGGAGGTCTGCTACTGCCAGGTTCAAAGGATCAGTAACAAACCTGAATAACAAGGAAAGACTCTACTTCAGAGTAAGTAAGGCTATAAAAAGTTTTCCAATTAAGTTGTTCCAAGAAACAAGCTGAAGGTAGATACTAATATCTAAAAAAGGATTGACTTTCAACCAAAAGTTTTCATGCCAGATGAAAAAAAGAATGTCACATTCATAAAAGGAAAAATTCACCAAGAAAAAGGCTAAGTTCTAAACATCTATGCCCTGAATGCAAGGGTACCCACATTTGTATAAGAAACTGTACTAAGACTTAAAACACACACTTTGAACCCCACAGAATAAAAGTGATAAGAATAAGAGGCTTCAACACTACACTCTCACTAATGGGCAGTTCATTGAAACAGAAACTGAACAGAAATACAATGAAACTAAAAGAGGTCATGAACCAAATGGACAAATGGATTATTTCACTCTAAAACAAAAGAATATACTTTCTTTTTAGCACCTCATAGTTCCTTCTTTAAAATTAACCATATATTTTGTAACAAAATAAGCCTCAACCAGTACAAGAAGATTGAAATGGTTCCATGCATTCTATTAGATCATCATTTAAGCCTGGTCTTCAAAACCAACAAAGCATCAGAAAACACACATACCCATTGAAAGCACACATCTCTCTAGTCAATGAAAACATATTTAGAGAAGAAAAAAAGAGAGAATGAAAGAAATTAAAGACTTCCTGGAATTCAATGAAAATGATGTCACAGAATACACAAACTTATGGAACACAATAAAAGCAGTGCTAAGAGGAAAATTCATAGCACAAAATGGTTTGGTAAAGAAATTACAGGGTCTTGAGCAATGGCTCAGTGGCTAAGAGCAGAGATTTTTTTCGCTTAAGGAGAGGTCCTGAGTTCAAATCACAGAAACTACATGGAGTCTCTGAACCATTTGTAATAGGATCTGATGCCCTCTTCTGATGTGTCTGAATACAGCAACAAGTACTCATATACATAAATAAATAAATATTAAAAAATAAATTGGAGAGATCCTAAACTAGCCACTTAACAGTCCTTTGTGATTCCTGAGTTAAGAAATTTTGTTAAGCTATGAACTACATTTTTAAGTAATATTGTTTGATTTTCTGCAGTCTAGCTTCTTGAATTCTTTGCATATAGTGGATATTACTCCTATGTTAGAAGTAGGATTGAGAGGAGACATAGGCCTGGTGAGGCTACACTGCTAGTAGCCAGGGCATAGAGAAGTCTAGGCCTGGCGTTCAGAAGGCACAGACACCAGATTGGTTAAGAGGATTAGGAACTCTGCAGAAGGGACTGGATTTCCACACAGAAGAACATTGCATGCAGAACAAACACTCAGGACATTTGCCACCGGAAACAGCAGAGATCCAGGGACTCAGGCCAGGTACATGGGAGAGATGGGAACCCATCATTGACAACAAGACCACGTATAATCACAGACAACAAGATGGCAAGAGGAAAGCAAAAGAAAATACTCCAGAGTAACCAAGACAAACTAGCGAAACCAGTGCCCAGCTCTGCCATCACAGCAAACAGCAGAATTTCAAACACTCCAAAAAAAGAAGACTCAGACCTGAAATCATGCCTCAAGATGATGAAGGAGATATTTAAAGGAGAATGTGAGGAAAAGAATAAAGAAACAGAAGCTCTTAAAGAGGAAACACAAAAAACACTCAAAGAACTCAAAAAACAAGAGGAAAACAGAACCAAAGAGATGAAGGAATTGAAGAACAAATTTAAAATGAAAATGTAAACAATAAAGAAAACACTAAAAGAGACAATCCTGGAGGTGGAAAACAAATAAAAGAAATCAACAGTCACAGATGCAAACATCTCCAACAGACTAAAAGAGATAGAAGAGAGAACCTCAGGGGCTGAAGACAACATTGAAAACAAAGACAAAACAGTCAGAGAAGATGCAAAAGCCAAAAAGCTCCTAACCCAAAATGTCCAGGACATCCAGGACACAATGAGAAGACTAAACCTAAGGATAATAGGAATAGAAGAGGGAGAAGTATATCAACTAAGAGGCACATTAAATATCTGCAACAAAATCGTAGAAGAAAACTTCCCAACCCTTAAGAATGAGATGACCATGAACAAAAAAGAAGCCTACCGAACTCCAAATAGAGTCGACTAGAAAAGAAGTTCCTCTTGACACATTATAATCAAAACACCAAGTGCCCAAAGCAAAGAAAAAATACTAAAAGCAGTAAGGGAAAGTGGTCATGTAACATATAAATGTAGACCAATCAGAATCACACCCGACTTCTCAACATAGACTATGAAAGCTAGACAATCCTGAACATACATCATGCAGAGCCTAAGAGAACACAAGGGTCAGTCCAAGCTGCTTTACCCAGCAAAAATCTCAATCACCATAGATAGACAGACATGATATTCCAGAACAAATCTCAATTTACACAATATCTGAACACAAACTCAGCAGTACAACAAATTATAGGTGGAAAACCCAATATGAGGAGGAAAACTACACACTAGTTAAAAAAAAGAAAATACCTAAGGAAGAAAAGAAAAAGAAGAAAGTCACACATGTACAATTCTACCTCTAAAAGCAAAAATAGAAGGAACCAGCCACCACTGTTCCGTAATATCTGTTACTATAAATGGACTCAATTTCCAAATAAAAAGACATAGGCTATCAGACTGGATGCATAAATAGAATCCAGCATTTTGCTGCATATAGGAAACTCATCTCGGAGACAAAGATAGACACTATCTCTGAGTAAAATTTTGAAAAAAAAAAAAAAAAAAAAAAAAAAAACTTCCAAGAAAATGGCCCAAAGAAGGAAGCTATAATGTCCATTCTAATATGTAATAAAGTAGATTTTCAATCAAAAGTTATCAATAAAGATAAGGAAGGACACATTTTACTCATTACAGAAAATAATTATCATGAGGATCTCACAATCCCTAACATATATGCTCCAAATACAAGAGCACCCATATTCATAGAAGAATCCCTACTAAAGCTCAAAAAATACATTGCACCTCACAAAATAATACTGGCAGACCTCAACACCACACATTCATCAATGAACAGATCATGGAAACTGAAACTGAATGAGGACATATTGAAACTAGCAGAGGTTAAAAACCAGTTGGAATTAATAGACATCTACAGAACATTTCATCATAAAACAAAAGAATACACCTTCTTCTCAGAACCTCACAGCACCTTTTCCATAATTGACCATATAATAGTAACAAAACAAGCCTCAATCAATATAAGAAGATTGAAATACTCCCATGCATCCTTTCAGATTACCATGGATAAAGGCTTGTCTTTAATAACAACAAAGACAACAAAAATTCCAATATATACATGGAAACTAAACAATGCTCTCTTAAATGATAGAATGGGCAAAGAAGAAATAAAGAAAGAAATTAAGGTTTTTCTAGAATTTAATGAAAATGAAAACAACACATACTCAAAGCTATGAGATTCAATAAAAGCAGTACTGAGAGGAAACCTTATAGCTCTGAGTGCTTCCAAAAACAAAATGGAGAATGCATACACTAGCAACTTCACAGCACAGTTGAAAACTCTAGAACAAAAGGAAGCAGATACACCCAAGAGGTGTAGAAGGCAAGAAATAGTCAAACTCAGAGCAAAAATTGACCAAATAGCAACAAAAAGATCCATTCAAAGAATCATTAAACCAAGAGCTGGTTCCTTGAGAAAATTAACAAGATTGATAAACCCTTAGCCAGACTAACTATAGGGCAAAGAGAGAGAGAGTATCCTAATCAACAAAATTAGAAAGGATAGTTCAGACATAATAACTAAAACTGTGGAAATTCAAGAAATAATCAGATCCTATTACAAAAGCCTATCCTCAACAAAGCTGGAAAATCTGGAGGAAATGGATGAATTCTTAGACAGATACCAGATACTAAAGTTAAATCAGGACCAGGTAAACGATCCAAATAATCCCATAACACCTAAATAAATAGAAGCAGTAATCAAAAGTCTCCCAACCAAAAAAAAAAAAAAAAAAAAAAAAAAAAAAAAAAAAAAAAAAAAAAAGCCCAGGTCCTGATGGGTTCAGTGCAGAAATCTTTCAGACATTTATTGACAACCTAATACCAATACTATCCAAAGTGTTCCATGAAATAGAGTCAGATAGACCCTACTAAACTCATTTTTGAGGCCACAATAAGTCTTGTTCTTAAACCACACAAAGACCCTACCAAGAAAGAGAACTTCAGACCAATCTCACTTATGAACATTGATGCAAAAATACTCAGCAAAATCCCTGCAAACCAAATCCAAGAACACATCAAAATGATAATTCAACATGATCAAGTAGGCTTCATTATTGGGATGCAGGGTTGGTTTAAAATGAGGAAACCCATCAATGTAATCCACCATATAAACAAACTCAAAGAAAAAAACCACATGGGCATCTTGCTAGATGCTGAGAAATCATTTGACAAAATTCAACACCCCTTCATGTTAAAAGTCTTGGAAAAACAGGAATCCAAAGCCCATACCTAAACATAATAAAAGCAATATACATCAAGCCAATAGACAATATCAAACTTAACGGTGAGAAACTTGAAGAAATCCCATAAAATCAGGGACTTGATAAGGCTGCTAACTCTCCCCCTACCTATTCAACATAGTACTGGTAGTATGGCTGGAACAATCAGACTACAACAGGAAATCAAAGGAATACAAACTGGAAAGAAGTAAAAATATCACTGTTTGCAGATGACATGATAGTATACTTAAGTGACCCCCAAATTCTACCAGAGAACTTCTACAGCTGATAAACAGATTCAGCAAAGTGGCTGGGTATAAAACTAACTCAAACAAATCTGTAGCCTTCCTATACTCAAAAGACAAACATGTGGAGAAGAAATTAGGGAAAAGATACCCTTCACAATAGGCACAAACAATAGGAAATAACTTGGTGTGACACTAACTAAACAAGTGAATGACCTGTATAACTAGAATTTCAAATCTCTGAATAAGGAAAACAAGGAAGACCTCAAAAAATGGATATATGGCACATCCTCATGGAAAAATCAACATTGTAAAAATGGCCATCTTTCCAAAAGCAATCTACAGATTCAATGCAATCCCCATCAAAATTCCAACCCAATTCTTTATAGAGATGAAAAGAGCAATGTGCAGTTTCATCTGGGATAACAAAAGACCTAGAATAGCAATACCCATCCTTAACAACAAGAAAACATCTGCAGGAATCAGTATCTCTTACCTCAAGCTATATTACAAGGCAATTGTTTTGAAAACTGCATGGTACTGGTACAGTATAAGGCACATGGATTAATGGGATAGAATAGAAGATCCAGAAATAAGCCCTCACATATATGGTCACTTGATTTTTATCAAAGGATCTGTAAACATTCAATGGAAAAAGGACAGCCTCTTCAAGAAATGTTGTTCCAACAGGCATTCAGCATGTAGAAGAATGAAAATAGAACCTTTCTTATCTCCTTGTACAAAGCTCAAGTGCAAGTGGATCAAAAATCTCCACATTAAACCAGGTACACTAAAAGTATTTGAAGAGAAAGTAAGGAAAACCTTAGAACACATAGGCACAGGGGAAAATTTCCTGAACAAAACATCAATGGCTTGTGTTGTAAGGTCAAGGATTGACAAATGGCTCTTACTGAGATTGCAAAGTTTCTGTAAGGGTAAGGATACTGCAAAGAAAACAAATCGGCAGCCTACAGATTTGAACAAGATCTGTACCAACCTCACTTCTGATAGTGGCCTAATATCCAAGGTATACAAAGAACTCACGAAGTTAGACACCAGAAAATCAAACAATCATTAAAAATGGGGTACAGAGCTAAGCAAAAAGTTCTTAATTGAGGAATATCGAATGGCTGAGAAGCATCTAAGGAAGTACTTGATATCATTTGTCATTAGGGAAGTGCAAATCCAAACAATCTTGAGTTTCCAACTCACACCAGTCTAAATGGCTAAGAACATAAATTCAGGTGACATCAGATGCTTGAGAGGATTTGGAGAAAAAGGAATACTTCTCCACTGTTGCTGGGGTTGTAAACTGATACAACCACTCTGGAAATAAGTCTGGCGATTCCTCAGAAAATTGGACATAGTACTACCTGAAATCCTAGTTATTCCACTTTTGGGTATATACCCCAGAGGTGCTCCAACATACCACAAAGGCACATGCACCACAATGTTCATAGCAGCCCTTTTTATAATAGCCAGAAGCTGGAAAGTACCCAGATGTCCTTCAGTAGGTGAATGAATACAAAAACTGTGGTATATTTACACAATGAAGTACTACGCAGCCATCAGAAACAATGACCTTATGAAATTCTTAATAAAATGGTTGTATCTACAGAATATCATCCTGAGTGAGATAACCAGGTCACAAAAGAGCAGACATAATATGCAGTCACTGATAATTGGATACTACCCTCAGAAAGGTCTGAACATCCCAGAAACAACTCCCTAACTATATGAAGTTCAAGAAAAACAATGGTCAAAATAAAAAGAAAAAATCATTACATTTAATCTTTACACACCAAAAAAACTTTGACTATTTCCAGGTTATACCTTGTTTTACATATAGTTTATGCTCAATGTAATTAGTAAGATTTTAATGCATACCTTAAAACATTTAAATAAATAAAGTACTGAAAAAGATGTATTCATATACTTTTATGCAAAAATTCTTTTAAAATTTGTACATTTATCTGTTTTTGTTAAATAAAGTTGTTCAATTAAAAAGGAAAAGAAGGAGAATTATTGAAAATCTTTTCACAATTGTTTTGTTTTTGTTTTGTCCTTTTGACAATGTCCTTTGTCTTGCAAAAGCTTTGTAATTTTATGAGGTCCAATTTTTCAATCTTTGATCTTAGAGCATAAGGCATAGGTGTTCTGTTCAAGAAAGTTTCCTCTGTGCCTATGTGTTCTCAGTTCTTCTTCCACATTTTTTTTTCTGATAGGTTCAGTGTAGGTGGTTTTATCTATTTTTTTTTTCTTTTTGTGGAAGAATTTTATCTACTTGGACTTAAGTTTTGCAAGAGATAAGAATGGATCAATTTGCATTGTTCTGCATGGTTCACTGCCATTTGAACTAGCACCATTTAATTAACATTTTGTCCTTTTCTACTGAGTGGTTTTAGCTTCTTTGTCAAAGATCAAGTGATCCTAGGTGTGTGGGCTCATTCTGAGACTTCCATTATGTTCCATTCATCTACCTGCCTGTTTCTTTATCAATACCATGGTTTGTTTTTTTTTTTTTATCATGATTGATTTGTTATGCAGCTTTAGGTCAGGGTTGGTGATTGCCCTGGAAGTTCTTTATTACTCAGAGTAGATTTTGCTATCCTAGGTCTTTTGATATTCCAAATAAATTTGCTAATTGCTCTTTGTAACTCTATGAAGAATTGAGTTGGAGCTTTGATGAGTATTGCATTGAATCTATAGATTGCTTTTGGCAAGATGGCCATTTTTACTGTTGATCCATCCAATTCATGAGCTAGGAGATCTTTCCACCTTCTGAGATGTTCTTCAGTTTCCTTCTTCAGAGATTTTAAGTGCTTGTCATACAGATATTTCACTTGCTTGGATATGATAACACCTTTGTGACTATTGTAAATGGTGTCAAAGGTCTGATTGTATATTATATGAAACACATCTGGTATAAGCTTTTTTTTCTTTGATTGGAAAATCTTTGATTACTGTTTCTATATTTTTAAGAGTTATGGGACTGTTCAGATGATTTGTCTGATCCTGATTTAATTCTGGGACCTTTTATCTGTCTAGAAACTTGTACATCTCCTCTAGATTTTCCAGTTTTGTTGAGTGTAAGCTTTTGTAGTAAGATTTGTTGATTTGTTGAATTTCCTCATTTTTCTGTTGTTATGTCTCCCTTTTCAATTCTGATTTTGTTAAATTGAGTACATTCTCCGTGTCCTCCATTCAGTCTGGCTAAAAGTTTATTAATCTTGTTCATTTTCTCTTGGTTTTGTGGATTCTTTGTATAGTTCTTTTTGTTTCTACTTGGTTGATGGCAGCTTTGAGTTTGATCATTTCATGCCATCTACTCCTCTTGGGTGTATCTGCTTCTTTTTGATCTAGAGCTTTCAGGTGCACTGTCAAGGTGTTAGTGTATGCTCTCTCCAGTTCCTTTTGGGCGAACACTCGGAGCTATGATTTTTCCTCTTAGTACTGCTTTCATTGTATTCCATATGTTTGGGTATGTTGTTCCTTCATATTTGTTAAATTCTAAAAAAAAAAAAAAAACTTTAATTTCTTTCTGTTTTTCTTCCTTTACTCAGTTATCATTGAGTAGAGCATTGTTCTGCACAAATGTGTATGTGGGATTTTTGTTGTTATTGAAGACCAGACTTAGTCCATGGTCACCTGATAGGGTACATGTGATTATTTCAATCATCTTGTATCTTTTGAGGCCTGCTTTGTGACCCACCAATCAAGCAGCATACAGTACCTGATATGAGGCCAATGACATATTTACACCAGAGGTCTGCCTGGTCTAGAGTTATAAGAGAAAAATGTACCTAACACTGGAAATACCTGAAGCCCCAGAGAGTAGGGAAGTCTGGTGCGATGGTGTGGCTTCATCTTCTTGGAGACTGGGAGGGTTAGAGTTATAGGATGAGGAGCAGTCAGAGGTTAAACCAGCGGGGGGTCTAAAGACAGTATTTTAAAAATATAAAGAATAAAAGATAATAATAACTTTATAACTCTTTGGTAAAAAATTCTCTCCTTGAAATAATATTTTTTCAATAAATTATATTTAATTCACTTTTGTATACAAAAATAACAGCAATTAACATTGTACAAACCTCATTCTCATATATGTTATATATTTTTTTTTTCTTGTATGTAGATAAGTCAGAATTTGATGTTCTTTTCCCCCTGTTACCTACCTATCTTACCTGGATGGTAACTGTCAGTTCTTTAGAAATTATTTATACTCAGAATGAGAAACACAAATAAACTTCTCACATATTCATCCAAATCCATTGTGTTTTGTAAATATGTTACAAAATCCTAATGGGATGAGGGAAATTACCCAAGGTTAATGGAATTGTTATCTCAGTGCAAATATGCCTCTTTCAGTGGTGTCTCAGATAAGTTTCTGAATGGATCCAGAAGACTCACACTAGAAACTAAAGAATCAAGGCAAATGGAGATACTGTAAAATTATAGTCTTTCCTCTTATTAAAGTTACACATTTTCTAAAAATATGCAGGCAGATTTAGGAAATATGGACCTGTAATTAAGAGCATTGACTGTTCTTCCAGGGGACCGAGATTCAATCTAATATCCTCATAACAGATCAAATTATTTGTATATTCATTTCTAAAAAATTATGTGCGTTTTCTGTCCTCCATACCCTCCATGAGCAGATGTTTCATACTAACCTGTGTGTCAGCAACACACACACACACACACACACACACACACACACACAAACACACACATATATATGTGTGCGTCAATATATATATATATATATATATATATATATATATATATACATATATAACATTTTTGAAACAAATTGATAGACATTGTAGAAGATTTGAGAAAAGATTATAAAATCTGCTAATGAATCAAATTATATAAAATAATCAGACTCTTCTTTAAAAAAACTAAAATTAATGCAAATAAATATAAATGATGACTATATAATTTTTCCTAAGTGAATTAAAAGGAGAAAAATAATTATTTTATTTTCTGTAAGAAAGGTTTCTGGAGACTTTGGTTCCAGAACAAAGATTTCACTACAATGAAGGGTACTTGAATTCAGGTGCCAAGTACCCATGTAAAAAGTCTGGAATGTTGTTATATACCTATGTTCTCAAAACTTGAGGTAGTTAGAGACAGAAGAATCCCAAAGACTAAATTAAAAGCTAGTCTAACCAAGATAACCAGTTCCAGATTCAATGTAAAAATTCTCCCTCAAAAAATACGTTGCAGAACAATAGAGGAAAGAACTTCAAGTACAGTCTGACCTACATACATACATGAATATCAAGCTTACATACATCCACCAGAGTACCAATACCATTTGTCATCTATCTACCTATGTGTATCTATGAAGACAGAAATACATATGTAAAGAACTAAGCAGTGGTTACTTTCTAGTTCTAGACCGTTTTTCCATGACCTTTGCCTTTCTTGATAGTATGCTCTGCAATCAATCTCATTAATTTGTATATGATTAATTCTGACTACATCACAATAAACCACAAAATAATTCATAGAAATAAGGATAGACTCTCTGTGTCTCTCTGTCACACACACAGACACAGACTCTCTCTCCCTCTCTCTCTCTCTCTCTCTCTCTCTCATATATATATATATATATATATATATATATATATATATATATATATTTCTTATGCATCTTCTCAGTCATTTATGAATCTACAGTTCTATCCTTGAAGAGTCTTTCCATTTTCACTACATGAGAAAATCAGTGAAGTCTTTGAGAACAACACAGATCAAGGAAATGTAAAACATCACACACTCTGCTTCTCCAGTGTGCTCTAAAAGTGGGGTTTCTGTAAAGTATTTTTTCAATATGTCAATAAGAAACCCTGCATTGTTATCATATGCTGATGACATTGAAGCCTGTAAAATCATATACAGTCATACCAAATAGCATCATTTACTAAAAGCTATTTTGTTATATGTTTGTCATTTTTATTGGATATATTTTATTAACATTTCAAATGTTATCCCCTTTACTGAAATCCCTTCCAAATTCCCTATCCTATGATACCCCCTGCTTCTTTGAGGGTGTTTTTCAAAGTGAATAAGAAGAAAATATCTTATCCAAAATGTAGTAGTTACCTGCAAATTTCTAGCGTCTCCTATTGAACATCTAATATTAATTTCAAAAGCAAGAAAAATTTAGAAATTCTGATTACCTTTATACCTTCCAGGTTCATTTTAAACTAACTTTCTTATACAGCTGTGAGTTACCTACCCAGGAATCATACCACCCAGAATAGCAAGGGCCCTCTTACATCAACTATTGGTCCTAAAAATGACCACAGACTTGCTAGAGTCCAGCTTTTTGAGGAATTTCCTCTATAGATGTTTCCTCTGATTTTTGTCAGGTTGAATAAAGGAAGCCATATTAAAATTAAATGTGTACAACTCCATGTTTAATTTTTTTAGAATCCCAATGTTCATGGTATTTGCAATAATAGACAAAAAAACAAATGAATGAAAAAAAAAGACTTTTTGTGTAGCTATCAAATGGTCCATGCTTGGTGTTCATGACTATGTGGTTTAAAATATCTGTTTAAGAACAACACACCATTATTTCTGACTGTTTATTTTTATCCAGTTTTTCAGCATTATGTGTCTCGCAATGTGAAATGCTTTCATTCTATCATGCATATTCCAATTATCTCGTAGCTACTCGATGAAATAAAACTAATTTGAGAATACTTCACCTAATTAGCAGTTTTCGCCCTGGCACCATACACAGCAAGTGATGTGCCATTGACTCAAAACTATAAATATTGAAAAATGTGATTATCTCCCAAGGAATAATATATATTTAATATATATGTAAATGAACTCTGAGTGAAGCATGTTATGTTCACCTTATTCTTTCCCTGATGTGCAGCAGAACGAGTACTGATTATGAACATCAGGATGTTTAACTTGCCCAGGTCTCAGCCCCCAGTAATTCTGCTCATGAAAGAGCTCCCTAATGTTTCAAGCATTCTTACAAGTACTAACAGACTTCAAACATAAAGAAGGCTGTATCCTCTAGAAATCTTATAATCCAAATTATTGTCAGGAGGAAAAAGACAGTAACAGTTTTTCTAAGTGTAGAAATTTCTCATTGTAAGCTCTACTTCAGGCTGTAAAAAATAACTATATAAGTAGACATGAAAACTATGTATATTTGGATTTCTGAATAAAATCAGAACAAAGAAAAGAATGTTTTTTTATTCTTTTAATATTTTTAACATAGTCATAAACCTTCCCTTTTCTTCAAACCAATCCATGAATGCATTTTAAATTTTGTTTTATATGCATACTTGTATAAAAGTATATTCATATAAAAATATTCACAATTCTTTTTAATCAACCTGAAAAATTCACATTGAATATACAGTGAAAGAAGAATGAAATCTCATTTTTCTGTAAGAATCACAGTTTGAGTCTCAGCTTCTTTGTCTTTGATTTTACTGTTCTCAATAACAGAGAAACAACAGGAAATGAAGTCAATACAATATTCATTGTACAGAAGTACATTAAACATTTCTGCTAAAACATTAGCATCAGATGCTCACATTTTCTTTTTCAAAGTAGGCCATGAGTCTTCTTATTTTCTAAAGTCCTGGTGCTTGGACTTAGATGTCATGGTCATATTTGTTACTTATTCTTAAGTACCTTCAGTTGAAGTTTATACCTACAGTTGAAGTTTACCAATTATTAAATGAACAGATTAAATTTTAGAGCAATAATCTTGATCATTACGTTCTGCATTTATACTTTCAGAACTTATTATTACTATTTATACTTGCAGGACTATATTAAAACCAGTGTGTCAGCTCTGTTATCTGAAGGTAACAGATCTTACTTCTTACTGAAGTGAACTTTGGCCACAATTGATCTTAGGCACTTTCTTTTGACATCTTTGGATTGATATTATATATCAAAATATTTTTTTCTACACATTTCCTATCTCTCTTTAATATGTTTGTACATATTAAATTATATTGATTATGGCACGTGGAAATCCTCATTGCTCTTCAATATGCCTGTTATTTCTGTGAGATCCATATATAACTGCGTTGTGAAATAAAGTTCTAAACATATGTCAAATACATACTTTATTAAACCATGTTTTTTTTTCCTTAGGGTGAATCAATTATGTTTTAGTAATAATAAATTGCATAAATGTGTCTGCATTGAACAATGAAATGTTTTTCTCATATATTTAATTTTGCCAAATAATTATCTAAATGGGGAAATTTTTTATATTGGGTGTCAATGGTACTGTCATCTTGATGTTCTTCTGGTGATTTCTGGCTAAGGTTTCAAAGTCACTATTTCTTCTTATTCAGAATACAGAAACATACAGTATGTAGGTCCTATGGCTTTTATATTCATTCTAACCCCTGTTCCCAGATGTTCTTTAAACCTTTGGAGTAAGGGTTATGTTATAGTTGTACAAATTTTCAAGAGACACTCTACAGTCAATTATTCTCTGTAGTTTTGCCCCATTATAGCTTTTTGTAATATTCCTTATCTGGTAAAAACGTATTCTTCTTTTTGTGAAGTAAGAGAAATAAGATAACATTGACATATATATATATATATATATATATATATATATATATATATATATGTGTGTGTGTGTGTGTGTGTGTGTGTGTGTGTGTGTGTGTGTGTGTGTGTCAATTGATATGATAAAATTATTAAAATATAACACAAATATGAAATGAAATGGGGCACCTGTAAGAATCTACAGGAAAATGAGAGTGAAAATTCTGTCAATTCAGTGTCGATGTATTAAATTTTCATGAATTAAAATAAATGTAGAACCTCTAGAGACTACCTCCAGTAGATCAGCATGTCCCCAAGCTGATGGATAGGGTCACCAACCCACCTCAAAATATTTCGTCCAGGAATGTTCCAGTCCAAAGAAAAGACAGGGACAAAAAACAAACAAACAAACAAAAAACAAAACAAAACAAAACAAAACAAACAAAAAAAAAAAAAAAAAAAGAGGAATGTGCATTCGCCGACTGCCCCACTTAGGGATTCAATGCCTCTGCAGACAACAAACACTCACACTTGCTGACAGGAGCCTGGTATGGCTGTTCCCTGAGACGTTCTACCAGCACAGATGCGGGTTTTCACTGCCATCCATGAGACTGAAGCATATGGACCACAATGCAGGAGTTAGGGAAAGAACTAAAGGAGCTGAAGGAGTTTGCAACACCACAGGAAGGACAACAGTATCAACTAACCAGACTAATGTGCTTGAGGACAAATGGGCTTAATTTGCTTACATCTGTAGAGAAGTCAGTCAGGAACTCAAAGCAACACATTGGAGGCAAGAACTGATGCAGACACCATGGAAGCCTGCTATCTGTGGCCTTGTTTGCCATCCCTTGCTCACAGCGCTTTCCATCAGAACTCAGAGCCATCAGACTATTGCCAGCACCACAGAGTTTGCTTGGTACTCTCTCATCTTCATCGACCAAAAAATTCAATAATAGCCTCTCAATAGTACAATCTGACAGCTGCTCTTGCTGATTTGAAGTTACCTTTTTCCAAATTATTATAACGAGTCATTTGACATAAATCTAACCAGCAAAAAGACAATCTTTTCTCCACAGACCTGGGTGGATAAACAAGTGATTTCGTTTCTCAGAGTGCTTTCTAGTAAAATGTGGATGTTTTCTTTGCACTGGGTACGTATTTGCATACACTTAACTTCAGTAACTTGAGATAACTTTTACTTTGTGTATAATTTGTGAGTCATGTATGGAAAAGAATTGACACATTTTTTTTTTGTCATTCTGTTCCCAGGAGGGTAAAGTTGCTTCTTTTCTGCAACCATTGTGATTAAGAGCTCATTACTGTGAGAGGGAAGAAGTTCATTCATGGAGCTCGGTGGGAAATCTGGGTACTTATTGACTCTATTCGGTTCAGGGTCAATGCCCAAAATTCACCTTTGCAGCATGAAAGTTTCAAAGTGGTGGAACATCTTAGATGGTTATTTTATGGGCCAAAAAAGGAAAGAATTTTAAATAGGATAAAAGCTGCCTTTACTCTTATGGAATAGTGTGAAAATCCTTGTGACCTTCATGATTCTCTCATTTAGGTTACAAAGTAGTCCCAAGCTTGCCCAAATATAAGTGAAAGAAATTAAGTTCCATAGCTGGTTGCAAGGCAAGTTACTTAAAAATTCTCTGGCTCATGATAATTAATTTATTTCATTTGTCATTTGCCATGATGATTTCATATTAGAACCAATCAGCATATTAAAGAACTGTGAAAAATTAATGTCTACTTAAAATATATTGTTTTTCGTTCATTTATTTATTTGCTTTATTGACAGCCAATCACTCCCTCAACATCCGTCCACTTTTTCCAATGCCACCCTTATAAATCTTTCCTCAGAGAAGGGGAAATCCCCCCTATAGAATTCTCTTCCTAGACCTTCTAATTTCAGCAGGACTAAGTGCAACCTCTCCCACTGAGGACCAACAAGGCAACCGGTTTAGGGACAGCTCCCACTCCAATTGTTAGGGGACCTGACCCACATGAAGACTAAGCTACATGTCCGCTATAAATGCAAAGCAGGCTTAGGTTGAACCCTTTACAGATGATTGGCTGTGGTTCTCTGCATCTGTTTTCATCCACAGGATGAAGACATTCAAGAGCTATGCTAGACTTCTGTCTGCAAGCACAACAGAGCATCATTAGCAGCTTCAGGGACTGGTGCTTTTACATGGGATGTCTCAAGTTGGACCATGAGTTGGTTGGTCATTCGTTCAATCTCTACCTGATTTTATCTCTATACTTGATTTTATCTCTATACTTCTTGTAGGCATGAGAAATTTTGGGTGTTAAATTTTGTGGGTCGGTTAATGTCCTCCTTTCTCCAGTGAAAGTCACAGCTTGCTTTAGAAGTTGGCCATTTCAGTCTCTAAATCCCATGCTGGTAGAAGTTTCATCTAGGGCTACCCAGTAGACTACCTACAACCTCCCCTTTCCCATTCCTCAAGCTAGTACAGAGAATACCAGGCATTGATTTTTGTTCTAACCACGAGTCCTATATTTGATGCTGTTGCCAACAAATCTAATTTTGGATTCCCTATATGGGATTTAAAGAAAATTACAGATATAAATTTCAATAGGACATTTTCATAATTTTAGATATATTAGTTAAACTACTGTTTTTATTACTCCTTACTCTGCATGGATATTACTAGTATCAAGTACAGAGATATTGGAGAAATAGATTAGAGTTGAAAAGGGGAAACATGTGTCAAGGTCAAACCTTCAAGGTGCTAAAGAAGAAATTATTCTTTGACAGAGGAGGCCACTGATTAGCAGAAGTTACTTTGTAACAATCAGCTGTCACTCAAAATTAACAATGAGGACCTCATATGGAAGGAAGGGGAAATGGGGGCTTATTTTATTTAGTCAAAGCCAATTAAACAGCAAGAATAATGCTATTAACCCTATACTGAAATCACTTGACCCTTGGAAATTAGGCTGATTCAGTTAAAATTCAGTTTTCAAATGTGCCATCTTATAAATGAAAGCATTCTTTGATATTTCTCTTTTATCAAACTACTGCTGACATTGTGACTATCTAGCTATCAAGAGGGATAGCATGTTAGGTTGAACTTTTGCAACTTGAATATATTTAGGTGAATTTTATGAAAAAAAAGTAAACGAAGTATGAATTCAAAGATGTTGCTTTAGAGAAAGCGATTAATCACCTATAGAGGACTAGATTTTTACTTCAACCTGGATTTCTTTCTTTCTCTATAGTAACTCAACAGTATATTAAAACTGGATATATAATCCACTATGCTCATGAAAGTTATGGCAATTAAAAGAAATATGTCAATGATGATGATTTATCTAGGAGATTTTTCAAGATACTTTATAATCTGTAAAGCATTGTATTAGAAATTTAATGAGGAATGGATTGAATTTTCAAATTGCCTTTGGTAAAATGGCCATTTTTGTTCTATTTATATTACTTATTAACTAGCATGGAGGATTATTCTATATTTGGATTTAGATTCTAACGTTTAAGTTACTTACTTGCTTTGTTAGAGTAAAAGTAGTATATAATATACACAAAAGGAAATTGAATTATAAAATAGGAAGGAAAAAGAATTTTAACAGAAATATGAGGATAAGTGGGCATATGAGTATAGAAAGTAAGAAAATGCAGTATAAAATGTATGGAGTTGTTAAAAATCAAAAGAGGAAGAATAACAAACAAAAATTCACTTCATTTCTACCCTCACATATATACAGCACAAAATGCTGATTATCTAGTTTTGTGAATAAAACAACTTAAAATGTAGAGTCAAATGATTGTCAGTAAAAAAGCTCTATTCGAAGATGCTGTGAATTATGTCTAATTCTGTGAATTTTAAATTTTAGATTGATTCAAAAATCAGTTCATCCTAGTGAAGATGTAAAATAAGGCAAGCACTCTTCCAATACTAGTAATAGCACAAATGTGAAACACTGTTGTGGAATTCAATATAGCAGTTTATCAGAAAGCTTGAAATCAATCTCATTCAAGACCCAACTATGCCAATTTTGGGCATATATACAAGAAACTAACACAACTATGTCCAAAGCAGTTTTATTCAAAATAGCTAGAAAGTAGAAATGATACCGGAGTCACTCAATCATAGAAGTGATAAAGAAATGTGGTACATTTATACAGTGGAATATTGCTCAAATAATTTTAAAAATGACGTTGAACTGGTCTGGCCTCCATCACTGCCCAAAGCCAGAGGAAGATCATGACACTGACATCAGGACTCATGGCCTGCCTGTAGAGAACTGAGTCCCCAGGGTAGACACAGGAGTGCTCTTCTCACCTAGCACACAGGTGAGGCCAAGCTCTCTCTCCAGTGATTGTCTGGGGAAAACCTCCAGGAACTCTTTGAACGCAGGGATATTGGTGCAGAATGGGATCGTATTGGTCCGGCCTCCATCTTGGTCCAGAACCACAGAAAGATTAGGCACACTGTCATCAGGACTGCCTGCAGAGAAAGGAGCACCCAGCGATGACATAGGAGCGTTCTCCCTACAGAGACCATGAGCCTTCATCTTCACTCAGAGCTAGTGCTGGCCTACTGCCACCATAGCTATCAGACTGTTCATAGGGAGCTCAACACAGATCAGAACTGGTGGCCTGCCTGCAGTTTGCTGGACACATGGAAGAGCCGCAGGATGGATCTCACTCCGGAGCACAGGGGCAAGACTACAATCCCTCCCCACTGTCTATCCTGGGAGAGGCTGCCCTGACTTTCAGTGTGCAGGGGTCTATGTTACCTTGATACCGACACTTCAGGCCCAAGGTCAGTATATCTGGACTGAGCACTGCCTTTGGAACCCACATCCTACCTAAAGAGCCAAACACCTAGAAACAATCTCCCTCTGGAGACCAAAGTACCACAGACCCACAGGAGAGACAAGCTCCACTAAGAGACAAGATCACCTAGCATCATCTATGACAAAATAGCAAGAGGCAAGTACTTGGCTCTAAGAAGCAGAAATAAGACAACTTGACAACATCAGAAGCCAATTATTCCAAAACAAGTAGTATATCCCAACTCAGCAGAAGAACAAGATTTAGACTTAAAATAATACTTCATGATGATAATGGAGATCCTTGAGAAGCACATAGTTAATGAATGCACTTAAAGAAGTACAGGAAAGCCAGGAGAACACACACAAACAAGTTGAAGCCCTTAAAGAAAAAACACAAAGATCACTTAAAGAGCTACAAGAAAGCACAAACAAACAGGTGAAAGAACTGAGAACAGCAATAGAAACAAAAATGAAATCACAAAAGAAGACAACCCCAAAAGTTGGAAAAACTAGGAAAGATATCTGGAGTCATAGATGCAAGAATCACCAACAGAGTACACAAGATGGAAGAGAGAATCTCAGGAACAGAAAGTAAGATAGAAACCATTGACACAACAGTCAGAGAAAATACAGAAATCAAAAATATTCTAACAAAATATCCAGGAAATCCAGGACACAATGAAATGACCAAATTTATGGATAATAGGTATAGAAGAGAGCAAAGATATCCAACTAAAAGACCTAGTGAATATCTTCAACAAAATTATAGAAGAAAAATTTTCTAACCTAAAAAAAAAAATTAATTAGAAGGTGCAGAGTAAGTATCCAAATTAACAAATTTAAAAATTAAAGGAGACACATAACAACTCTATTAGAAGGAATAAGATAACATTCATGGGGGGAAATAAAGGACAAATAGAAAAACAGGGATTGAAGAAATGATCATCCAGAGACTGCTTCACCTAGGGATACACACCATATGTGCCCAGTAAATCCGAGCACTATTGCTGATGCCAAGTAGTGTCTACTGGCAACTACCTGATATGGATGCCTCCTCAGAGTCTCTGCCAGAGCCATACTGATACAGAGGAGAATGCTTGCAATTAACCATCAGACTGATCATGAGGACCCCAATGAAAATACCAGAAAAAAAGCTTGATGGAGCAAAATGGGTTGCAACCCAAGGAGAAGTACAAAATTTTCAACTTTTCAAACCCTCCACAGCTTCCAGGGACTGAAACACCAACCAATGAATACTCATGGAAAGACCCAATGACCCAAGGTAAATATGCAGCAGAAGATAGCATTTTCTGGAATCAATGAAAGGAGAGGCATTTGGTTTAGGAAAAGCTCATTTTCCCAGTGTAGGGGAACACCGAGGTGCTGAGATGGGAGGTGGTAGTTTGGAGAGGGAGCACCTTCATGGAAGCAATGGGAGGGGAGTGGGATGGGATTTTGGGAAAGGAATAACATCTGAAATGTAAATGCAGAAAACTTCCAATAAAATATCATTTGTGAAAAAAATACATTGAGAAATTCACAGACAAATAAATGGAAGCAGATAAATTCATCCTGACTGAGGTATCTTAAATACAGAAGGACAAATATAGCATATATTCATTTAGAAGTAGGTGCTAGTTCTTAAGTAAAATATAAATTCACGGACCCAAAATGCATACGTAACAAGAGGGCTCAGGAAGAGAACTGATAGAATTCCCTGAGAATCAAAAATATAGCAAATACTACAGGCCGATGAGAACAGAATCAGAAGGAAACAGGAGAAATTGGGAGTGAGTGGTAATGAGTGCATACTAGTAGAGAACTGGAATTAGGGAACATTTCTAGGATTATGTGGAAACCTCATTTAATAAAAACTGCCTGAAGTCTACAGGAATGACTCTAGCAAAGACTTCTAGTAACAGGGTGTATGGAGAATAAACTGGGCATCTTCTGAAGTCAGATAAGTCATCTGGTGATGAAAATTGGAAATTAGACCAGTGGCAAAACTTTGACCTAAACTTGCATTAAAGGAAAAATGTTCCCAGGGAAAATGGTTACATAGAATTTGTAGGACTAAACAGCCAATGACTGGTCCAACTCAAGGCAAAATCCAAGAGAGGAATCAAAAATATGACACTGCCTGGGTGACAAGGAACATGTGGCTAGATAATCCAGAGACCTAAATCAAGCCTAAATATAACTCATATATCAAAAATAGAATGAAAAAAAGAGGAGTAGGAGGAAAAGAAAGAAGCAGTAGTCATTGACATGATTCTAATGATGCTCTACTAGACTTTATTGTAACTTATTATACCGTGGTTGGTTGATATTCTTGGAAGTCCTGCTCTTTTGAGAGAAACAGAGGAGTGAGTGGATCTGGGCAAGAGGGGAAATTGAATAGATAAAAAACTGTTTAGTTTATGATGTATGAGAGAAGAATAAAAGAAAGAAATGTGCTGTATATACATTGTGGATATCAACTCATTTTAAAATAAAAATAAAACTCATCAGAGATAAGAAATGCAATTGTAATTCCTCTCATGGTCATTTCTCAGGAAAATCCTTAATCTATTAAAAGTATTAGTCTAAGACTGCTTACTTTAGAACTAAGCTCTAAGAAATTCTGATAGGAAATTTCAGACTCCCTGAAGGCTAGTGTAGTCATAGCACAAGATTGTATAATTAGTGTGGGAAGAGTCATAGATTGGCTGTACTGCAAGAAAAAGCAAGAATGCATCCTACCTCTAAGGTGAGACGATGGAATGTATATATTGAAGCATCTACCATATTGAAGGTAAGTATGATTTTTCATTTCCTTTCTAACATGCGAAAATTAAAAATTACTATTTAACTTGATAACAATAGAAACTAGATGAAAAATTTCTGACTCCAAAGTGCAAACCAAATATGTTTGGTATCTCTGAAAAAAAGGTGAACACATAAGAGTCAATTTCTTCTAAGAAATAATCTAAAATTTTTCTTCTAGTTTGTCTTATTGATATGATTTTAATAAGAAATTACCTAAATCATTTCTTTATGTGGTTAGGACTTTATACTATAACAATTCAAAATTATTTGCCTTTGCCCTGTGTACTATCTTACATGAGATATTACTTTTGTCTGTATTTGGTTTATTTAAAGTTAACTAATGCATGTACTTTCCCTTCATTTTTTGATTGCATATGGCAGAGTTCCATCTTTTTATATAAACACATTATTCCACTACTAATGACATCATATGCTGATATCATATCTTGGCTTTCGTGATTATTGTTGCAGAGAATAAATGACCTAGCTCCCATCTTTAATGTAATCTACACGGGCTCAGATAACAAGTTGGATAAAGGTACACAAAAAAACCTGTAAAAACCAGAAGACTGGGACATCATTTTGAGAGTGTTTTCTGGACATGAAAATGATATAACAACCATGTAATATCAACTATATTGTTGGGTAGACAAGATTGGCTCTTGAGGACAGAAGTCAGCATGTTAGTGTAGATGGGAAAGAAAGTACAGGGCTCCAACACTAAATGAACTATTCTAGTTAACTATGAGATCCAGAGATTTGGAGAATCAGTTTTTTCTTTTTTTTAATGAAACTTTTTCTAAGCTACAAGATTTAAAATGGTCAGCTTTAAAGACATGTTCATAGTAACAACAATAAATGGACTCAGTAATATTGCTAAACACACATATATGCACAAGCATACACACAGGCAACATACACAGACATGCAAACACACTCAAATAACAATAATAATAAAGAAGAAGAATTCATGAATTTGACAGTGAGTTGGAGCTGGTGAAACATAGAAGAAATTGTAGTGGATAAGACAGGTAAAAACGGTGCAATGTAGCAGTCATGTGCGAATACCTAAAAATAAATAAATGAGTAAGTAAATGCCATCTTTCTATACAGGCCTGAACATCTTAATAATGAAACTTGGATAGTTTACAGCAAGAAAGAACCAGAGAATCAAGCTTTTTTTTTCCTGCCATAATTTAAAGCCCCCTCTAGGGACATCACAAAACTGAAAGCAAAACAGTACAGTAAAAACAGGCCTTGCAGACTGAGTACTGTTTTTCTGTGTCTGTTTCTGTTACCTCAGCCTCTGAAAGAAAAAAAAATGAGAAAATTCTAAATAGTCTATATTGTAAAATATATTTGAAAAGCAGGAAAACTGAATAATCAAGCTTACAAAATATTATTTTATTTTAAAATATTTCTACTAGCAACTGTATTTTAAATAAGCTAATTACTTATTTGGTATTAAAAAAGATCAATTAATTCTTATATTCCCCTAACAAACAATGAGAATACCTTTTCTAATGTCCCATTCATTTTTATTTGTTACAATTTTCATATGGAAATAGAAATGTCCCAGAAAGGAAAACTTTAAACTTGAACCTTAATCTGGTTAGATAGATATAATATACTCAGTAACTTAAATTTTTATTGATGAATTTCAAAAAACAATGTATCAATTTTTAATACACAATAATGGCATAGTTTCAAAAAATGTAAAACTATGTTTTTCTTAATAATTCATTTTTATCAAAATTAATAGATTTTTTAACAACTATGTTCACAAAGAATCTCCAGGAAAATTTAAAAACCCACAAGTGTGATGAGTCAGAATAGGAGCTCAGAAAAGATCCAAAAATAAATCACTGAACACAAATGTAGACTTTACTTGGTTTTGAATGGATTTTAGATAGCCCAGGCTGACCTCAAATCCCTTATGTAGCAGAGTATGGATGTTCTTAAATTTCTTCTCTTTTATTATATATGTAATTTATTTACATTTTAAGAGATATACTCTCTTCTGGTTTCCTTTTTGGAAAACTCCTATCACCCCATCCCCTACTTTTATTAGGGTGATCCCATACTTAACCACCTACTTCCACCTCCCTGCCCTGGCATTCTTCTACTCTAGGACATCAAGCCCTCACAGGACCAATGGTCTCTCCTCCAAATAATGTCCTACAAGGCCATCCTCTGATACATGTGAAACTGGAGCCATGGGACCCTCCATGTGTACACTTTGGTGGTAGTTTAGTCCCTGGGAACTCTAGGGAGTCTGTTTGGTTGATATTGTTATTATTCCTATGGGTTTGCAAATCCCTTCATCTCCTTCAGTCCTTCCCCAACTCCTCCAGTGCTGTCCCAGTGCACAGTCTGATGGTTGGCTGTGAGCATCGGCCTGTGTATTTGTTAGTCTCTATTAGAGCCTCTCAGAAGACAGCTATATCAGGCTCCTGTCAGCATGCACTTTTTGGTATCCACCAGAGTGGCTGGGTTTGGTGACTGTATAAGGGATGGGTACCCAGGCAGGGCAGCCTTTGCTTCAGTCTCTACGCGTTGTTTCTGTATTTCCTCCCATAAGTATTTTGTTTCCCCTTCATATCCACTTAATTTTTTTTTCAGGATGCTTCATTGTCACAAAGCATACAATACCTAGTTAACTGAAATCACACAGGGAATTACCACATTATTTTTAATACCATATAAAAACCTTCATTGCTCACACTAAACATACTGCAACCAAATGTCAAACTGAGTTATAGAAAACAGATATGCTGAAAGAGTATTTGTTTAAAGGACAGGTGAGATTGTGAAAGTAAAATGGCACACCCAGAGAGATGGGTAGAAAGAACTGAGGACTAGAAACATGGATACCTACATATGTTCAAGAAAAGAGAGAAGTAGGAATAGGCTGGAGTAACAAACACAGAAACTCTCCTAGTCCTCCAGTCCCGGCCCAAGCCATTTCTGGAATATAGTAAAAATTGTCTGTCTTTGACTCAAAAAACTGATACTAGACAAACTTTTCCATCTTCTGTTGAACGATCTTATTCCAGGAAATGTAGTTATATATCTCAGAAATCAGTTTGAACTAGAAAATAATATTTAAAAAAATCTTTCATATGTATCACAAGCCTGTCAGCTTCCTCATTTAGACTACCTAAAAATATGCGTGGGAGTGCCCACCATGACATTACTCTTACTGACCTTTCAATCTATCAGGTCCAAGTGTAGGACTTAGAGATTGTTTACATTTTCATAAAAAGAAAAAGAATGCCTGGATAACCAGGAATTAAAAGCTGGATAGCCCTGAAGACAAGAAAGCAATACAATCAAAATGATCTAATCATTGCAAATTATATTGGAAAATGCAATTAAAACCATTTTCCTTCCATTCAAAAATGAATATGTGAATCCATCGTACTGACTCCTGTTTCCTGGGGGCTAGCCGATGTAAATATGGTTGTTTATGCAATGTCACACAATAAAATTCTTTAATTTTACACATTAAAAAAAGCTGGATAGCCCAGAGACCTAGAGAAAAATAAAAACAGCTCATTTCAAAATATCTGTGAAATGATTACTAATTAAATACTGATAATAATGCCAGTTATATACTCCATTTTGTCAGGGTCACATGGCTATGTACTCCAGTCCAAACAATTACCACCCAATGGAATGATAGACAGCACAGCATCTCCAGCTATGGCTGAGCCTGAAGATCTAGATCAGTGGTTCCTAATCCTTTCTGGTGCTGCAACTCTTGAATACAGTTTCCCAGGTTGTAGTTAACCAAAATCATTACACTATTTGTGTTGCTATTTTGTTAGTGTAGATTTATTATTGCCGTGAATTGTAACATAAATATCTATGTTTTCTTATGTTCAGATAAGGTCATTAGAATCAATGGGATTTTGTCCATAGGCTCAGAATCTCTGATATAAAACAACAGTTATTAATTTTAAGTAGCTCTACCTTTATGCCTATAGATCAACAAAGTTCCTTGTTTATACTAATTTAAGAGCCTCCCTACCTCCACACAAGACTTTATTCTTCATTTCATAACATGTGCATGGAAATTTATTATTCCACATTAATTCCCATGGTCTCTTGTGTTATATAATAAGAAACAGAACACATAGATACTTTGTAAATTTATTTTTAATTTAACAACCATCTTCTACATCACAATTTTCTTGATGTAATAAGAGTAAGTCAGTGTAGTAATTAAAATAATTTATCCCAACAATGTAAGAAACTTTCTATCATAGGACAGAGCAACTGTAAGATCTCAAGCTGCTTCTCCTGTCTCTCTTTCTGTCTTTCTTTCTTTCTCTTGTCTATTTGAAGATCACTTCATTAGTTTCAACTACATAACATATATTGGGAGATTTGATTCTATGCATTTTTTTCATTTTATTTAATTTGGTTGTTTTGAAACATGTTCTCAGTATGTAGCTTTGGCAGTCCTAGAATTCACTGATCAATGTGGCCTAGAACTCACAGAAATCTGCCTGCCTCTGCACCCCTAATGTGTGAAACAAGTTGTTAGCCATGGTACCTGGTTGAGATACACAATTTATGACTCTCAGTATGTCAGCATTTTTTCCACAAAATATATTTTAATTAACTTATTATGTGATATTCCAACAGAATAAATAATAATAATGTTATTTGACATGAAAAAAACTGTCATACATTCGTCAAATGTTGCAAAGTTAGACAGGAAGTGATGTGTTTTCTGTGGCTCTGTTAGATGAAACAATGTTCTTTTTCATTACAATGAAGAATTTTCAAATTTTTCAAATTACCAAGACTTGAAGATAAACAGTTTTATATACAGATAACCATTGTGGACTGGTCTAAATTGGCCGCGGGAAGCTGTTGGGAAATAAAGGTATAAAGAAAGAAAGAAAATTAGAAACTGAAGGCAGATTGATACTAAGTGAAGCACGTTTCTAGGGTACATATGGAAAGGTAGACTATTTTATCAAATATGGAAGGATGGTTTAATATGACATGAAAGTAAGAATATGACACAATTGACACTAATGTTTTGTTATTCATTTTTTGAGATAAAATCTTTCCTGGTGATGCAGAATATCATTAAACTCAAAATCTTCCTGCATCACCGTTCTCATGGCTGGGATTGGATCCAAGTGTAACTATAACTTGCTTATTAAATTTCTTAATCAAAAATAAAATAAACAATATGTGTGGAGGATGTGGGAGTCAACCTTGCAAAGAAAATTGGGATGGAAATTGAGGTGCCACAGGCTCCTATGACTCCTTAAAGAGACAAATCTGCCATAAATGCCATGGATCAAAGATTGTTCTCGACGCATCGATAAGACAGCAAAAAGGAACCAAGGCCAGGCCTGAGGATGCTTCCCTGTTCTCACAGAATTTCTAACAGCTGATGACGTGCCTCGCTCTAATAAGCAGGTTTATCACTAGAGCATAGTGATAGTGTGCCAAAGTGTGATTGTCTAAGTGTATAGGGGTTTGTGATTGGCTCAATCATTGTATATAAGATTATTTGCTGGGCAATAAACTCAAATCTATACCTGATTCTGGTCTCTGGAGTTAGAGTTTTCCAGGAATCATCATGGAACTCTGTTGCATCTCAACCACCAATTCTCAGCTTGATTACTACAAATGTGCTGTCCAAATCAATATGTATTTGAAAATAAAGACTGTTTATAATTAATGATAATATGTAACTTTAAGTGACAGGTTAAAAATGTATTTTATTAATATGTTCACCTTACAAAGTCTGTAAAATTCTTTAAATTATATATTCAAATATTTCTTTAATTGCAGATAAATTAAAATATTTAATTGTCAAATTATTAAATATTCATAAAACAACATAAGTATGCTTTGTTCCAAATCACATATATAATTTGTTGGGTTATTGTAAGCTAAATTATTTCTATTTTTATATAATTTGGTAGGAGGATTTTTACTTGAATGTTTAAATAAGTATTTGATAGATATCAAATTTATCTGCTTAATAACACTCAAATTATTATAAGGTAGGCTCAGCGGTCTATAATAGTTGATGCTAACATGATTTATTGTCAAACTTTATGAATTTCAGCAGAAGCAGAGATACGATATTGCCATACATAAATTGTTGTCCAGATATATTCATACAGCAATGATGGAACAGATGTCCTCATACAGGCATCACAACACAGATATGTAAAAACTAATTGTGGAATATTTTTTCCATCCAGCAAGAGGTAAACAGAAAATACATAGGACCCAAAGACAAAGGAAAGTGACATAAATCGACACTCAAAGCAACATTCAATTGCAAATATGCAGCTTGAATGTGCATGTGAGGGAAGCACACCCTCTCATTGCAGAGACCGTGAGTCACACATTTTAACATCCATCTTCTCAGTATACACGTCAACTGTTAGAGATGGCATGAAAGTTGGTACTTATCCCAGGCTGCACATTAGCTGAAGGAGTCTAAAAGGTTTTGTTACACAGAGAGGAACTCTTCACAATTATTACTCAAACCCATAAAAAATTAAAGCAACATCTACATTACTGGAAAATCAAAGAAATTTCACAAGAGGCCAAGAAATATTTCAGCCTCATCGTACCATCCTCTCCTAGCAGAAAACCACTATCTCCTTTCTTAGTTGTACCTACAATACACATTAAAAGTGTTTCAACTGAAATAAAGATGTTTGTGCAACACTCATGTATCAAAACCCTAAGTCTACAAATCTGTCCTAGCCACTACTCTACTGAGAATAAGTACTTCTCAAATAGAAAGCACAGCATAATATCTATCTAAAGTTAAAGCCAACACTGTATATCAAACTGCTAACCAATATCCACAAGTCCCAAATGAGACTTCTTATATATGTTTAAAAGCATACATATATAGGAACAAATAATAGCAGACATTAAGATAACAACTCACTACTAACTGAACACATAGAAAATCATGTGTCTAAATGAGTGGAAAAATATGAAATAATAATAAATTCCAATGATATTCATGAAAACACCAATAGAACTTTGCAAGAAATAATAGATAGTAACTCACAAAGTGAACAAGGCAACTCAGCCAATTGCTATGTGTCCCTGTAAAAAAGAAACAAAATTAGAAGTGTACATGAATGTACTAGAACAAGAAAAGGAAAGAAAAGAAAATGAAAAGAAGGAAAAGAAAGGGAAGAAAAGGAAAGGATAGGACAGGAAGGGACAGGAAAGAAAGTAATGCCTGAATTGAGAGACAATACATAATTGACAAAGAAAACTATTAGAGTCCTGGACAAGTATAGTTTGGTCTGTACAAGCACTATTGTCATCCGTGCACTGAGAGCAAATGATGTATCAAGTAGAGTTGATTAGAAAAATTATTTTTCCATACAAGAATCAAACTAAAAACAAAAGAGACAAAAAAAGAAAAAAACAACAATAACAAAAAAAAAAAGTCTCACATCATTAATAAAAAAATCAATTTGACTAACACATTTTTTCTTTAGAAATCTTCTAGACACAGGAATGGAATGACATAAAACAAGTACAGAAAAACATCTAACTTGCCAATCACAAATATTACAACCAGCAAAGCTATTATTCAAAGAAAAATCTTTTAATGTTTGCACAAACTTAATTTGCACCAAAGTCTGAATTTCCAAAGCATGACACCACAGCTTGTATGGACTAAAACACCAACCAATGAGTTGTTGAGGACAGACCCATGGCTTCAGGTGCATAGGCAGCAAAGAATATCATTCTCTGGCATCAGTGAGAGGAGAGGACTTTGGTCTAGCAAAGAATAATCTTCCCAGTGTTGGGGAATTCTGAGTAGGAGAGAGAAGTTGGGACAGGGAGCACATTCATGGAAGAAGAGGGTGGGGGAGGGGGATGAGATTGTTGGAAAAGGGATAACACCTAAATTGTAAATACAGAGATTATCCAATTTAAAAACAAAAACAAAAATAAAACAAAACCCAGTGGAGCTACAGAAAAAAGGTACAATACTCAGAAATAAAACATCAACTTTACCAAAAACATACAAATAGAAATCCAGTGTCTAAGACCAACTGCAAAAGCTAAAGCAAACTATTTAAACATAAGTCCTATGGTAAACCACCTATGCAGGAGGATGAACAAAGATGACCAGAAACTACACATATAGAAACATTTACCCAAGTTGCATGGGTAACTACATATCTACCGAGACATTTAGTGCAACCAGATCTAATTCTGAAATCACAAATCAGACTAGATGAACGGATGCAGAATCAGAAAATAACCTAGTTTATCACAATTATTGCACATGCAGGACAACACTAAATATTCTGCATCTTGCTATAATCTCACATAGAGAAAGATTCATTTATCTACCACAAAGTGCCATTGTGGTTCATAAATAAGGCATTCATTCAGTGGCATTTTCCTAGTTAGCAATAATAATATAACACTAGCTATCATCTGGATGCAATATTTACATAAGGTTTATATACATTTATGTACATTTTAAATTAATTTTTATTTTTTAATTATTTTATTGGATATTCTCTTTATTTAAATTTCAAATGTTACTTCCTTTACTCCTATTCCCCTCCCAGCTCCTGCTTCATATGTTTCTCTGAAGATGTTTCCTCTCCCAATCACCCAGTCGAACTTGTGCCTTGGACATCCCCTACACTGGGAAAATGCATGTTCACTGGACAAACGGCCTCTTCTCCCACTGATTCCATACAATGCTATCCTATGCCATATATGTGACTGAAGAATGGGTCTCTCCATGTGTGCTCAGTGGTTGGTGTTTTAGTCACAGAAATTTGTGGGGGGTTTGCTTGGTTATAAGGTTGTTCTTCCCATGAGGTTGCAAAACTTTAATCTACTTCATTCCTTTCTCTAACTCTTTCATTGAGGTCTCTGTTCAGTCAGATGGTTAGCAGCAAACATCCACAGTTGTATATGTGTGACTCTGGCAGAGCCCCTGAGGAGGCATCTATATCTGGTTTCTGTCACAGAGCACTTCTTGGAATTAGCAGTTGTCTTTGGTTTTGGTTGTTGTATATGGGGTAAATCCCCAGTTGAGGCAGTCTCTGATTAATCCTTTCTTCAATCCATGCTTCTATATTTGACCTTATATTTCCTCCCAGGAGCATTTTGTTCTCCTTTCTAAGAAGGACCGAGGCATCCATATTCTGGCCTTCCTTCTTGTTGAGTTTCATATAGTCTGTGAATTGTTTCTTGGGAATTCAAAGCTTTTGACAGCTAGTATACACTTATTAGTGAGTGCATACCATGTTACTGGGTTACCTCATTCAGGATGATAGTTTCCAGTTGTATCACTTTGCCTAAGATTTTCAAAATGTAGGTGGGTAGTACTCTATTGTGTAATGCACAACAATTTATGCATCCATTTCTCTGTTGAAGGACATCTGGGTTCTTTCCAGCTTCTGACTATTATAAATAAGGCTGCTATGAACATGGTAGAGCATGTTTCTCTGCCTTCACATCAATAGTGAATTTGCAAATTGCTCTTTCTAATTCTATGAGTTGGAATTTTTATGGGGATTGAATTGAGTCTGAAGATTGCTTTAGGAAAGATAGCCATTTTTGACTGTGTTGATCCTTCCAATTTATGGGAATGAGAGATCTTTCCATCTTCTGAGATCTTACTCAATTTTCTTCTTCAGAGATCTGAAGTTTTATCATACAGATCTTCCATTTGCTTAGTTAGGATCACACCAAGTGTCTTTTCTCTAATTTCTTTCTTAGCATGTTTATCCTGTGATAAAAATATGTCCTTCAGTAAGAATCTTCATGAAGGAATGTACCTTTTTTTAAGCTTGAGCTAGAGTTCAGTATTCTTTCAATACTTTACATGGAAAATAAATCCATTCGTTTATTAATCTGTTTATGTTTTACATTTTTCTTCCTAGATATTTGTTAGTTTAGAATCTCTTGTTTTATACTTCAACATAAATTCTCCCTTTGGTTTTAAATGGTAATAAGTGATAAAAATCCAAGTGCAAATCATTGCTTATCTTAAATCTTTTGGCATCAGTGCCACTAGCTTGCTCAATAATTATTCTGATATTTAAAGGATACATGTTATTCATAAATTTCTCTGTAAGTGGATTGTATGAATTCAGTTGTCATTTCGCACAGCACGGGGTTGTCATATATGAGTCAGTGTAAAGATATGGAGGAGGAATGATTCAAATGAGAAATAAAAAGATAGGTGTGACTCAATGCAGTTAATGTTTACAGTTATTGTCTTTATCTTTTATAGAACATGATATGTTCTGAGAACTGTCTTCTCACAACATTTTTAGTATTTCAAAATTCATCTAGGAGAAATCTCAGAGACAAATTGAATTGTTATTTAGTTTTTAAACCTAAGAAATTACTCAAAAAAAACCTGTAGTGAATTAAGTTTTTTTTCTTTCTTATTTTGAGTATCCTGTCATAACAAAAGTTTCAATCGTTCAGATTGTGAATATTGCTTTCAAATCCTATGCTTGGGACAGTTTTAGTTGATACACAGGTCAGTCAGTGTTTGTGAGAGAATGCTGAGACTGTTATTATCATAAAAATTTAAATAACACACCTTTTTAATCTACTCTTCACTTAGAAACTTCTTTAATGTTAACATTTAAAATAACAATTTTCAAGTGATATATAAAAAAGACATATAAGGACGTGTGATTCTCATGTGTTGTAATGTTTCTTTATTCCACATATAAAACTTTTCCTAGACATTATTATAGGATGTATGTGTGTTTGAAACTTTCTGTTTCTACGTGTGTGTGTGTGTATTATTTATTATAATATATATATATATACACATATATTATAATAAATGTAAATATAAACATATATATATATATATATTTAAAGAGGTATTGAGAGTAACTCAACAATACTATATCTTTATTTGATATTCTCTGTATTTAGATTTCAGATGTTATTGCCTTTCCCCTATTCCCATCCCGTCTGTCCCCTATTGCCTTGATGAAAGTGCTCCCTATCCCAACCATACTCTCCGACCTTGGCATTGCTCCATGCTGGGAAAATGAGCCTTCACTGCACCTCTGCTCCCACTGATGACAGAGAAGTCTAGCCTCTGCTGCATATGCAACTGAAGGCATGGGTCTCTTCATGTGAACTCATTGCTTGGTGTTTTAGTCTCCAGGAGCAGTTGTGGGTTTGGTTAGTTGATAATTTTTTTCTTCCCATGGGGTTGCAGACCCTTTCAGTTCCTTCAGTCCTTTCTCTAGCTCCTTCTTTGGAGTCCCTGGGAGTAGTCTGATGGTAAGCTGATGGCAAGCCGCAGACATCTTTCTCTGTATAGCATGGCCCTGGCAGACCCTCTGAGGAAACATCCATATCACATTCCTGCCAGTAAGCACTTCTTGACATCAGGAATAGTGCCTGTGTATAGTGACTGTATATGGGATGGATCCACAGATGAGGCAGTCTGTGTTTAATCTTTTCTCCAATTGGTGCTCCTCTATTTGTCCCATTATTTCCTACCATGAGTGTTTTGTTCTCCCTTCTAAGAAGGACTGAGACATCCACCTTCTGGCCTTCTTTCTCTTTGAGCTTCATAATTTCTGTGAATTTTTTCTTGGTTATTCCAAGCTTTTTGGCCCAGTATCCACTTATCAGTGAGTACATAACATGAGTGTTCATTTGTGACTATGTTACTTCACTCAGGATGACAACCAACAGATTGGGAAAAGATCTTTATCAACTCTACATCTGATAGAGGGCTAGTAGCCAATATATACAAAGAACTCAAGAATATAGACTCTAAGGAATCAAATAATCCCATTAAAAAGGGGTACAGAGCTAAAGAAAGAATTTTCAACTGAGGAATATCTAATGGGAGAGAAGCACCTAAAGAAATGCTCAACATCCCTAGTCATCAGGGAAATGCAAATCAAAACAACCCTAAGATTCTACCTCACACCAGTCATAATGGCTACAAACAAAAACTCATGTGACAGCAGATGCTGGCAAGGATGTAGAGAAAGAGAAACACTCCTTCACTCTTGGTGGGATTGTACACTAGTACAGTTACTCTAGAGATCAGTCTTACAGTTCCTCAGAAAATTGGACATAGTACTACCTGAGGTCTCAGCTATACCACTCATAGGCATATACCCTAAAAGAAGGTGGAATATAAGGTTATATAACAAGGACACATGTTTATATATAAGCAGTCATGTTTATATATAAGCAGTCTTATTTATAAAAGCCAGAAGCTGGAAATGACCCAGATTTTCTTCAACATAGGAATGGAAACAGAAATTGTGATATCTTTACACAATTGAGTACTACTCCCAGCTATTAACAAATTGACTTTATGAAATTCCTAGGCAAATGTTAATACAATTTACTTATATTAAAATACCCAGGAAACACATGCTGGTGGCAGTAAAAATGATTGCCAGTAGTTTCACATCTTCACACAAGTAATTTATTAAACAATATATAAGAATTTGGCTGCTCAGCTTAGAAGAGAAGTTGAAAACAACTGAACAGGACTCAGGCATATATATGGTTTCTTGGGGAGCTTTTTTTTTTGAGGGAGCAGATATTTTTACTTGGGATTAGTAGGATGTCAAATCCAAAGCTTTGAACAAAACTCAGGGATTATTCACTTCACAAAACTCAGAAGTAAGCTTAGAATTTTTACTCTACGATAAGCTAATTAGGAACCTAATTTACAAAATTAAAATTAGACACATATGTCTTCATTTGCATATAATAAAATTATAACACTAATGCTTAAAGAATCACTATAAAATTTTTAAAAATGAATTAAATGACTCAATTATACAATGAAAAGTATATAGAAAGTCACAGGCATTCTTCAGTGATATATAAGGAAATCTAATTACTATAGAATCCCAAACATTTCCTTTAAAATTAGAAATACATTTAAATATAGGAATAAAAACTGGTTTATAAAGAAAATAAATTACCTCTGAAAGAAAAAAAATTAACCTTAAAAAATAACAAAAACTACAAATCGAGCTAAACAAATCATTTTCAGTTGAGGAACACCGAATGGCCGAAAAACATCTGAGGAAGTGCTCGACATCCTTAGCCATCAGGGAAATGCAAATCAAAACAACCCTAAGATTCCACCTCACACCAGTCAGATTGGCCAAGATCCAAATCTCAGATGACAGCAGATGCTGGCAAGGCTGAGGAGAAAGAGGAACACTTCTCCACTGTTGGTGGGGTTGCAAGCTAATACAACCACTCTGGAAATCTGTCTGGCGATACCTCAGAAAATTGGATATAGTACTACCTGAAGACCCAGCTATTCCACTTCTGGGCATATACCCCAGAGACACTTTAATACACAACAAAGATATATGCACCACAATGTTCATAGCGGCTCTATTTATAATAGCCAGAAGCTGGAAGGAACCCAGATGTCCTTCAGAAGACGAATGGATACAAAAATTGTGGTACATATACACAATGGAATACTACTCAGCCACCAGAAACAATGACTTAACCTAATTCTTATCAAAATGGCTGCATCTAGAGAAGATCATCCTGAGTGAGATAACCCAGTCACAAAAGAACAGATATAATATGCAGTCACTGATAGTGGGATGCTAACCCCAGAGGCTTGCACTCCCCCAGAAACAACTCACAGACTGTATGAAGTCCAAGAAATAAAGAAAACAAAAAATATACATATATTCACAAAACAAGAAGACTTTGACTATTTCCATGTTGCGTTTTGTTTTGCATGTACTTTACACTTATTGCAACTAGTACGTTTTCAATGCATACTGTCAAGCCCTTGAAAAAAATCAAGTACTGACTAAAAAACATATTCACATGGTTTTATGTAAAATTTATTTAAATGTCTGAAAAAACAGCACTGACAAAAATGTATAATTTTAAGCAAAAAATGTTTAAAATCTTTACATTTATCTTTGTTTTGCAAAATAAAGTCGTTTTGAAAAAAAGGAAAAAAAATAACAAAAACAAATTCATAATATATGAAGGCAATACTTTCATAAAATGCCTTTTCTCAAGTAATTATATGCCTCAATTACAATCTTGGGAAAGTTACAGAACCTCAAAGAAGTATGGCCTTACTGTAGAAAATTTACAACTAATGGTGTCCTTTGAAGGTTTAGAGCCAGATTGGAGAGATGGCTCAGTGGTGAAGAGTACTAACTGTTCTTCTTGAGGTCCTGAGTTCAAATCTCATCAACCACGTGGTGGCTCACAACCATCTGTAATGATATCTGAACCCTCTTTAGTTTGTCTGAAAACAGCTTCAATGTACTTATAAATAATAAATAATTAAATCCTATAAAAGAAAGAAAAAAATAGAGCCTTACTCTATGTTCTGACATTTATCTCCCTGTCTCTGTCTCCCCTGATTAAAGGAGGTTTCATGGTTTCGTTGCCCTAATAAATTATTCTATTGTTAAGCCAAATATCTCTTGTCTTTAGTTTGATATTTTATCACAACATAAAATTAACCAAAGACATTGCCACTGGCTATGGGATTGCTGCTATGGTTAACATGATCATCTGCCCTTCTAATATGTGGGAAAAAAATCAGATGTTATAGCTCTCTTGGAAACATATTGAGATGTAAGCATATCTTAAGGTTGCATTCCAGTGAAAGTCATATAAAAGAATTTGGAGAGATATGTGCAGAGTAGAAATTTCATGAGGTTTTACATGTAAACAATTGTCCTCTCAGGTATTGTACTTCAGAACATTATTTTGACAATTTGACACTAAAGTAGGTACATTTACAAATGTAATAAGTATTTTATGAAATTGAATGTAAAGCAATGGCATAATTTGTCTTTCAGTGTAGACTTTAAATGATCATTTCTTTTGATTTTGTGGAAATGTTATTACCAATTCTCTTATTCAGGTCTCAGATATAAAGGAGCCCAGTGTGGCAGAAAAAATTCTTTTTTAATAAAATGTACTAATAGACAGGAAAAAATGTTAGGTAGCTGAAGATTGTAGTTAAGTCATTTGCAGACAAAGAAGGTTGCTATTGTTAAAGAGATCAGCACCATTAATTTAGACACATCTTCCTCATTAATGTAGCAATACAATGGCCAGGCAACTTATGACTTTGTAGTAGCTGAAAGGAAGAATCAAGTGACTTTTATACGAAGCTTTGCACGTAAAACCCTGGTTACAATTTAGATATGAAGGTATTGAAAATGCTACATTCATGATACACAAGTCAAGGTCTGTGACCAGGTAGACACAGAGAGTGAAACATAGTCAAGAGAAAGAAGAGTTGGAGAGATAAAGCCACCAAGATATTCGTAATTCAATCATTAAGTATTGCACATTAATCTGGGGTTGGTCCTTCTTGATTTTGATCATACTTTGGTCTGGTCCTGCTTCACTGTGCTTCAATTGTTGCACTTTGGAATAGGAATGTATATTCTGTTCCAATGTATGTCAGAAGAAGTAAATATGAAATTCCCTTAATGGGGGTTTACAGATGAGAGACTGTCTTGTGCTTCAGAAGAAAATTTTGATTTGAACAGCACTGAGGCTGTGAAAGTATTCAGAGACTTCTCAGTTTGGACTATCTGCATTTTGATTAATTAGCAGGTTATGAGCCTAAATGCACCTACATTGGAATTCAGTAGTTTGAAAGGGAACTATCTCATAGGCCCATGATTTTGAACACATGGATTTTAAGTGGTGGCACTTGTCAAAAAGTTATGCAGTTTAAAGAGGTGAAGGTTTGCAAAAGGAAGAATGTTGTCAGGGATGGGTTTTAAGGCTTTCAGACAAATTTTGTTTCTGTCACCGTGCTTTTCTATTTTCATGCCTTCCTACTTGGGTGGAACATATATTCTGTATAAAATTATGCACTGAAATAAATCCTTTCTTTCATAAATTATTCCCACAGTAACAGAAAAATAATTAACAGGCAATCCTGGTCAAAATACAGTGATATACGTGTATATATATAAGTAAAGGCTAAAAAAAATGTTTAAGCTAATCTATGTAGGTCATTTATTATACAATAACATCTACCAATAAAATTTCTAAGTATATACCAGATGTTAAATAAATTTTGGATGGGATGGTATGTAATAAGTGACTCAAAGGTGTTTCCTTTGCAAAATTAAGTAGATTATGCTGACAGTTCTGACCTTTTCCTGAAGCAGACCATAAAGCCTCAATACATAAGCTGCCCTCTTCTACCTCTTTAACTATGAAGATGAAGAGACATGGAAAAGTATGTGAACAAATAGAACCTGTAGACTTTCTTGTAATATTTCACTATTAGGTAACATTTATCTTTTCTTCACTGCATTTGTGACAACCACAGCTACTTCACTGAGTTTACTTAAAACAATCAAACAAAACAGGAACAAAACGTCATATGTAGCCATTGGTTCAGGTTCAGATCTTTTTTTATTGACTTTGTTCTCTATATTTGGTGTCACTTGCATGTCATATTAACAGACTTTGCATCATGTTCTTCTGATAACTTGTATTTTTGATATATTTGTCGATAATGGATCTATAATAGGTGAGTAGTAATGACTTTTGTCACCTGATACAGAGACAACGAAATTAACCTGAAGAGTTGTATTTTGTAATAATACATAAGTACTTACAGGAGGCGAATAGTACATAATGTTTGTGTTCTAAAGCAGGTGATGATGAAGGCACTCTGATAATTGTGAGTAAGTTAATGAGAGAAAATAGAAACAATGTTTTCACTTTCAGTATAGTGTTATAATTTCATGTGACTAAATAATTAAAAGCATTTATGAGTTTTCAGAGGCTCTTTCTTAATTATAAAAAGAGTAGATAAGCAACACTTTCAAAGCCCCCCAGGTACATTCCCATAACTACTAACAGAAAAGCATCAGTGGGTATAGTGACAGTCTGTGGAAGACATTTTGTATTTGGAAGAGAAGGGATATCTTCAGAGTTAATAAATCTATGCATATAATCATATGTAAAAAAAGTTTGCACTATTCAATCTGGGCAGATGACAATAGGAAAGCTTCAAATGTTTTAACATCGCACTGGACAATGTAACTCATTAATAAGCCCTATCAACTTTATTGAACATGAGATACTTCTAAATTTACAGATTTTTCTTAATGTAAGTTTAGGCTGAACTCTTTTTTTTTCTTTTTTTTTAACCACTTTATTTTAAAAAGCAAAAATATATGTACAGATGTTTAAGCATTTTTGCATAAAAGTATATGAATACATTTTTGTCAGTGCTTGTTTTTTTTTTAAAGGATTGATAGTGTGCATTAAGATCTTACTCGTTACAATGAGCATAAAGTACATGTAAAACAGGATGTAACCTGGAATTTGAACTGGAGAAAGTAGCAATAGATAGGATCAGTAATAGAGTGAGGAATAGGATGGTTTAACAAGTATCAAATTAATTGACTTAGACAACTTGAAGAGTGGTAGTTAAACTGGGCAAAGGTTTAATGAGCAGCAGAATATGTACATAGTCTCAAAGTTAGACTGTTTGAATTACTTTTAGTTTTTTAAGAGTGAGCTAGTTATTTTACAATAAATTGACCAAGACTTTAAAATTCTCAGGTAAATCATCAAAGGTAATCCTTCCAGTAATGAGACAAACTGACAGCCTGTGTCTCCTGATATAATGTGCAGCAGAGGATAGAAGCATTTATTTAATATTGCTGTCAGAAATACCCTATTTGAAAAAAAATCATTAACAAGCAAAGGTCAAGCCAAATTGAAGAACATTGTGGAAAATTAGAGTTCTATAATTTTGAAAAATAATGGTAATGGCCAAAGAAAGAAAAAAACAAAAAAACAATTGTTATACGTTAAGAGACTAGAAAAATATTGAAAAGAAATTTAACCCATGACCTAAATTTTGTCTAATATTTGGATAATAGAGTTATCTGATTAGTTCATTAATAGAGAACCTCCTGTAATTTAAATATAAATAAGTATTTTAATAAAGAAATGATATTTAAAATTTCTAGAACTTTTGAAACATACAGTACTTATATATGCTTGGGAAATACATACAAACATTTTGGAACAAAGGCTTCACATATTTACATATGTTTTTATAATATATTTATGTTCACTCACAGAACTAAAGCACAATACATATTTGCTCTTCTCAATATATACTTAGCGCTGACCCTCAGACTCATATTTAAACAGTTTTGAAAATTCTAGTTTTATAAACAAATAATGTTTTGATTATGCTCTTCTAATTTCATGAGGTTCTGAGTGGCAGATCAGAAAGACTCTCAGACAAAACCCAGCAAGAAATTATTGACACTTAATGGAAGTATAGGGAATACACAGCTGATAGATCTGGACCAGGGATTTTATCCTTGAAAAATCACAAGTAGCTAAATTATACCAAAAAGAAGAATGGTATGGTGGATTTTTTTCTTTCATTTTCATAACCTCCAGAATGGCAAAGAGTCTCACTTTTTTGACTATAGAGCTACAGCATCATTATGACTAGCTAAGCTAGGCATGAACAGTGATGACATCAGTGGACATGCAACTATGATTCTGGAATAGTTAAGGTGCCTCTACTATAGAAAAAGAACTTCAGGCAACTAGTATTGGGAAGAGTGGGAAAAACAGGTATTTGAAAATTGATTATCTAATACCATGTGTTCCATCCCAATATATGTAAATGCAGGTAATGTCATACTAATGGACTGAGCAAGGTGCATTTATATATTTATGGATATACATACAGACACACACACACACACACACACACACACACACACACATACACACACACACCCCTCCACACACATCAGAGTTAGTGCATGGGAGGGTTTGACGAAAAAATCAAAAGGATGAAAATGTTGTAAATGTTTTCTATACCCCTCCTGGACATATACCCAAAATATACTCTAACATATAACATTTACCACTATGTTCATAGCTGCCTTTTTTATAATAGTCAGAAAATGCAAAGAAACCAGATGCCCTTCCATAGAGTAATAGACACCGAAAATGTGGTATATGTACACAATGGAATATTAGTTAGCTATTAAAAATGACTTTATCAAACTTTTAGACAAATAGATGGAACTAGAAAATATGCTGAGTGAGGTAATCCCGTCTCAAAAGAAAATGGTATGCACCCACTGATAAGTTAATATTAACCCAAAAGTTCAAAGTAGGCAAATTTACTATTCACAGACCACATGACACTCAAAGAGAGGAAAAACAAAGTGTGGATGCTTCAGTCCTTTTTAGAAGGGGAATCAAAATACTCAAGGGAGAAAATATGGAGACAAAGTGTGAAGCAGAGAGTAAAGGAATGACCATCCAGAGATTTCCCCACCTAGAGATCCATCCCATACACAGACACCAAACCATGATGATGAATGTATCCTTGTTATATACCAATTGTGGATACCAAGAGTTACTTGATCACAGGAGCCTAATATAGCTGTTTCCTGAGAGGCTCTGCCAGAATCTGACAAACAGTTGCAGATACTTGCAGTCAACCAATAGAATGATCACTGTGTCTCCAATGGAAGAGTTAGAGAAAAGACTGAAAAAGATGAAAGTGTGTCCAACCCATGAGTAGAACAACAGAGTACACACTGAGAAGTGCATGGCTTCAGCAGCATATGTAGAAGAAGATGGCCTTGTAGGACATTATTGGGAAGGGAGGCCCTTGACCCTGTGAAAGCTCGATGCCCCAGTGTAGGGAAATGCCAATGTGGAGATGTGGGAGTGGTTGGGTGGGTTTGGGAGCACTCTCATCGCAACAGAGGGATGATGGATGGGATAAAGAGTTTCCAGAGGGTAAAGCAGGAAAGGTGATAACATTTGAAATGTAAATAATAAAGAAGTATTTTCTTCATTTTTATTAATTATTTGATTTATTTGCATGCCAGCTGTTGGCTCCCCTCACAGCGCCCTCCCAACAGTTCCTCACCTCATTCCTTGCTCCCCTACCCACCCCAGCAAGAGGGAGGATCAACTCTTTCACAGATTATGCTCTTCTCCAACTGAGACCAGACCAGGAAGTCCTTTGTTCTATGTGTCAGGGGCCTCAGACCAGCCCATGTATTCTGCCTAGTTGGTAGTTCAGTCTATGGGAGCATCCCAGAGGTCCAGGTTAGTTGTGATTGCTTGTCTTCCTATGAGATTGCTTTCTTTTCTGCTCCTTTAATCCTTCCCCTAATCTCACCCTAGGAGTCCCCGACTTCATACCAAGGTTGACTCTAAGTAAATGTCTGTATCTGTCTCAGTCACTTGTTGGTGTTGCCTTTCAGAGGACAAACATGCTAGGTTCCTGTCTGTAAATATATCACAGCCTCAATAATAGTGTCAGGCTTTAGTACCAGCCCTCCTCCCCTGTCCTCCCATGAGATGGATCCCAAGTTGGGCAAGACACTGGAGACCTTTTCTTTCAGCCTCTTCTCCATTTTTCTCTCTGCATTTCAATTAGATATGAACAGTTCTGGGTCAGACATTTTTGACTGTGGCTTGGTAACCCTGTCCCTCAATTTGCAGCCAAGTCTACTGGTGGTGCACTCTTCAAGTTTCCTTTTTTCACTGATGGAAATTTTGCCTTAGTTCACGCCGATTGTGTGGAGAGTGTCTCTCATCTCTCAAGTTTCTGGAACTTTCACCCACATCAAGAAATTGCATATTTCCATTCACTCTCTTGGTCTTCTTAGTTTCTTGTTTGTTCCCCCACCATAACTGATCCTATTCTTCTTTTTTCTTCAATTATCTCTCTCTCTCTCTCTGATCTAGGTCCCTCCATTACTCTGACTCCAGGAAATATACTAATAGTAAATAGCCTCACACCTGTGCTGGTTGTTACCTTATTGGTGGAAAATCAAGTAGAGATAGAATCTTTTTTTGGTCATAATATATTAGCCCTCTGAAGGACTCATCTTATAATTTTGACATATGTGCTTCTACTAATTGCATAAACTTTTTTTTCTCAAAAATTCTTGGCAGTACCCACAATTGTTATGAGTAACCATACCTCACTTAGTATGAAGAAAGCATCAGATAAACACTTGCATATGGACAAGAAACATGGAGAATGATAAAACTGATAATCTTAGAAAAGGTGCCTGGTAAACCATGGAAATTAACATACCAAGGGTGTAGACCATCCTTTAGTGTTGCTAGGAAATGAGTAAATAGTTTGTATGTTGCTGTATTTATTAATTGGCAAAGATACTTTTCAAGTATGAGATACTTCACATAAAAAAGTAATTAAATATAAATAAATAGCCATAAAAGCCAGTTATAACATACAAATGAGAAATGATTCCAATGATGAATATATGATTACTGAAATAATATTTTATGAGGACATTTATCAAATATCAGAAACATTTTTGAGGAATGTGATTGCACAAAGAACAGAAGGATATTACAGACTTATCAATCTATAATCCACCATGCAAAAACCATGCAGGATTTAAAATTCATTGGAAATCTATTTAAATGATCCTTTTATGTTGCTGTGGTATAGAGCTTGATTTAATGCATGAATTTTAATTCACTATTCATTTATATTAGGATTTACCATTATGCTTAATATATACTAAAATTTTTAAACCAAATGCTTGTTTTGGCAATGTTTATAAAACATGAAATCCACAATGTGTTACATCAGTCTATTCTAGATTGTGTTTGCTATTACTCACCACAGTTCAGCCTGGTCTTCATATAGCTCCCGAACAACTGGAGTAGGTATATCACTAAATCGTTTACGTTTTTATGGAATACATTCACCTAACTCAGTTGGCTTGTCTGGTCTCAGTGTGGAGAAGAACTTAGCTATGCAGAGACATGAATGTGCTGAAATGGCAGAAAACCAGAAGGTGCCTCCACTTTCTCAGGGGATTGTGGGAGTTAGGATTAAGTGAGAGACTATGGGAAGACTTATCAAATGGAAGACAGTGAATAGAATGTAAAGTGAAGGGAAAAAATCTAAAAGTGTAAAGAAACAGCAAAAATAATGCCATCCCCTATACAACATATATGGGAAGCTACAATTGGAAGTGATGAACACTATCTGATTTTTGTTTGTAAGCTATTGTGAGTCAGTAGGATCAGGAATTAAAATTTCACCATTATATTATAAATATTAAGAAAGATTCACAGTTGAAAGCTCTAGAACAAATGGAAGCAGATACACCCAAGAGGAGTAGATGGCAAGAAATAATCAAACTCAGAGCAGAAATTGACCAAAAAGAAACAAAAGAACAATTCAAAGAATCAAGAAAACCAATACCTGGTTCTTTGAGAAAATGGCTGAGAAGCATCTAAGGAAGTGCTCCACATCAGGGAAATGCAAATCAAAACAACCTTGAGATTCCACTTCACACCAGTCAGAATGGCTAAGATCAAAAGTTCAGATGACAGCAGATGCTGGCAAGGATGCAGAGAATGAGAAAAACTTCTCTACTGCTAGTGGGGTTGCAAACTGGCACAACCACTCTGAAAATCAGCCTGGCAATTCCTCAGAAAATTTGACATAATACTACCTGAAGACCCAGTTATTCAACTTCTGGGCATATACCCCAGAGAAGCTACAACATACAACAAAGACGCATGCACAACAATGTTCATAGCAGCCCTATTTATGATAGCCAGAAGCTAGAAAGAACCCAGATGTCCTTCAGTAGATGAATGGATACAAAAATTGTGGTATATTTACACAATGGAGTACTACTCAGCTACGAGAAACAATGACTTTATGAAATTCTTAAAAAAAAAAAAAATGGATGCCTCTAGAGAATATTACCCTGAGTGAGATAACCCAGTCACAAAAGAACAGACATAATATGCATTCACTGATAATGGGATACTAACCCCAGAAAGCTTTGAACTCCCCAGAAACAACTCACAGACTACATTAAGTTCAAGAAAAAACAAGAGACAAAAAAAAGAAAAAGAAAAAGAAAATGAAAAACCATTATGTGTAATCTTTACACACCAAGAAAACTTTATCTATTTCCAGGTTACATCTTGTTTTACATGTACTTTATGCTTATTGTAACTAGTAAGATTTTAATGCATACTATCAAACTTTTAAAAAATTCAAGTCCTGACAAAAATATATTTGCATACTTTTAAGCATACATGCTTAAATTCTGTTAAAAAATAAAGAAAGATTCATTAGTTCATTATGTTATTATATCTCGTTGCTTGCATTAGTCAATATAGAGTTATTCTGTTTAGCACTCCTAGATTAGTGTTCTTTTACCTTAGAATTAATAAGTCTTTATTATTACATTAGACAACTATGAGAACAGATAAAAATGTACCCTTTGTAAAAGAATATTAAATTTAGTCTTTCTTTTCCGCAGCAGTGCTATCTGTACATAAACAATTATTGGAGGTAAGGAATTATTTTTTTCAGTGTAGTTTTAAAACCAGTATTTTTAATTTATAAAAACTTGGCAAAATATTATATCAAAGACAAGAAATAACAATATCACAAATATTCAAGTAATACAAGTTAATGAAGTAACATGAATAAGAATTTTTCTTACACTTAAAATACAGATTTAACTTTCCTTAGTAAAAGAAAGCTACACATACCTGGCACTTATCTCCCAAGATTCTCAGTATATACAAGAAAAAGTGAGTTGGTTTGTTCAGCATATAGTATTTATAGAGGAAGGATGCCTGTGGGAATAATGCGGGACACTTAATATATGTATATAATGTGTGAATTGGCCAAATTATTGTAATAGGAATGTAAATTTTTCAGATTAACATTTAATTTTAAATTAATAACAAAATATTGGAGTGTTTAAAGACAACTTTCTAAGAAAAAGAAAAATACACATTAAAGGAGTAAGAATTCTTTTAGAAATCAACAACTACTCAAATATTAACTATTAATTTTCTGACATATGCACAGCTTGTCCATTCTCCCAAGTAAAATGACTCCCTGTATGTGACTGACATAAATTTGGCCCAGTTAATCTCCTGAAGAAATGAAAAATCAAGAAATACCTCCTGAATGTCAAATACAGATCAAAATCCGTGTGTCTTGAAGTTGTCACATTCTTCAACCTTCAATTTTCTATTAGAACTCACAGACAGCAAAATTTTGAAGCTATAGAACACAATGATTTCCAAAATACTATTCTCCATTGTAAATGTGAGGTTTTTTTTTATTGGATATTCTCTGTATTTACATTTCAGATGTTATCCTATTTTAGGCCATTCCTACCCCCTCTACGAACCATTGCTTTCGTGAAGGTGCTCCCTCTCCCAAACACCCTCTCATACCTCAGCACCTTGGTGTTGCTCTACAAAGGGAAAAGGAGCCTTTGCTGGACCTAAGGTATCTCCTCCCATTGATGTCAGACAATGCTATCCTCTGCTGCATATGCACTCGGAGCTATGTTTCCCACTATGGGAACTCATTGGTTGTTATTTTAGAGCCAGGGAGCTGTGGTGGGTTTGTTTAGGTAATAATTTTGTTCTTCTTGTGGGGTTGCAGACACTTTCAATGCCTTAATTCCTTTCTCTTACTACTTCACTGGGGTCCTCAAGTTCATTTCAATGGTTAGCTGCAAGCATCTAACTCTGAATCAGTATGGCTCTGGCAGAGCTTCAGTAAACAATACTTGGCATCAGCAATAGTGCTTGGGTTTAATGGCTGAATATGGGATGGATCCCCAGGTGAGGCGGTCTTTGGATATTTTCTCTAATTACTGTTCCTCTATTTGTCCTATTATTTCCTTGCATGAGTGTTTTGTTGTCCTTTCTAAGGAGGACTGAGGCATCCACCTTCTGGCCTTCTTTCTTTTTGAGCTTCATAATTTCTGTGTATTGTTTCTTAGGTATTTTGAGTATTGGGTCTAGAATTGTTTTATCAGTGAGTATATATCATGAGTGCTCTTTTATGACAGGGTTACCACACTGAGGTTGATAGCTCCAAGTTCCATCCATTTGCTTAGGAATTTTATGAAGTCATTGCTTTTAATAGCTGAGTAGTATGCCATTTTGAAATGTGCCACAATTTCTGTATCTATTACTTAGTTGAAGGATATCTGTGCTCTTTCCAGTTTCTGGTTATTATAAATAAGGCTGCTAGGAACATGGTGGAACATGTGTGCTTCTTAGATGTAAGAGCTTCTTCTGTGTCTATGCCTAGGAGTAGTATATCTGGGTCCTTTGGTAGTATTATGTCTAATATTTTGAACTTCCAGACTGATTTCTAAAGTGGTTGTATGAATTTATAAGCTCACCAACAGTGGGGAAGTGTTCCACTTTCTCCACATTTTCACCAGCATCTGATGTCACCTGAGTTTTTGATATTAGCCATTCTGACTGCTGTGAGGTGGAATATCAAGGTTGTTTTGATTTAAACTTTTCTAATAACTGACTAGGAATGTTGAGCATTTCTTTAAGTGCTACTCAGCCATTCCAAATTCCTCAATTGAGAATTCTTTGCTTAGGTCTGTGCCCAATTTTTAATAGGGTTATTTGATTCTCTAGAGTCTAGTTTCTTGAGTTCATTGTATATATTAGATACTAGCCCCCAGTCAGATGGAGGATTGGTAAAGATATTTTCCATGATTTTCTTGCTTAGGAGTTTTCTTGTTTTTACTAGGATGGAGTTCCCCTCATTGTACTGGGTTTTCCACCTATAATTTGCTGTAGTGCTGTGTTTGTGGTCAGATTGTGTAAATTTAGATTTGTCTTGAAATATTATCATCTCTCCATCTATGGGGATTGATTGTTTTGCTGGGTATAGTAGCTTGTGCTGGCACTTGTGCTCTCTTAGGGTCTGTATGATGTCTGTCCAGGCTGTTCTAGCTTTCATAGTCTCTGTTGAGAGATCGGTGTGATTCTGATTGGTCTGCCTTTATATGTTACCTGAATTTTCCCTTAGTGCCTTACTATTCTTTCTTTTCTTTTGTTACTTGGTGTTTTGGCTATTAAGTGTCGGGAGGTGTTTCCTTTTTGGTTCAACTTATTTAGAGCTCTGAATTCTTCTTTATGCTCCTGGTCATCTCATTCTTAAGGGTAGATATGTTTTCTTCTACAATTTTGTTGAAGATATTTACTGTGCCTCTTAGTTGATATTCTTCTTCCTCTTCTATTCCTATTATCCTTAGGTTTGGTCTACTCATTGTGTCCTGGATCTCCTGGACATTTTGGGTTAAGAGCTTTTTAGTTTTTACATCTTCTCTGACTGTTTTTTCTATGTTTACAATGTTGTCTTGGCCCCCGAGATTCACTCTTCCATCTCTTGTAGTCTATTGGAATGCTTGCATCTGTGACACCTGATTTCTTTTTCAGGTGTTCTACCTCTAGGGTTATCTCTTTTAGTGTTTTCTTTATTGTGTCAATTTCTGTTATAAATTCCTTCTTTCATTCCTTCATCTCTTTGGTTCTGTTTTCCTCTAGTTCTTTGAGTTCTTTGAGTGTTTTTATTGTTTCCTCTTTAAAATCTTCTGATTCTTTTTGCTTTTCTTCCTGTTCTTGTTTAAGGATCTCTATCATCGTCTTGAGGTATAATTTTATGTCTGTGTCTTCTTTTTCTTGATTGTTTGGCATTCCCCTGTTTGCTGTGATGGAAGAGTTGGGCTCTGGTGTTGCAAGGTTGTCCTGGTTTCCTTGGGATATGCTCTTTTGCTTTCCTCTTGCCATATTGTTGTCAGTGATATGTTCTTGCCTTTCCCTTGTACCTTTCCTGTGTCCCTGTGTCTTTGCTGGTTCAGGTGGCTGATGGTCAGAGCCCTATTCTGCACCCCAAAGCCGCCGTGTGTGAATGGAGGTCCCAATGCTGGGTTCCTGGTCCCTGGATCAGGCAGGGCAGGGCCAAGCTTTCTGTGTGCACTGGGCAGAGATCTCTCTGTTTCCTGGCAACTAGGATCCTCTTCTCACCAGGCCTTTATTACTGGGAACTGCTGGTCCAGGTGGCAGATGGTCTGAGCCTTGTTCTGTGCCCCAAAGCCACTGGGTGGGAACAGAGGTCCCAATGCTGGGTTTCTGATCTCTGCATCAGGTAGGGCAGGGGAGCACTTTCCTTGTGCTCTCAGCAGAGATCTCTCTACCTTCTGGCTATTCAGATCTCCTTCTTACCAGGCCTTTACCTTTGGGAACTCCTTTTTGATGATTCTTATGTCTATAACTTTTTATCTCTTTCCTAGGTTTTTTATCTTCAGGGTTGTCTCTCTTTGTTTGTTTGTTTTTTCTTGTTGTTGTTGTTTCAATATTCTGGATGGTTTTGTGCAATTTTTTCATCTGTTTGATTGTGTTTTGTGTTTTTCTAAGGGCTTCTTCTTGTTTATATGTGTTCTCCTGTATTTCTTTAAGGGAGTTATTCATATACTTCTTGAGTCCCTCTAACATCAACACAAGGTACGGTTTTAAGTTCAAATTTTGGTTTTCTGGTGTTTTGTGATAAACACTTCTTGCTGTGGTGGGAGAACTGTGTTCTAATGTTTCCTGGTTGTCTTGGATTCTGTTCCTTAGATTCTTGTGCTTGCCTTCTGCCATCTTGATGTTAGTTGATGTTGTTGTCTCTGAATGGAGCTTGTCTCTTCTCTGCCTCTGTGGGCAATGGACTCCAAATAAAAATCAGTCCTGTGTGTTTGGCCCTCTAATGGCAGGCTCTGAGTTCTAATGGGTTGGAGATTGGCTACCTCTAGGTCTTTATGAAGATGGAGGCCTTAAGGAACAGACCAAAGAAATATAACGATACCTGTGCCTTGATATTTCCCGGAGGTTAATCCCACGTATTCAATGGCTAGAAAATTTGGGCTCACCACTAGGCTTAGGAGACAGAGAGTTCCTGAGTCTCCTCTGAATGCTCAACCCTTTGCAGTTCAGCTTCAAGTTCTGATGGATGTATGCCTGTGATCCTGGTCACAGATTGAGGCTGTAACTATCTGTTCCCAGTCTGTACCACATTCCCTGAACCCTGAGAGTTCCCAGAGGTCTCTTACCAGATAGTCTGTGCGGAGAAAGTGAGGGCTTTCCCGTGGACTCAGGAATGATTGCTCTCATCTGTCTCCTCAGCTCTCTTTGGGAAGGACAGAAGTCCTGATAGCTGTGTGCCAGCTCTGCCAGTGGATTGTAATTTCATTCCTACTAAAAACACAGATAATACAATATGAACTTATTAATCCTAAATGGTAATTTTACTTTATTAAATTTTTATATATAATACTTTTTGCTATTATCATCAAACTGAATATGCATGTGAAAATCCATCCAAACAATTAGAGAAAATTAACTTTCCATTATTATTCAATTGGAAACCTTCCTAAATAAATGTTATATACTCAAAAATTTGAAACTCAATTTTATTAATTCAAGGTTTGGTTGTACACACATGTCTACTGTGTGTTAGTAACATACTATATAGAACTTATATTGCATCTCAGTTGAAAAGATAAACTTGGAAATCTGTATTAAAAAGTAGAAAAGAGGAGGGATGATGACTTCTTATAAAAGAATTGATATCCAGCAGTGTGACTGATTTAGAATATCAACGATCTTCTAATTAAGTATGATCAAGCTAGAATGCAGACATGCCCTGGATAACAGTATAATCATGCTAAAATTCTGTCATGCCCTTAGTACACACCTTTATTCCCTAACAATGAAGGTAAGGTTATTTTGTAGAAGAAAGCAGCCATGTTTGAATTAACTTCTAATTGAGTGGCAGACAATATGATAAATCAGAGAAAGATATTATGGAATAAGTCAGAGATTGGGAATGTAGAACTCACACTTAGAACAGCACAGAAAAAATATGCCATGAGATCTAGAAAATAGAACGGTTTGTCGGTTTTACTGGAATAGTTTTATGAGGCAGATTTTAGAGAGAATAAGCTAAACACAAGTAAAGACAGAAGATTAGAAAATTGCCAAAATTAGTATGGGGCTAAGAAGCAAGAGAATTAAAAGCCAAGAGAGGTTAAATTGAATTAGTCAAAACAATAAGGTTACTCAGAGACTAGGATCTTTCAGGCCTAAGCCTAGGAAGAGTTAGAATAAAGAAAGAAAGACTCTTGGGTTCAGCCCAGGCTGTATGTTAGCACAGATTGAGTGCAGTTTCCCCCATTCCTTCATCTGAGAAAATAACAGCAGCATTTGTAATCTAAAAGTTGTGGTGATATACTGATGAATGTGTCAAGGACAAATCATGAGACACATTATTATAATCTTTAGAAATACATTAAGAGAACAGAAACTTTTAGTTTATCCTTTCCATTTAACTAACCCAACTTAACAAGAGCCATCAACTAGTGTATATCACTGTTACTCTTACACAGTGCTCATACACCGTTTCATCCTCCAGGAACTTTAAGACCCTCAAGTTCATATACATAAACAAATCACAAAAAGCTTATATAATTGATGTTACCTTCTGTATAGTGGGGGAAAGGAGCGAGAATATGCATTGTCAAAGGTACTTTGTGTCATTCTTATTTATTCTCAAACTTTTTAGAGACATTTTTAGATTGGGAAGTTATTGATTCACCTAGATTCGATGTCCAACCACCCCTACTCTTCTTTTGTCTCTACATACCAAGTGCTGAAATTACAAGTCTGAACTACTGTTCTTAGATTTTTTTTCATGTGTTCTTGTGATTAGAACCTAGACACTTAGATATTTGTGGTAAGCAGTAAATCTGTTGATCCATCTTCCCAATCATAACATGATGGTACAATTATATATATATATATAATTATTTTGAGTACCTTACACAGTTATGTTTTTCATATTTTAATATTTATAATTTATACCATGTAAATATAAATTAATGTTTATAACCATAAAGATAAATGGGAGGCAGTAAAAGGTGAAATACTTGCTCGCTTTATGAGTGTGGTGTTGAAGTCAATTTGCTGCCCAAGTTAGAAATTGTTCAATGTGCTTTCCATAAACAGAAAAATACACATTTCTGAGAGTGAAGGTAGCTAGAAAAAAATCTAACAGAACAGATAGATTTTAGGTGTCAGAAAAGAATCAATGAGGTCACCATTTCAGAGACACAAAAGACATGGCATTTTTTTTTTTTGTCATTTTTTTTTATTAACGACTTTATTTTGCAAAACAAAGATAAATGTAAAGATTTTAAACATTTTTTGCTTAAAATTATACATTTTTGTCAGTGCTGTTTTTTCAGACATTTAAATAAATTTTACATAAAACCATGTGAATATGTTTTTTAGTCAGTACTTGATTTTTTTCAAGGGCTTGACAGTATGCATTGAAAACGTACTAGTTGCAATAAGTGTAAAGTACATGCAAAACAAAACGCAACATGGAAATAGTCAAAGTCTTCTTGTTTTGTGAATATATGTATATTTTTTGTTTTCTTTATTTCTTGGACTTCATACAGTCTGTGAGTTGTTTCTGGGGGAGTGCAAGCCTCTGGGGTTAGCATCCCACTATCAGTGACTGCATATTATATCTGTTCTTTTGTGACTGGGTTATCTCACTCAGGATGATCTTCTCTAGATGCAGCCATTTTGATAAGAATTAGGTTAAGTCATTGTTTCTGGTGGCTGAGTAGTATTCCATTGTGTATATGTACCACAATTTTTGTATCCATTCGTCTTCTGAAGGACATCTGGGTTCCTTCCAGCTTCTGGCTATTATAAATAGAGCCGCTATGAACATTGTGGTGCATATATCTTTGTTGTGTATTAAAGTGTCTCTGGGGTATATGCCCAGAAGTGGAATAGCTGGGTCTTCAGGTAGTACTATATCCAATTTTCTGAGGTATCGCCAGACAGATTTCCAGAGTGGTTGTATTAGCTTGCAACCCCACCAACAGTGGAGAAGTGTTCCTCTTTCTCCTCAGCCTTGCCAGCATCTGCTGTCATCTGAGATTTGGATCTTGGCCAATCTGACTGGTGTGAGGTGGAATCTTAGGGTTGTTTTGATTTGCATTTCCCTGATGGCTAAGGATGTCGAGCACTTCCTCAGATGTTTTTCGGCCATTCGGTGTTCCTCAACTGAAAATGATTTGTTTAGCTCTGTACCCCATTTTTTAATAGGGTTATTTGATTCTCTGGTGTCTAGCTTTTTGAGTTCCTTGTACACCTTGGATATTAGGCCTCTATCTGATGTGGTGTTGGTAAAGATCTTTTCCCATTCTGTTGGTTGCCGTTTTGTTTTCTTGACGATGTCCTTAGACTTACAGAAACTTTTCAATCTCATTAAGTCCCATTTGTTAATCTTTGACCTTAGAGCTTGAGCCATTGGTATTTTGTTCAGGAAATTTTCTCCTGTGCCTATGTGTTCTAAGGTTTTCCCTACTTTCTCATCTAATAGATCAAGTGTATCTGGTTTAATGTGGAGATCTTTATTCCACTTACACTTGAGCTTTGTACAAGGAGATAAGAACGGGTCTATTTTCATTCTTTTGCATGTTGAGTGCCAGTTGGACCAGCACCATTTGTTGAATAGGCTGTCCTTTTTCCATTGAATGTTTACTGCTCCTTTGTCAAAAATCAGGTGACCATACACATGAGGGCTCATTTCTGGATCTTCTATTCTATTACATTGATCCACTTGCCTATTTCTGTACCAGTACCATACAGTTTTCAGCACAATTGCCTTGTAATATAGCTTGAGGTCAGGGATAGTGATTCCCGCAGATTTTTTTTTTGTTGTTGAGGATGGATTTCGCTATTCTAGGTCTTTTGTTATTCCATATGAAATTGCACATTGATCTTTCCAATTCCATGAAGAACTGGGTTGGAATTTTGATGGGGATTGCATTGAATCTGTAGATTGCTTTTGGTAGGATGTCCATTTTTAAGATGTTGATCTTTCCAATCCATGAGCATGGGAGATCTTTCCATTTTCTGAGATCCTCTCTTTCTTTAGAGGTTTGAAGTTATTGTCATACAGGTCCTTCACTTCCTTAGTTAGAGTCACACCAAGGTATTTCATAGTTTTTGTAACGATTGTGAAGGGTACCTTTTCCCTAATTTCTTCTCCACATGTTTGTCCTTTGAGTATAGGAAGGCTACTCATTTGTTTGAGTTAATTTTGTATTCGGCCACTTTCCTGAACTTGTTTATCAGCTGTAGGAGTTCTCTGGTGGAATTTTTGGGGTCACTCAAGTACACTATCATGTCATCGGCAAAGAGTGATGTTTTTATCTCTTCCTTTCCGATTTGTATCCCCTTGATCTCCTTTTGCTGTCTAATTGCTCCAGCCAGGACTTCCAGTACTATGTTGAATAGGTAGGGAGAGAGTGGGCAGCCTTGTCGAATCCCTGATTTTAGTGGGATTGCTTTAAGTTTCTCGCCATTAAGTTTGATGTTGGCTGTTGGTTTGCTGTATATTGCTTTTATTATGTTTAAATATGGGCCTTGGATTCCTGTTCTTTCCGGGACTTTTAACATGAAGGGGTGTTGGATTTTGTTGAATGCTTTCTCAGCGTCTAGTGAGATGACCATGCAATTTTGGTCTTTAAGTTTGTTTATATGGTGGATTACATTGATGGATTTCCTCATGTTAAACCATCCCTGCATCCCAGGGATGAAGCCTACTTGGTCATGATGAATGATGGTTTTGATGTGTTCTTGGATTCGGTTTGTAAAGATTTTGTTGAGTATTTTTGCATCAATGTTCATAAGTGAGATTGGTCTGAAGTTCTCTTTCCTTGTAGGGTCTTTGTGTGGCTTAGGTACGAGGGTTATTGTAGCCTCAAAAAATGAGTTGGGTAATATTCCATCTGATTCTATCTTTTGGAATAGTTTGGCGAATATTGGTGTTATATCTGCAATAAATGTCTAATAAAATTCTGCACAGAGCCTGTCTGGACCTGGGCTTTTTTTGGTTGGGAGGCTTTTGATGACTTCTTCTATTTCTTTAGGTGTTATAGGGTTATTTAGATGGTTTACTTGGTCCTGGTTAAACTTTGGGACCTTGTATCTGTCTAGGAATTCGTCCATTTCCTCCAGATTTTCCAATTTTGTGGAGTATAAGTTTTTGTAGTAGGATCTGATGATTTCTTGAATTTCCTTAGTTTCAGTTGTTATGTCACCACTTTCCTTTCTGATTTTGTTAATTTGTATACTCTCTCTTTGCCCTTTAGTTTGTCAGGCTAGGGGTTTATCAATCTTGTTGATTTTCTCAAAGAACCAACTCTTTGTTTTGTTGATTTTTTCAATGGTTTTTTTTTTTTTTTTTTTTGTTTCTATTTGTTCTATTTCTGCCCTAATTTTGATTATTTCTTGCTGTCTACTCTTTTTGGGTATATCTGCTTCCTTTTGTTCTAGGGCTTTTAGCTGTACTGTCAGGTCGCTAATGTGAGCTCTCTCCAGTTTCTTCTTGGAAGCACTTAGGGCTATGAGTTTTCCCCTCAATACTGCGTTCATTACATCCCATAGGTTTGGGTAAGTTGTGTTATCATTTTCGTTGAATTCTAGAAAGTCCTTAATTTCTTTCTTTATTTCTTCTTTGACCCTGCTATCCTTTAACAGAGCGTTGTTTAGTTTCCATGTGTATGTGGGCATTTTGTTGTCTTTGTTGTTGTTAAAGACCAGCTGTAGACCATGGTGATCTGAGAGGATGCATGGGAGTATTTCAATCTTTTTATATCTATGAAGGCTCGTTCTGTGTCCAATTATGTAGTCAATTTTCGAGAAGGTGCCATGGGGTGGTGAGAAGAAGGTGTATTCTTTTACATTAGGATAGTATGTTCTGTATATATCTATTACTTCTAGTTGGTTCAAAGTCTCTGCTAGTTATGCAGTGTCCTTGTTCAGTTTTTGTTTCCCTGATCTGTCCATTAGTGAGAGTGGGGTATTAAAGTCTCCCACTATTATTGTGTGGGGTTTAATGTATTTTTTGAGCTTTAGTAGAGTTTCTTTTATGAATGTGGGTGATTTTTTATTTGGAGCACATATGGTAAAGATTGAGAGTTCCTCCTGACAGATTTCCCCGGTAATGAGTAAAAAGTGTCCTTCTTTAGCTTTTTTGATAACTTTTGGTTGGAAATTTACTTTATTTGATATTAGAATAGCCACTCCAGCTTGCTTCTTGGAGCTGTTTGCTTGGAAGTTTTTTTCTCACCATTTTACTCTGAGATAGTGTCTGTATCTGTCTCTGAGATGAGTTTCCTGTATGCAGCAAAAGGCTGGATTTTGTTTATGTATCCAGTCTGATAGTCTATGTCTCTTTATTGGGGAGTTGAGACCATTTATGTTAATAGATATCAAGGAATAATTATTTCTCTTTCTTGCCATTTTTGCTTTTTTGGGTTGAGTTGTGTCTGTGTTTTTTTTTTTTTTTTTTTTTTTTTTTTATTTAGTTTTCTTGTTTAGGAGTTTTCTTGTTTTTACTAGGCTGTATTTTCCCTCCTTGTATTGGGTTTTCCACCTATAATTCGTTGTAGTGCTGGGTTTGTGGTCAGATATTGTGTGAATTTTGATTTGTCTTGTAATTTCTTCGTCTCTCCATCGATGGTGACTGATAGTTTTGCTGGGTATAGCAGCTTGGGCTGGCACTTGTGCTCTCTTAAAGAGTGCATGATGTCTTTCCAGACTCTTCTTGCTTTCATAGTCTCTGTTGAGAAATCGGGTGTGAGTCTGATTGGTCTGCCTTTATATGTTACCTGACCTTTTTCCCTTACTGCTTTTAGTATTCTTTCTTTACTTTGGGCACTTGATGTTTTTACTATTATGTGTCGGGAGGTATTTCTTTTCTGGTCCAACCTATTTGGAGTTCTGAAGGCTTCTTTTTTGCTCGTGGTCATCTCATTCTTGAGGGTAGGAAAGTTTTCTTCTATGATTTTGTTGAAGATATTTACTGTGCCTCTTAGTTGATACTCTTCTCCCTCTTCTATTCCTATTATTTTTAGGTTCGGTCTTCCCATTGTGTCTTGTATTTCCTGGTCATTTTGGGTTAGGAGCTTTTTGTTTTTTGCATCTTCTCTGGCTGTTTTGTCTATGTTTGCAATGTTGTCTTCTGCCCCGGAGATTCTCTCCTCGATCTATAGTAATCTGTTGGAAATGCTTGCTTCTGTGACTCCTGATTTCTTTTTTTGGTGTTCTGACTCTAGGGTTATCTCTTTTAGCGTTTTCTTTATTGTGTCAATTTCTGTTTTAATTTCCCTCTTCCATTCCTTTATTTCTTTGGTTCTGTTTTCGTCTCGTTCTTTGAGTTCTTTGAGTTTTTTTCTTGTTTCTTCTTTAAAAGCTTCTGAATCTTTTTGCTTTTCCTCCCTTTCTTGTTTAAGTAACTCTATCAGCGTCTTGAGGCATGATTTCAGGTCTGTGTCTTCTTTCTCTGGAGTGTTTGGAATTCCGATGTTTGCTACTATCGGAGAGCTGGGTTCTGGTGTTGCTAGATTGTCTTGGTTTCCTTAGGATATACTCTTTCTCTTTCCTCTTGCCATTTTGTTGTCAGTGATATGTTCTTGCCTTTCCCTTGTATCTGGTCTGTGTCCCTGGTACACTTTCCGTGTGCACTCCGCAGAGATCTGTCTACTCCCCGGCAGCCCACGTTCCGGGTGGCAGCTGGGCCAGGCTCCGCTCTACGTACTGAAGTTGCCTCCGGGTGGGAACAGACGTTCCTAAGATCTGTTCCTGGTCACAGATGCTCAGCCTCTCCGAGCCACCTTTCCGGCTGGCAAGTGGGCCAGGCTCTGCTCTGCGTCCTGAAGTTGTCTCTGGGTAGGAACAGAAGTTCCTAAGATCTTTTCCCTGTCACTGGATCGGGGAGGACAGGGCAGGTCAGGGCAGGGAGTGCCCTTTCCGTGTGCACTCCGCAGAGATCCCTCTGTTCCCCTGCAGCCTAGGTCTCCCACTCACCAGTTGCTCAGCCTGTACGAGCCGCCTTTCCGGCTGGCGGTTGGGCCAGGCTCCGCTCTGCGTCCTGAAGTCGTCTCCAGGTGGGAACGGAAGTTCCTAAGATCTGTTCCAGGTCACAGTTGCTCAGCCTGTACGAGCCGCCTTTCTGGCTGGCTGTTGGGCCAGGCTCTGCTCTGTGTCCTGAAGTCGTCTCCGGGTGGGAACAGAAGTTCCTAAGATCTGTTCCCAGTCACTGGATCGGAGAGGACAGGGCATGTCAGGGCAGGGTGTGCCCTTTCCGTGTGCACTCTGCAGAGATCCCTCTGCTCCCCCGAAGCCTAGGTCTCCCACTCACCAGTTGCTCAGCCTGTACGAGCCGCCTTTCCGGCTGGCTGTTGGGCCAGGCTCTCAGGACATGGCATTCTTTAGGTGTATCATTTCAGAGCAAAATGTTCAAATCATGTGGCGCCAAGTTAAAATTCTCTTCTAATGTAGAATAAATAATATTTTGATAAAATGTAAAAATAGGATTGATCAAATCTAAGTTCAAATATTGAGCACATTAGTAGTTTCAGACTGTTTTATGAAAATTATTAAAACAGGTATACTATAGTAAAAAATTGAATTGTGATTCATTGAATTTTATGACCTTATCAAAAAAGTATAAACCTCTTTCATTTTTCAGCAAAGACCAAGTGATAGTGGCTCATAATTCTACTCAATGTGCAGGTTTCATTGTAAATTTATGTAGAGCAGGCAAATAATTATGACATCACTTTGTATTAAAAAGTTTCAGATAAAACTCAAGAAAGTATGTCTGTCTTAATTTTATGTTTAAAAATTTTACATGAAGCATGAACCTTGAAGTAGCTAGCAACAACAAAATCAATTCATTTTGACCCATACCTAGAGTGTTTGCTATATTTGTCAGTAACTGAAATATTTTTGTATAGATTTTAAGTCTGTTGTACATGGTGTTTGAGCTCTAAATAATAATACTTCATTCTGATTATTTTTAATCTTTATTTTATAAAGACATTGTAATTATATGATCACAATCAATTCCAGTTATATTTAGTGGACTACTTCATCAGCATATCATAAATAGACACAAATATATATATTTTGTCCCTTCATATTTGAAATAAAGAGTAGAATCTGGAGGCCTTTTAGACATATAAACTGAATCTCAGAAACTACATCTGAAAAGGACTATGGAGATATAAAGTACATTGTAATCACCAAGGAATAAGAAATAGAAGAATGAGGAAAGAAAAGAGAAAGAAAAAAAATAGCAATAAACGTCCACCTGAGGGAAATTCCCAAATTCACATGTGTTGTGTGTTTTTACTTTACACAAATAAGTCTTCTTTTACTTTCTCTCATATTACAAGAAATAAATCACCTATTTTGAAACAGCTTTAGCTGAAGTTGTAAAACCAGGTTAATTCTTATTTGCACTCAAAAGTTTTACATATGTAAAGTCCATCTGATAAAGCTTCTAGCCAAGTGGTTGCTGTGGGTCATTCTACATGTCTATGGAGTTGATTTAAGCTCAGGGAGTTCCTCATCCCTCAGTGGAAACTGTGAGTACTGGTTGGAACAGATCTACCTTTGGTTAAGGCTCATGTCTTTTTCACAGTTGAATCTGAAGTCCCAAGAAGCAGGACTAAGGTGACAGAGGATAATGCCTAACCTCAGAGTGAATAACATTCGAAAATGGATCCCGTATTATAATATAAAATATATTAATGGTATACCAAAGGACAAGCAACTATAGGAAATGTGTGAATTGTAACTTAAAAGAGAGTCTTATTAAAAAAAAGAGTAAAATAAACAAGAGACAGACTAAATAATGTTTCATTTGTTCTCAATTTTCTTATTGTTGATGAAAAGGGATCAACATCAGCTGAGAGAGACTGGGTTATCAAAAATAAATAAAAACAAAAGCTGAGAAACTAGTACAACCAATTGTATTATATTAATACTATTAATACGTGTTGACATCAGAATAGAAACCTGCTTATGCATTGACAACAATGAAAAAAATGTGGTTACCAATCAAAACCTTTAAAGAGTAAATCTCACCAGGGTAGATATCTTGTTGGCTGAGACAATGTTTTGACAAAGCAAATAGTTCAGTTGATTCCGTATGTCTCAGTTATTAATAATTTCCTAAATGTGCATGCAAATCAATTTAAAGAGGGCTGGTCCTAATCATTGATCACACAGAGACTGAAGAATCACAGAGGTTGAGCAAAATAATTCCACAGCTAGTAACCACTTTTTCCCTTGTCACCCATATATGAATTCTTCATCCCAATCACCAGGAAGCAGTTTAATAAAAATTATTACCTTAGTTTCTTAAAGAGAGTTGGTTAGGTTTGGTAATTTGATGTGTTAGAATTATCGCCATTTAGAATGGAAGGTTATTATTGGTAATGATCAGGGATTGATAAAAAATTTAAAGTCATTCTGTTGAATTATGTACTATATATTAAAAATTTATGGTATTTGTTTTATTATTGTATATTGATAGAAATTTAAAGTTTTGTTTGCATTGTTGTGATTCATAGAAATTAAACATTTTGTTAAATTATTTGATTATGTTGTATGTATGTCATTCATTGAAATGTGATGGTTCTTACAATAATTTTCATTGTGTACACGTTGCTAATTATAAGAAAAAAAGTTCTATTTTTAAACCAAAAGGGAGATATGAGGTGGAAACTTATAGTTCTTTTGGAAAGTTATGCCAAATGATAATTTGCTGAGACAAGCAGGTAAAAGAATGTTTTGCTAAAGCAAGCAAGTGAAAGTGTTGTCCTGATGCAGACTCATGTCAAAGGATGTTTGAATAAAGCTGAAAAGTGAAAGGACTCCTGACAAAGAGTATAAATATGACCTCACAGACAGTGGGGACAGTTACTGAGGTTTGGTTTCGTTGTTTCTCCCTTGCTATTGTTAAAGGTATACATTTATTTGTTCAACTTTCATAGTGCAATTGTGTTCAACTTGTGATAATGCCACTATTGAGTGAAGCTGTGAACTACTTATGAGTCTCCTGTGGCAGCTTACCACTTCAGAAATTTAGTCCATAAAGGAAGCATGATAGCAGACAAAAAAGGCATGTTTTAAACAAGTAGTTTCTGCAATCATCATGATCTGCAGAAAGCAGGAAGAGTGAGCTACCTTGCCTAGTATGGACTTCTGAAACTTGGAAGTTCAGCCCTGGAACATGCCTCATGCAACAGAGCTGCACCTTCTGCAACAAATACACAAATCCTTATCTTTAGAATTACTTCAAATAGTTCCAGTTCTTAGTAACTAAACATTCAAATACATGAGATTGTGGTAGTCATGAATATTCAAACCAACACAGACATGCTCTCATGTCAAAAAACACACACGCACACACAAAATTCTAAGTCCTCAAATCTAGACAAAGAACAATAGGCAACTAAGGTATCTTCAGAATTGAGAATTATTCTTTCCAAAGAAGCAACTCCAAATTGATTAGCTTTTGTGTTTTATAGATATTATATATAACTGTTGTATATTTAGATATACAATTGATTATTGTAGTAATTTAGATAGAGATATATTAAAGTTACACAGAAATATATTCCAATTAAATGTAGAATTTAAAATTAGTTATTCACCCTCTTGGCATGAACATCAAAAGTAAAGACAACTAGCTATCTGATTTTCAGCATTAACTTTGCTACTTACCATTAGACTCAGGATGAAAACTAAAACAGAATATCCGACTATGAAAGAAAGGAAAAAGGGCAGGGTAAATGTTACGTTTGTTGCAACCTATACATTTTTAAAATCTGAGAATGTCATTTGAGCCATTGTACAGAGAGATAAACATTACATTATTTTACATGTGAAAATAAAAGTGTAAAACTTGTAGGAAAAAATACAGAGATGGATTGCAGTGCCTGGGGCATGATAAAGTTATGTCAGAAAGCCAATGAGAAGTATTCATGTTTGCTGCACACAGTGGTTCTATGTACTCCATTTTCATCCTCAGGGTATCCAGACTCCTCTGCAGACCAGGATGGAAGGATAAATCAGAGTCCAAAATGGTTCGAGTGACTGGCTCCAGGCACAGTTGGTAATAAGTAACAAAAGTTGGGGAATGGGCAAAGAAGATGTCTCTGTGTATTTGAGTATTACACTTCTTTTTGATGGTACTCAACGAAATAACGCATAGGCAATCTTCAATGAAATAGCTGGTGAGCATACAGTTTATTCAGGCTAGGTAAGGACTATATATGAACTTGGGGAATGGGAAGGAGTTTTCTGGATATTTTTTAAATCATTGAGTATAATTTAAAGTACTGCTAATGCTGCATTTGTAAGGAATACATTTCATAAATCCCAGGTACTTGCTGAGCAGGTTCTTAAAAGGAATGAGGAATTTGAACTTGCAGGTATCCCTGTAAAGGCCTGTTTAACTTTTCTCAGGTAAAAGGTGTGAAAGATCAGGCTTTCCAAATAAGGTCAGAGAATGAAAATGCCTGCTGCTAAATGGAGTCGCACATTTTATATCAAGCTCAGACTTGGTAGACTTAAAGGGTTTCCACATATCTCAGTCTGGTTTATTTATAATAAAGAGGTGCCATAGGAGTCTTAAATCTCTATGTTAGGACCAATTTCATATTGAGACAGAAACTTATTGGCAGTGATTTTTGTAATGCTACCTATTGGCCATATTTAAAAAATGGAGGAGGAAAGGTGCCAGGAGGAGCTGGACTCTGATGGCTATAGTACAGGACTAAGAAGAGGAAGAAGCTAAGTGACAAGAGAGAGGAAGGGTTTAACACACACTCGCTTTGTGACAGTGATGCTATTGGAATGTGGATGTAGGATGAGATCTTGACAAGGGGCCTGGAAGGTAAAGAGGAAGGGGTAACTCCATGTGGGTAAGGAACCATGTGGTCCATAAAGAGAAATGTTAATGGGAAGAAAAGTCAATAGTGGCTAGAAGAGGGGGCCAGAAGAAGCTTTGGGAGGAATTGCAGTGGTGGTTACAGAATGAGATGGTATATATATTGAATGTACTATCTCCCTAGCAAAGAATCTCAAGTGGTGGGTATTGAGATTGTTAGGAAGAGGCTAGGCAGCAGTAGAGTTTGAATAAAGAATGACAACTACATCCATAAGAATAGAAGAAACAGCAGCCTGTAAATGTTACATGGCTTGGGAATCAGCATCCTGTCATTGATTTTTGTCCAGAAGATCTTGTCGTTTTTGTTGGGGGTAGTTTTCCTATGCCTCCTCCATGCTTCATTCAGCAGACAGAGGTAGGGCATCATCTTGGTCAGGAATATGATGGTGGACATCCCTGACAAGGAGACAAATAGGCATATGCTGATTGTGGGGAAGGACACAAGTAATAAATCTTACATTTGCAAGGAGAGATATAGTTCCATTCATATTCCATCAAATGAATCAAGCCATCACACTTGGCGAAGAGGAGTTATTTCTAGTATGTAGTAATGGAGGAATATAGAAAGGTGTTTGGAACTTTTATTGTAGTTATTTAGTGTATATGGCAAGTATTAATTATACAGTAGGATGTAGGCATTTTTGTTTTGTTTTATAAGTTGAAATTTTAGGATATGGTGTGTTGTTTCTATTATCCCTTGGCCTTTGCAGGTTATGAGGAATTCCTGTGTTATGGGCAGTTTTCCATTGTGAGAAGAAAGTTTTGATTGGGCGCTGGTAAAAGCAGGATCTTTGACAGTTTTTATCTGTTTGAAAATTCCCTGATTGCAAAGGTGGAGAGCATATAGTGAATTAACCTTTTCAATTTTTACTCATTAGGACCCATATAAATGTGAATATGTGTCATCAGTAACAAAGACATATTTTTGTCTGCTGGACTGAAGAATGTGAGTGATATTAATTTGCCATTGGTTTTAGCATTGACACATTGGAGGTTAGTGCCAATAGTTTGTAAAGATGGATTATTAATAAGGGATGCACAAGAGGATCATGCTTTTATTTTCCTCTGAAGCTGAGTGAGAAGGATGTGTGTGAAGCGATGTGAAGCTACTTTATGTATGTATATGTGAGTGAATAGAATTGATCTGCTGGCTGGACTCAGACTGTGAATATTCTTGTAGGTGTAGTTTGCCCAGCAATGGCATTTCCTTCAAATATTGGACCTGATAGGAGGCTTTGAGACCTGACCTGCGGGATATAGAGGGAAACAGCTTTTTTTTTTTTTCTGTAAAAGAGTGACTAGAGGTGGGAGTAGATCTGTGTCTAATTTAACAAAGGATCTTTATAATCAGTGGAGGAAAATAAGAGCAAATACACTGTCTGAGAAAAGATTAAAGGGTCTATTGACTTCTTTTATAGCTAAATAGATAGCATACCATTCTTTATACTAGGAGAAGTAACAGGGAAGTTCTTTGAATTGGATAATGGTGGTTTTCCCCAGGGGGTAGTCATATATTATTGCTCTGGCTCTAGTCTTTCTGTCTCCAGTAAATATTGTGGTGGTTCAGTGATTGGCTTTTTTTTTTTTTTTTTTTTTTTTTTTGTAAAGAACAGTGGAGCTGAGAAAGTAGGCATCACAACAGAGGAACTGCAGAAACCCATTTCACCAAGGGCAATGCTTATTAGTAAGTCCTGGAAGTTTATAAGTCTAATATCAAAGGAGGGGTGAATTTTTAGTTAATTACCATTGAATATTAGAGAGAGAAAGAGTGGGGATGGACCATCATGTTCTTTCACTGTTGTTTGAAGGTCTCTGTTTGTATATTGTGATAGGGTATTTTGAATCCTAGAGAGGATAGGGAAGATATTAATTGATATATAAGTTTGGATGAGGAGGTTTTATTTTTTGGGGTTTTTTTTTGTTGTTGTTGTTTTGTTTTTAATACTATGATGTTGTCCATATACAAGAATACATTATTGAATTTTTTGGTATATCAATGATATATCAATATTGACTGCTTTGTGTAAATAAGATTTTAATGTATTGGCCACAACTTCTTACAAAATGTCTATTCATTATTACAAAATGATGGCTAGTCCCTGAGGGAGACAATTAATTCATATCATGATGGTGGCCAAAAGTTGTTATTGGGTGGTACTGAAGATGTGAAGCATTCATAGTCTTGAGGGTGTTGAGGGTTAGGGAAAAAAAGGCAGTCTTTGATATCTCTTGCTAATAGAGAGACATTGTCATGGATGCAAGAGACACGGTGCAGCCCCCTTTGGAGAAAACCCCAGACTTTTATGGTTTTATTAATTACCTTTAACTCTCTACCCCCAACTATCTTAGTTCATATATATATATATATATATATATATATATATATACTATCTTAGTTCATATATATATGTGTGTGTGTGTGTGTGTGTGTGTGTGTGTGTGTGTGTATGTGTGTGTGTGTGTGTGTTTGTGTGTGTGTGTGTGTGTGTGTGTGTGTGTGTGTGTATGCACTGAACACAGGAGTGTCTCATAGACTTTGGGAGGGGTGAATTGGTGTGGTAGAAGTTGTTTTTTTACCAATGGTGTGAAGGCTTCAAGTTTCTCTCTCTCTCTCTCTCTCTCTCTCTCTCTCTCTCTCTCTCTCTCTCTCTCTCTCTCTCTCTCTCTCTCTCTCTCTCTCTCTCTCTCTCTCTCTCTCTCTCTCTCTCTCTCTCTTTCTCACTCTTTGGTATATAATTAGTTCATATTTATTGTAATAATAAAATACTACATTAAAACAGTCTTTAAATTTTGACTCAGAAAGCTATAAAATAATTCTTTTGTTTTCCTTTTTTTAATGGAAAAATACAATTGAAACACCCATTTTTTTTTTAGTCTTCTATGGCGATAAGACATATTTAAGCAGTCTCTTAATAGGGGCTGTTGTTGTTTAATAATCCCAGAAAAAAAGAAAGTAGGAGATGGAAGATGGGGGAATATAAATGTAAATTTGGAGAATATCTATTAAAATGATAATAAAATATAGGAGCCATTGTTAGCCTATATGGCTTCCTTTTAATGCAAACCAAGGCAGCAAGTACTAAATCTAACAATAGCACTTAGAATTTGGTTTGATTTTGAGGGACGTTTTAAGGCTTTTAATGGTATCATTTTTTTTAAGTAAGTATAATCATCTATCCTGATATAATTACTTTCAGATTGGGTGGCAAGAACCACATCTAACGATTGTAAAATATCTCCCCCAACAAGATTGTTGATGTTGTTATCTACTAGAAGGCATATTAGACTAGTATATCCATCAGGGTCTTCCCATCTATAGACCTGCCTATGAGTTGGGGTCAAGATATTAGTTGCAAATATTGTAGGGTATCTTTTTATTTCAAAAATTGTCCTGTCTGACTTAAGAGTAATGAGACATTTGAATGGATTTGTTTTAATGGTTATTTTTTGGTGGGTGCTCTCTGAGATGTTATATACCTTGGAAGCAGTTTTCTCTCTTATTATCTTGGCTGAGTGCTGCCCCATTTTGATTTTAAAGGTTCTAGTTTTTTTCCACATTTTTCACAGTTTGAGAGGCTATCTCTTTCCCAGTGGAAACTTTTGCAACATCTGGAGCAGATTGTCTTAGGGACATTGGAGTTATTAGTGGGGAGGGACTTGTCTGGTCATTCATTTTTCCCATATCCTTTCTCCACAATTAAAGCAGATCCTTTCTGTTTGGATGGCTGCTTTTAAGACCTGAGCCATGGACTTATCCTGGTCTGTTGTCATTTCGATGTCTCAGGAAGCGACTACACACCTGTCATAGTGTTCATCTTTGAAACCTTTGGTAGGCAAGCCTAGAGTCAGAAGACATACTCTTCCATAGTTTTGAAGAAGGTCTCTGGATGGACAGTCAGGGATCTTTCCCTCTATGATCATTTTACTTCTAAGAATAAAGGCAGTTAGAGTTCCCCCTGGCATTTGGCAGAGAAGGAGCAAGGTGGATGTATGCCTCAGAGGATATGGTGATTTTATCCCAGATTTGGTTGCACATAGGTGCACCTCTTCATGGTAACACACTGAATATGTTGCTGGTTATGTTCCCCTTGTAAAGGTCCTGTAGTGTTATCTGGGTCCTGATTTCCTAGATCTGTTGAAGGCATTCATACTGAAAAAGTGCATTTCATTGTAAAAAGATTAATTCAGTCAGAGATGAGCTATAAACATCTTCGCAATCTTGTACATATAAGGTGGAAATTTAGTTTTATAGAAGCAATTTTGTTCAGGGTGCATAAATGCCATCTTTCTTTACTGTCTGTCTGAATTCTTTTAAACTTTTGGCTTGGTATGGTTACCCGTTGAGTGGTTTATTTCATGTTGGGTTAATATTAGATGAGGAATGCCTAGAGTTCTGCCTCCTGATGATAATCGTTTTGAGTTACTTTTCCAAAAGAGTTGCTGATATTGGAACACTGTTTTTCAGTGAGGGTTGTGGGTAGTAGTATATGAAGTTATATGGCATTTTATCTGTTCCCTCACCCCCAACCCCCATCGGCTTTTAGAGAGAGGAGCTTTGTTGGCTGGAGGAAGGAAAAGTAGAGACTGCTTCCTCAACTTCGCTGGAGTAAAGTAAGCTGCTCTTCTATTTCCATAATGGAGTCCTGTAGAGACCAGGTAGATGGGAGAGGTTAAGTGGATGCTGGAGCACAGTGCTTCTGTAGTATTTACTACAAGGAGTCAAAGGGGTAATTATATGGTTTTGGTTTTTCATATTAACCGTGTGAAGACTTCTTTTATTTTTTCAAATAATTTGAAATTTAGCTTTATTTGGTGCCTTATATGCCAACATTTAGCAATGCTTTAACTTTGCATGCCTTTGAGAGCCTTAACCACACACCAGCTCAGTCTCCTATGGTGGAGAGGCCAGCCTTGGCCAACAACAGCCACATCCTGCTGGGACTTGATTTTTATGCAGTCCTGTGAAGACTTCAAGATCTGAGATAGTGTCAGCTTTAGGAACTGATTCCTCTGAATCACCTGGCTGAGTCAGGATAATCTTTGGATCCTGTTTTAAGTAGACATATACTGGGAAGAAAATTGGAGGAGGGAAGTAGCTTTGGGTGTGAGAATCTATTTGGGTCCACGATTCAGTACTATAAATATTACCAGTGCTCATGCATGGTGCTTTCTGAAGGACTTTCTTATAAAATGATGGAACTTGATTTTTGATAAGCTTTATTTCAGAAGATTTTAAAGGGAATGTAACAGAATTCTCAACTGAGAAAATATAAATGGCCAAGGAGCACCTAAAGAAATGTTTAACATCCTTCGTCATCAAGGAAATTCAAATCAAAACAAACCCGAGATTCCACCTCATACTAGTCAGAATGGCTAATATCAAAAACACAAGTGACAGTAGATGCTGGTGAGGATATGGAGAGAGAGGATTACTCCTCCATTTTTGGTGGAATTGTAAGCTGGTACAACTACTCTGGAAATCAGTCTTGCCGATTCTCAGAAAAATGGACATAGTACTACCTGAGGACCCAGCTTACCACTCATCCACAGATACCCAAAAAAAAAATGCTCTAACTTGTAACAAGAGAACATGCTCCACTATGTTCATAGCTGTCATATTCATGATAGCCTCACAGAAGCAGGTTAAGAAAAGATGGAATAGGAAGTTTGCAGAAGGGAAACTAGGAAAGGAGATAAATTTGAAGTGTAAATAAATACTATATCAATAAAATAAAATAAAATAAAATAAAATAAAATAAAATAAAAGGCCATGTATTTCCCTAACCTAAGATGCTTTGTTGATTTGTTTGTTTGTTCTAGGTAATAAGGAGTTATCCATGACAAAAAGTGAAGAAATGCCTTGTTCAATTGGAATACTCCTGCAGCCTTTTCAATAGCAATCCAAAATATAAAGCCTGCTGTCTTAGTTAGGGATTTATTGCTGTGAACAAATACCATGACCAAGACAAATCTTACAAGGACAACATTTAATTGGGGCTGGCTTACAGGTTCAGAGTTTCAGCTCAGTGTCATCAAGGTGCGAGAATGGCAGCATCCAGGCAGGCTTGGTGCAGGATAAGCTGAGAGTTCTATATCTGCATCCAATGGAACCCAGGAACAGACTGAGCAACCTTAGGCTGCTAGAAGGAGTGTCTCGAAGTCCACCTCCAGAGTAACACAGTTCCTCCAACAAGGTCACACTTTCTACTAGTGCCACTCCCTGGGCTAAGCATATGAAAACCATCACATTCCACTCCCTGGTCCCCATAGGCTTGTTTAAACACATGAGTCTATGGTGGACATACCTAAACATAGCATAATAAAAAGTACATTAAGTCCAACATCCAACATTTCCATAGTCTGTAGCAGTATCAACAGTGTTAAAAGTCCAAAGTCTATTCTGAGATACATCCAATCACTTAACTGTAGTCCTTGAATTAAGTCAGGACACCAGTTGGGCAAACTCCAAATTCTGCCATCTCGATGCTTAATGTCAAAGCAGTCTTTACATTCAACTCCTTTTTCATCTTTGTTGATGGCAACAAACTTCTTTTTCCTGGGCTGGATCCACTCCCTGTTAGCAGCTTTCCTTGGAAGGTATCCCTCTGTTCTGGACTCTTTAACATCTTTGGGTCTCCAAGGCAGCTTAAATGTTACAGCTTTTCATTTCAATGTCTGGGATCTATACATAAACCTTTGGGCTCATTCAAGGACTGACTTCACTTCTCCAGCTCTGCCTACTGTAGCACTTCAAGCTCAGGTTGATCTACTACACTTTTGCTATTGTTCTTGGTGATCATACTATGGTACTGGCATCTCAAATATACTGAGGTCTTCCACTGCAACTAGGCTTTACCAGTAGCCTCTCATAGGCTCCCTTCATGGTGCCAAGCCTTGAATCCTTTGCATGACCCCTTCAATACTGGATTGTCAACAACAACAACTGAGGTTGTACTTTCACCAATGGCCTTCCATAGCCTCTCATAGTGTCAAGCCCCTGCTGTTCTACATGATGCCTTCATGCCTTCAAAACCAGTATCACCTGGGTGATTGTTACACATTACCAAGTACAGCTGCAGCAGGAGGAACAACCTTGGCTATCTCTGGAACACAGGTTTTTTTTTTTTTTTCCCCTTCAGAAAACACTTCCAAGAAGACTTCAGCTCAGTGATGCTTCTCTCTTCTTAATTACCACTTATTTCTTAGCTCCAGTTGACCAGCATCAATTGTCCCAGTGGTCTCTTTCTCCTGTAATATATAAGGCCAGAGCAACATGGCCAAAGCTGCCATGTTCTGATGCTTGCCCCTCTTGTTCTATTACTTTATCACTAGATTCCTTTTTTTCTAACTCTTCAATTGCCTAAGCTTGGCTGTCCTGGATCTTTCTCTGTAGTTTGATCCTGAATATAGAGATCTGTATGCCTGTATCCTGGGATTAATGGTGTGTACCACCACACCTGGATTTAAGCTTTTCTTTAACCTAGAATTGCTCTGTTCTAGGCTGGCCTTAGACATCTGCTTGTCTTTGACTGATGAAATTAAAGGTTTGTAGTAAGTTGCCTGGAGCCAATTTAACTGGATTGGATCTTGTCCCAAGGTCCTTACTTCCTTAATTCAATTTAAAATTCTTGAACATGCAATTTAGCTTCATTTCACTTCCTGGTGTCCCTTTAATACTAGAACCATATGTTTTGTATCTTTCTTTTATCAACCTGCTCCTTTTCATTAAAATGCTCTTCAAAAGGGTGAACTTTAATAACCACACAACAGATTTTATACCAGGCTGTTTTCAGACTTCCTTTTTCAAAGCAATTAATCTAAATCTCTTCATTTTAAACTTAGGCAGACTCTTTGGACAAAAGCAAAAAGCAGCCATGTTCTTCACCAAATACTACAAAACCAGTCTCTTGGCCACATACTGAAATTTTCCACTGAAACATATTGATCTAAGTCAGCACATTTCAAATCACTCTCAGTAACAATGTCTTCTATATTCTTACTAGGATAGTCCAATATGCCCCATTTAAAGCCTTCCACAGCGTTCCAAATCCAAAGTCCCAAAATCCTCATTCTTCCAAACAAAAGCATGGTCAGGCCTATCACAGAAATACCCCACTCCTGGTACCAACTTCTGTCTTAGGGTTTTATTGCTGTGAAAAGACACCATGGCCAAAGCAAGTCTTATAAGCACAACATTAAATTGGGACTCGCTTAGAAGTTCAGAGGTTCAGCCCAGTGTCATCAAGGTGAGAGCATGGCAGCATCCAGGCAGGCTTGGTGCAGGAGAAGCTGAGAGTTCTACATCTTCATCCAACAGAATCCAGGTACAAACTAAGCAACCTCAAGCAGCTAGGAGGAATTTCTCCAAGTCTACCCCCAGAGTGACACAGTTTCTCCAACAAGGCCACACCTTCTAGTAGTGCCACTGCCTGGGCTAAGTGTATGCAAACCATCACACCTGCTCTCAGAATTTCAGGGTTCCTACAACCTACATCAATATCAACCTACATGAAGTTTAAAGAATGCTGTTTTATGTTACTGTATTGTTTTGATTTTTGTTTTGTTTTGATATTCATTTAGTTTGGTTATTGATTTAAGGAAAAATTAGATAGGTTTCCTTTGCCAATTCCCATTCCGGATGTTGAGTTTCAAAGAGAAAAATTTAAGAATATCATGGGAACATCAGAGAAGAGTCCAGACTGAATATGTCAGATGACCTTTCAGCATATCTTCTTCCTCTGAGCAAATAGAAGTTGAGAAAACAATACGTTTTCTGCTTTCAGTGTATGGAGGCTTGGGCCTAAGGGTTAATTGCAAAGGCCAGAGGGATGAGAACATTTGATCTTTATTTTTATTTTTTTATTTTTTTCATTTTTTTTTTTTTTACATCTGAGGTTCTGTTGTATCCACATCAGTCAAAGCTATAGCATGCTTTTATGCTTCATTCAGCTGTGAATCCACATTCTGGGTGCCAGCTGGGGTGTGTGTGTTAGGGACCGGCTGTATCCTCTTGTTTTCTCTCTCAGGGTGTTCAGGAATTGTTGCATATAAGTGTAAAAGAATAAAGGAGTCTGGAAAAGGTGGGTTCTGCAGGATCCCTAGTGCAGAACGGGGGTAGGGAGAGACCCTCTCCAATTAAGGTTTTCTCCAAGGATTTTAGTGTTAACCCTTTTTAAATAATACCCAGTGAATAAGCTCCCTTAGACAATTTTCAGTGAAATTTCTGGTGTACATATACTTTATTTGTGGTGAAAAAAGGCTATATATGAACCTTGAAAAGTGGGAACAAATTCAGGGTGATTTAAAAATTATGGGATAGCTTTTAAAGTACTAGAGTTTAATGCCTCATTTATATGAAGAGGCAGGCATTCTAGAAATCTCCTGTGCTCCATAAGTGGATTCTTATTGAGGAAGAGGAAGCTGAATTTTTAGGTATGCAAAAGAAAACTAGATATCAAATTTCCCCAGAGGGAGGGGGAGAGAGGGGGTTGTGTGGTGGTGGTGGTGGTGGTGGTGGTGGTGGTGGTGGGGTGTGTGTGTGTGTCTGTCTGTGTGTGTGTGTGTGTGTGTGTGTGTGTGTGTGTGTGTGTGTTAGGAGGGTGAAGGGGGGCTAGGCTTCTAAGACAAGAGCAAGGGCTGTTCTTCTGGTAAAGAGATTACTCCATTTTACACCAAGATCACTATAACTATATGGCCATAGTAGGACTGCAGCCTAAATTATCAAGGTTTTTCATACAAATCTAATTAAGATACAGAGAAAGTGATAAATCAGAGAACAATTTGACAGAATTACATGTGATACAGTATATGTCAACTCCCATGAGAACAGACAAGAAAGAGAAACTATCTAAAAGTAGTTCAGAGTGAGTAAGAAATGGAGGGCAGTCCAGCAAATGATTGTTGTTTGAGTTCAGGCAATGCAGCAAATTTCCGTTGAGTTCAGTACAGTGCAGTTTGCTATAGTTAATTCAATGCATTCAGTAGAGTTCATGGAGTTCCAAGCAGTCAGCTAACTTAGTGCAGTACAGTTTGTGCTATTTCAGAGACATTTTTTTTCTAACCAGAACACTTCTGTGTGAAGCTGAGAGAAAGCTGTTTGAATCAGTCAGCTTGGGTAGGAGTTTTAAGTTATAAAATATGTGCTGAACAAACCAACCTGCCTTCAGAAAGAACTAGAGGTGATGATCCATTTTAGCAGTAAGCCTTAGCATCTACAATTACATAGTCTGTGAGGAGGTTTGAATGTATGGTCAGAAGACCCATCCAAAATATCAGTGGTAGGGCCCACCTCCAGGAGAGAGAGAGAGGGTATCAAGTGAGGGATACAGTTCCTATCCCACAGCCAAAACTCTGACCCAAAATTGTTCCTGTCTGAAGAACTGCAGGGGGATAGAGATAGAGAAGAACCCCAGGAAAAGGAGGTGGTGAAACAGGACCAAAGGGCATCTAGCTCAAAGGGAGTCCCGAAGGCCTGAAGCCATTAATGAGGCTATGGAGTTCTCCCAAAAAGAACCTATCATGTTCTGTGAAAGATCCAAAAGCAGCAGAAAAAGTTAGATGCAGAAATGTGCACCCAACCAATCAACAAAAGCTGCTGATCTCTCTGTTCAAATGAGGGAAAATCTGTAAGAAGTTGTGGAGGAAGGCAACCCTGTAAGAGGACCAGCAATCAGTGTCAATTAACTTGGACTCCCAAGATCTCCCAGACACTGGATCACCAACCATGCAACATATGCCAGCTAATATACTGCAGGGGAATGCCAAGCCTCAGTTCAGTCAGAGAATATGCATCTAACACTCAAGAGACAGAGAGTTTAGTGGTCTGAAAGGGTAGGCAGGGTAGGGATATTCTTTGGAGACATGGGTGGGAAGAAAGTGTGGGATGTAGAACAGTAGGAGGATGGACAAGGAGGGGGAATTTAAAAAAGAAGAAAAAGAAAAAAAAAAGAAAAGAAAAAAGAATGAAAATATCTGTTGTTAACATTTCCATTATACAAATAGAAAAATAATCTGAGCACAAGCAACAATACTCATTATTTCCTACCTGTGAACACAGAGTAATTAGTAAATGCCTTTTCCTGAGCTATTTTCTTGCCAAGAGAGGTTGCAGTCTTTGCCACTAAACACTAGAATGAAACCTGTACTCTTAATGTTACTTTGTTTAGGTGTTAATTGTTTCTCCAAACAAAGTGGAAGGCATTGCCTGAGATTTCAATAGTTTCTGATTCTTGTTATCTTTCTACTCTCTAAAACAATATAGCCATGTCATTGTCTCCAGTTTTTGAAAACTGCTTAGTCTTTTCTTTAGAAAACTCTACAGGGTTTGAATTAAATGTTATTTTAGTTCTAATAATTTTAGCAGTATCTGAATGTATTGAAACTAGAGTACATATGTTCACAAACAAATTTTTGATAAAATTTTCTCAATATATTTTCACAAATCAGTGCTTATGACAGAAATCAAATTTATTATTTCTTATGTGCATAAACTTAATGTAAACTAATTTAAAACTTTACTAAAGAATTAACCTGTTAATTAAAACTTTTCTCACTCATATTAAATTATCTGATGTTATTTATAGAAGTGGTTGGTCTGGATATACATATTTTATTTGAGAGTCTAACATCCATATGTTTCTCTTTACTTAAAAAAAAAAAAAAAAAAAAAAAAAAAAAACAGCCAAGAAATCAGTGAACTGATGAGCTGTCTTAGTTTCCAGTTTATTGCTATGAAGAGATACAAAAAAATAGCATAACTTTTATGAAAGCATTTGAGTGGAGCCTTCTTAGAGTTTCAGTCACTGTCATCATGGCAGGAGTATGGGTGGCACACAGTCTTGGTGCTGACAAATTGTCTGAAAGTTTTATCTCTCATCACAAAAAAGAAGTAAATGAGCTGGGTATGATCTGGGCTATGGATGTCTCAAACCCCATGCCTATGGCATACTTCTTCTAACAAATGCACACCTCGAATTCATTCTAAACAATGCCACTCCTTGATGGCTAAGCATTTATATACATGAGCTTACAGGAGTCTTTGTTTAAACCACCATGTGAGATACAATTAAGATAAATGACTATTTTCAACAAATGCCAAGATATTATTGGTTTTTACTCAAGTGATGATTTGTACATCTAATAACTGAATCTTAATCAATATTTTAATAAAATATGCCTAATGATATGGTTCAACTTTATGCAATATTACTTATACTTTTGTTTTATGAAATTTAAAAGTATTAATGTCTCAGACAACATATTTAGTATTCTACTGAAACTATTGAAAACATAAAAAGAATGTTATTCAACAAGGGTAAATCATACACAGTTGTTTACTATATTGTAGATTTGAAATATTACAATTAGCAATATTATGAGTCTTCCAAAGTTCTGCTAATTTTAAAACATATAAGGAAAACCAATGTATGTCTGTTTTACTGTTGAGAAGTAACGTCATGACCAAGGCAAGGCAACTCCTATAGAAGACGGTAAGTAGGACTTTCAATTTTTTTTTTTTTTTTTTTTTTTTAACATCACTGGAAAGGTTGGAGCAGCCAGTTCGCTTTTGTTTTCTTTTAAGATCATTTCCACTAGTTTGCTCTATTTTCAACTGGTCTTGTCTTCTGTTCTTTTTTTTTTATTGTTGTTGTTTTTGTGGTTTCTTTCCCTTCATATAAAGACTGTTCATAGTGGGGAACTACCAATAACCCTGTTTTAAATAATTCATTTTCTTCCAGACCCTATCTTTAAATGCAGCCATAAGGCAAAGTACTTGGTACTAACTTAAGGACTTCTGCTTTGAAATTTTACTTTTTTTAAAAAAAAATTTTTATTTTTATTTTATTTACTAAGATATCAAATGTTATTATCCTTCCTGTTTTCCCTTCCACAAATACCTCTCACAACTCCTCCTCCTGCTTCTATGAGTGTGCTCCCCCATCCACCCACTCCCACCTCACAGCCCTAGCATTCCCCAATGCTTCGGCATCAAGCCTTCATAGGACCAAAAGCCTCCTTTCTCAATGATGCCAGATAAGGCAGTCCTCTCCTACATTTCCAGCTCGAGCTATGCGTCGCACCATGTATACTCTTTGGTTAGTGGTTTAGTTCCTGAGAGCTCACGGGGGTCTGTTTGGTTGATATTGCTTTTCCTATAAAGTAGCCAACCCCAGGAGCTCCTTCAGTCTTTCACCAGCTCCTCCACTGTGGTAACCATGTATAGTCTTTCTCAAATAGTTTGAAGAACTAAATATTCCAATATATGGATCTATGGTGGTGAGTCTTTTCATTCAAGCCATCATAGTAATTTTCTACGTTATTGCAGTAAAGAGAAATTTGATAATTGCATTAATATGTATTTTTATTAACATACAGATTTTTAAAATTGTGAAAGTCATTGTCAATTTTTTGAATTGAACAACTTTATTTTAAAAAAAACAAAGATAAATGTACAGATTTTAAAAGAATTTTTGCATAAAAGTATATGAATACATTTTTTGGTCAGTACTTGATTTTTTTAAAGGTTTGATAGTATGCATTAAAATCTTTCTAGTTACAGTGAGCATAAAGTACCTGTAAAACAAGATGTAACCTGGAAATAGTCAAAGTTTTCTTGGTGTGTGTAGATTTAGCCTAATGTTTTTTTTTTATTTTTTTTATTTTTGTTGGCATTTTTTTTTTCTTGAACTTCCTATAGTCTGTAAGTTGTTTATGGGGTGTTCAGAGCTTTCTAGAGTTAGTATCCAATTATTGGTGAATACATATGATGTCTTTTCTTTTGTGACTGGGTTATCTCACTCAGGATGATATTCTCTAGATGCAAACATTTTCTTAAGAATTTGGTTAAGTCATTGTTTTTGATAGCTAAGTCGTACACCATTGTGTATATGTACCACAATTTTTGTATCCATTCATCTACTGAAGGACATCTGGGTTCTTTACAGCTTCTGGCTATTATAAATAGGGCTGCTATAAACATTGTGGTGCATGTGTCCTTGTTGTATGTTGGAGCATCTCTGGGGTGTATGCCCAGAAGTGGAATAACTGGGTCTTCAGATAGTACTATGTCCAACTTTCTGAGGAACTGCCAGACTGATTTCCGGAGTGGTTGTACTAGTTTACAACCCCACCAACAGTGGAGAAGTGTTCCTCTCTCTCTGCACCCTCGCCAGCATCTGCTGTCATCTGAATTTTTGATCTTAGCCATTCTGGTGAGAAGTCACTTTTTTTCTGGTTGTTTTTTAAGTGTTGAAAAAGTTATCAGATTCCTTGGTGCTGGGGCTGTATTTGGGCTCCAGGAAATTATGAACATCTTGAACTATTTATCTCAAGAAGAAACTCATATTTCTTCAAAAAGCAGAAATTGACTTTAATCTTAAATTTAGAAACCCATAGTCTTGATTTGCAACATTTGATAGTTTAAAAAGTATGAGATTGAATACAAAAAATAATATTCAAATTATGAAACTCTTCAAAATTGCATGAAATGAAAAAGGTTGACTTTCAATCAAATGTATGTCAACTACCAAATGCTAGAAGCTAAAAAGAAATCAGTGATATCATTGGAGAAAATTTGAAACTGGAACTGTGTCATGCATCAGTATACGTCCTCTATGATGCACTAATGCAAAATGCATACTGCATTTCATACAAGTCATATATAACATATTAACTTATGTATGAAAGACATGCCTTTTTTTTAAAGCTACAAAAGTTACTAACTACATGTACTGCTTAGATTTTTGTCAAACCCATACAAGTTAGGGTCATCAATGATCTCACTAGCTACAATGAGCATAAAGTACATGCAAAACAATATGTAACTTGGAATCAGTCAAAGTTTCCTTGGTGTGTAAAGATTAACTATAATGCTTTTTCATTTTCTTTTCTCTTTTCTCAATACTCACATTCTTAAAATAAACAATACCAAAGATTAAACAGTACATCATTTATTACACATTAATAGTAATAGACATTAACACCCCAATTTTGCCAAAGAACTGGTCATTGAGACAGAAACAAATCAAGTAATAAAACTTACAGAAATTATTACTCAAATAGACTTAAGAGATATCTAAAGAACCTTTCACACAACCACAATATATATATATATATATATATATATATATATATATATATATGTATATATATACACACACACACACACACACATATATATATATATATATATATATATATATATATATATATATATATATATATATATATATCATCTTCTCAGCACCTCATGTAACCTTCTTCAAAACTGACCATATACTTGGTCACAAATAAAGCATCAATAGAAGCAAGAATATTGAAATAAGGCATGTTATCCCATCAGACCAACATGAATTAAAGCTGGGCTTCAATTACATAACAAACAACAGAAACAATGACTTTATGGAATTCATAAGAAAATGGGTGCATCTAGAGAATATCATTCTGAGTGAGATAACCCAGTCACAAAAGAACAGACATAATATGCAGTCAATAATAATTGTATACTAACCCCAGAAAGCTCTGAACACCCAATAAATGACTTACAAACTTTATGAAGTTCAAGAAAAACTAAAGCCAAAAAAAAAAGAAAGAAAAATCATTATGTTTAATCTTTGCACACCAAGAAATCTTTGATTATTTCCAGGTTACACCTTGTTTTGCATGTACTTTTTGCTTATTTTAACTAGTAAGATTTTAATGCATACTATCAAACCTTTAAAAAGATCAAGTACTGAAAAAAATATATTCATATACTGTTATGCTAAAATTCTTTTAAAATCTGTACATTTATCTTTGTTTGTTAATATAAAGTTGTTCCATTAAAAAATGAAAAAAAAAATCATGAAAACAAAAACTAATGTCAATTCTCTTCAAACTATTCTAAAGATCAAAATACAAAGAACCTTCCCAAATTCATTTTATGAGGTAACAGTGATTCTAATAACTAAACTACACAAAGACTTAAAAAACATATGCCTTCAGAACAATTACACTTATGAGTATTGATGCAAAAATATAATACTCACACAACTAAGTCTAAGAACACATTATAAACATGATGAAACATGAGGAATTTAACTTTATCCTAATCATGCAGGGACAGTTCAATATATGAAAATTCTTCAACAGAATGTACGACATAAACAAAGTAAAAGAAATATCATATGGTCTTTTCACAAGATAATGAAAAAAAATCCTTTAACAAAATTAAATACTGCTTCATAGTAATTTTCTCAGAGAAACGAAGGATAAAAGACACATACCTTAACATAATGAAACCAAAGCAGTATACAGCAAACCAGTAGGCAACATCAAATTAACTAGAGACAAATTTAATAATACCTCACTAATATTAGGGACAAGAGAAAACTATCCCCTCTCTCCCTAAGTCTTTAACATAGTATTTGAAATTCTAGATAGAGAAATAAAATGACTAATGGATAAGAAGGGGAAATAAATTATATAAAAACAAGCCATTATTTGCAGTTGATATGGTAGCATACATAACCAACCTCTAAAATTCTACCACAGAACCCCTACAGCTAATAAACACGTTCATCAAAGTGGCTGGATACAATATTTATTGAAAATATCAGTAGACTTCCTTTTTACAAATGATAAATCAGCTGAGAAAGTAATTAGGGACCAACATTTTTTCACAATAGCCACAAATACTTTAAACTATTTCCCTGTAATGGTATAACTCTAAAAAAGTAAGTGAAAGACTTGTACGGCAACAAATTTAAGTCCCCAAACCATGAAGCTGAGGAAGATATCAGAAAGTAAAAAGAACCCCCATTTTCATGTATTGTTTTTATTTACAAAGTGAAAATGACAGTCTTAATAAATGCATTCAACAGATTCAAGGAACTCACAACTTCATTTAGAAAAGCAACAAAACAAAACATAAACAATCCTGTACCATAAAAGATTTAGAGGTATCACCATCCCTGATCACAAAATGTAGGACAGATCAATATTAATATAACATGTGTAGTATTGGTATACAGCAAACAGGTTGATCAATTGAGTTGAATAAGAGAGGCTGAAATAAATGTACACCTGAATAGACATTTGATTTTTAATAAGAAACCAAAATCAAACAATTGAAAATTCAAAGTATCAATAAAACAAACAGTGCTAGTCTAACTGGGTGTCTCCATGTATAGAATGTAAATAGATCCATATTTCTTATCCTGCACAAAACACAGAACCAAGTAGATCAAAGACCTCAACATTAAACAGTATGTCCTAAATCTGATAAAAGATAAATTGAAAAATAACTCTGATTGTATTGTTATAAGTGACAACTTGGGAAATTATGAGACTGAAAACTTCCTAACAGGACAATGCAGTGGTCTATGCAGTAGGCAAATATTTTCAACAGCCGAAAGTTAATATTTAAACTATATAAAGAACTCAACAAAATAAATATCTCAATTTTAAAAATTAAGTACACAACTAAAAAGAAAGTTATAGACAGAAGAATGTAAAAGTTTAAATCACTTAAAGAACTGTTCAACCTCCTTAGTCATAAGGGAAGTATAAGTTAAACAATTCAGAAATTCCATCTTATACTATACCACTGGGACACTTGCTCAACTATGCTCATAGCAACTTTATTCATAATAGCCAGTAATAGGAAGCAACCAAATGTCCCTGAACTAATCTTGGATGAAGAGAAAATGGTACATCACACAACAGAATACTACCCAGCTATTAAAAATAAGAATATCATGAAATTTGCAGGCAAATGGATGGAACCTGACGATACTACTCTGTGTGATATAATCCCGAGCCAGAGAGACATGTATAGTATATACTCACTTGTTAATAGACATTATCTATAAAGTTCACAATAACCATGTTAAAATCCACAGACAAAGAAACTAGATAATAAGGAAGTCATAAAGGAGGATATGAGAATTTCACTGAGAAGTAGAAAGTCATTATAGGTACATGGAATGAAGAAAATTGGTAAGAGGCAGATTGAGAATAATATGTTGCAGGTGAAGTCAGGAGATTGTTGAGAGTTAGAATGGACGTTGGTAGAGTGCATCTTTAAAAATACTTGGAGGCCTGGGGCAGGGGAGTATATGGGGGTAGTCAATGAGGCTGAGATTAGTTAAAATTCCTACCAGAATCTTAATTTGTCATTTTCTATACCCATGTAGGAGAATCAGAGGAGGGAGAAAGATATCAATCCACCCATAAAACCTTCAACCCCAAATTTGTTGTACCTACATGGTATGTAGGGATAAAGATGAAGCAGAGACTCAGAGAATATCCAGCGAATGACTAAGACTGATGACTTGAGTTGCATCTCATATGACAGAGCCAACCCCTGATATTATTAATAATTCTCTGTTATGCTTATAGACAGAAACCCAGCAGGACTGTCTCCTAAGGAGCTTTATTCATCAGTGAATAGACACAGATGCAGAGACCCATGGAAAAATATCATTCATAGCTCAGAAAGTCTTGTGAAAGAGTGTGTGTGGGGTTTAGATTTGAGTGAGAAGGAGGATCCAACATTCTCTCTCACAAGAAGACCTATAGAGTCAACTATTCTGGGTGCGCAGGTGCTCATGGAGTTTGAGTAACCAACTGAGAAACATGCATGGGCTAGACCTAGGCTGCCAACACATTTGCAGCACTGTGCATCTTGGTCTTCATGAGGGGCCCCTAAGAAATGGAACAGGTAAACTCTCACTCTCTGTTCCCTGATATTAGATTCTCTTTTTCCTTTCCTAGGTTGCATGTTTGGGCCTAACTGGGAGAAGATGTGCCTAGTACTCCTGAGTCTAGATGTCCCAAAGTCAGGAAGGGAGGTCTTGCTTCTCTGAGAAGGCAAGAGAAATGGTGGTAGGAATTTGAAAGTGTAGGGATAAAAGAGAGGAGAAAATGGAGACTGTGACCAGGGTTAAAATTAAAATAAAGAGTAAATTATTGAAGAAATAAAACAGGCCTACCCAGCTGTAAGCTTTGTTTACTACAATAATGACCCATATGGTAAGCTACTCCAATAAAACATTATTGGTATGAATGTGAGAGGTGAATCCAATCACTTATTGATTAGAATTCATTCAATGTATGGGAGGAAACAAGTATCCATTCTTATAAAGGAAGTCAAGGAAACATGCTTGTGAGGAAAACGAGTTCCATGGTTGAATATATAAGTATTATTATGCACAATAAGTAGAGAATGAAAAAGACATATAAATTCACATTACTATCCATACATTAATGTAGCTCTCAGACCTCATGGTGGTTAATGAAGTAACTCATAACTGGTCAAGTAGAGAGTAAATAATTCTTAAGTGCTCAAATACAAATGAGGCATCTTGTCAACACTTACCTCTTAAAAACTCATGAAATGTCTAAAAAATGACAGAAATTATATAAGAATCAGAGGTCCAGACGACTTGAACAAAAAGAAAAACTGGTTAAAAGACACAACAACTAGCTTGTACTCATAAACTTACAACAAATTAAAACTTATGAACAAGACGCATAGAAGATTAAGCCAGAAAAATTTTAATACATATCATGAAGGAGTTCATCAGCTCTCAACAGTAACTGAGGAGCTATAGAATAGTGATGGATTCTTTGAGAATAATAATCAGTTTTCTATAAAGATGTGGACTATTGGAACTGAAGTGTGTACCTGCAGACAAATTGTCTCCTATTCATTATTTTCTAGGTAGCATAAAATGGGGCTGATGGGCCAGAAAAAAAAGTTAGAGATGCGGGAGGTTAAGGGTGGATCTGGGAGAAATTAAAGGAGGGTTAAAGTGAATATTTTAAAAAATATATTATATGAAATTCTCAAGGAATCAATACCTTTTTAAAAATAATGATAGAAATATATGTGCATGTATGCATGTATATATAATTGATGTAAATGTATGTATGTGTATGTATATGTGTATATGTACATATGTATATGTGTGTATATTCATATATACATATATACATGTATATATGTATATATATATATACATATATATGAATCAATCTAAATGAAATTGTGATTGCTAGCTCCTGTCACCAAAGTTTCCAATCCTATGATTGAGTTATATCTAATTGAATTGTTGGCCAAAAGAGCCTTAGAGTGAATTACAAATATCCTGTTCTGTTGCCAAGTGTATTGGTTGCTAGCTGCACCATTAAAATAAAGTCTCATGATGAAGTCAACACCTACCCAACTAATTGAGCATAGAGATCTTGAGCTGGCATCTGTAAAGAACCTTCAGGAACTTTGGTGTCCCCTTTTTAAATGGTATATTGCTTATAAGATATGCCAGGACAATGGTGACACAAATGTTCTATAGTAACCAATCAATAAATGATTTGACATAGATATCCAGCCCACTCCACAAAATGCAATCTATACAAAACATTGCAAGTATAACCAAGAATTTAAGTGTCTACATCATAAGAACCTAGGGGAAATCTATATAACACTGGTATAAAAAATGAAGTAATAGAATAATTCCTAATAATATTCTCATTACAAATAAAGTGAAAAAACTTGGAACCTTAAGCTGGTGGGATTGAAGATTAAGAGAATAAGTCTTCTCAATCAACACAAGCATAGCTGATATGAACTCACAGAGAGTGTTGGAGAATGCACAGGGTATGATGGTCTGCATCCTAAGCATATATATGAAACGGTTTCCAATTCAGTGCTTTTATGGGATTCCAGATTGTACAAATGAGTGGATCTCTGATTCTTAAGCCTTCTCTTGTGCTCATTTTCTCCTGGTGGTTTTTTCTTTTTTTCAATTTCAATATCATAGTTTTAATTTTTTCGTGTTATATTTTTGTTTATTTTTTGAAAAAAATTAATAAATGACTATAATGCTTGCACAGGAATAAACACTGTCGATGAAGTTACCACTTTTACTTTCTTGGAAAGAAAAACTTTGTTTTCTCCAGTAGAGTGACACTGGGAATATAGAAAACCCCAAGACATGCCTCATCTGACAGCAAAAATGGGTATAGGAAGGAAATTATCATCTGGCCAGCATCACTGAGAATCATGTCAGCATGTGCTACCATTCTTCTTGCTCCCTAGCCACAAATAGTCCCTAGTTTAATTATCATGAGTGTGCCTTTCTCAACTTCAAATAATTACATCAGTGTCAGTAACAAAATATTTTAACCAACTTCACTAACAATTTTATTCAACCAAGTGCTTTCTAAGAGTGATGGTTATAGCTGACAATTTATATTTCTATGTTCTTTCCTAGGGTGGTGATTGGATCATTAATCTGCTCCAGCAGCAATGCTTGAAAGAGATTGAGCAGTATTATTGTGAGTGCCAGAAATACTGCCCTATGAGAGACTGAAAGCCACTTTTGAGCTTTCATAAAATTCATAGGTTAACAGGAAAATGAGAGCATCAAACACAACATAACTTCATAACAGCATGAAGTCCTGGAGACATGTAGTCCTTAGAGATGTGCCTCACTCTAGGCACACCCATTGTGGCTGTGCTAACTGGTGGGTCACATTCCATGAGTTCTAAAGCCATTTCTTGTTTCTCTTGCATAGCCCTCTGCAGAAAGTATTTGTTGAGTTCACACTTCCATATTGTAACCCACCAATGAAGGAAGTCATGATAGGAACTCAACCAGGCCAAAAACCTGGGGTCAGGATTTGATGCAAACATCATATAGGAACACTGTTTACTGGTTTGTCCCTCATGGAATTGTCAGCTGCTTTTTAATAAAACCTCAAACCACAAGCTCAGAAATTGCACCACCTACATGTTGAGCCCTTCTGCATCGAACATTATTTTCAACCCCTTTCATTTATTATGAAATTTAAATATGTGAGAGAGGACCTTCAATGTCTTACTTAATGGGGTATGAGAAACTGGTATGATATCTGGTACTTGGTATATAAGTATGATGGATTTGTATGTTTATTAATAATCAAACCCTACTGTTGTAACTGACCATGAAGGAAAAGAATATAAAATAGACAGATGTGTACTCTGGAAAACTCAAATATCAGTTGAAATATTTTCTTGACACAATAAGAAATGGGATTTTAAACCAGAAAGTAAACTTAACAAATTTAAAGCAAATGAGAAATAATGCAAATTTATATCTCAATCAGAGAATTGTACACTGTAAATATATTGATCTGAAGTGAGATTAAACATCAATTTATATATATTAAATAGTGAGATAATTATGTCAAAAGAGAGTAGATAAGATAGTATGAAATGAAGTCAGGCTCACTGATTCATAAAAGCATTATTGATATGAGAATGCATATGCATATAAGAAAATATCTGGGTATACCTACTTATTTTAAATACATATATACTTATATACACATATGTATATGTTTTATATCAATTTAATTCATCTTATAACCTAAAATGATAATAAATATTTATGGGATAATATAAAAATATATTTTATTACTAAATTATTGGTAGCTATATAAGTCATAATAAAAACAGTTAATTTCACTTTAGTTTGTGTGCAGGAGTGCTTGCTTTTGTGTTTCTGTGTTTATGAACAGTTCGGATCAATTCAATTCACAGCTTTGACATGTACTTTAATACAACATAAGATGCATAAACAATTTTTCTTTTATACCAATTTAAATTTTGTAAAAATGCCCCATACTGCTGAAGTTAAATTCATTAGACTTTCTTAAAACACGTTAGAAATTTTAACATCAAAAAAAGAGGAAGGCTATATGTTTTAAGAAGAGTAACTATATGATCCACTTCTTTTCTTGAGTGTGTACAATATGGAAATGAATGTGAAATAGTTGTTCCTAATAGGCTTGCTGCAATCTCAGATCATCTGATTTATAGCATTGTTTTAGTTGGAATTTCCAGTCAGTACCCACTCCTCCTCCAAATCATCCTTTCATTATACCCCAGTTGACTTGCTCTCTCTTTTTTTACCTCATGCTTGCTTTCAGTCCCTCTGCCCCACATATCTCTGTCCCTAAATCTCTCTCCATTTCTCCAGTCTTAGTGACTGTGCTCACACTGGCAGTGCTGAGGTTTCTCTCCTCTAGGGCAATCCATGCAGTTATGCTCAATCTTCCTACTACAGAGCACATATCGTCAGTGGAGTCTTGGCTTCTGAAAGAATTGCTCACCTATGCTTTCTTATAGCCCAGGGGTACTCCTTTTACTTGAATAAAACTTCCCAGTACTGGCAGCAACAAGGTCTCTAGCTTACTGATCATTCCTCTGATACAGGCTACATTTCAAATTGCTGGTTTTAACAAATGGTTAAGATAAAGGGAAGGGGGAAATATGAGTTTCATGTGCAGCAATTTATTTTTCAACTTGCCTTCTTGTTCAACTTGGATTCTGAACACTGTAGGCCTCCAGGGCAAGAGTGTGCATTCTTTATAATTCCTGTGAAGCTGCAAAAGATGATGAACAATAATAAGTTTAACATATTAAAGTGAAGTACAGTACATTTATAAATTTAGGTTAAGGGCTTTTGCATGTATGCTCAATTTTAACTAAAATGTTCTCTCTGAACCTATATATGTATGTATGCATCCAGGTATCTGCATACATATCTATCACCTATCAATCATCATCTATATAAATCTACCTATCATTTAGGTAGTATATATATATATATATATATGTGTATATATATATATATATGTTTATAACTATCTATATCTATATATCTATAGCATATATTTTTCTTAGTGAGGCCTTTTTTATAATCATGAATCTGAAAAACATGACTAGAACAGATGATATCTCTTTAAAATTTAAATGATTCCAAAAGGCAAAAGATACATTTATGATAATTAAATGGTATTTTAATGAGATTCTGCATTTAATTACAGTTACATTTCACCCAATTAATTATTAACTACAATTAAACACACTATAACTCTTTTTCACTTTCTGTTTTAAAAAATTCCACCAAATTTGTTATGTAAATGTACTTTCTTGCAAGTGTGTACATGTGCACACCTTTCTAGAGTGTAACTGTGCAAACCTTTCTGGTGTAAAAACTTATACATCTCTCTAGTGCACAAATGAATCTACCTCTCTAATGTATAATCATGCCTATAGTGACTTTTATTGTTTCACTACAAGTTAATTCAAGTTTAATACAAGTGAAGGGTTACATAAAGCTTACTATTTACAGAGGTTCTTAACTCTCAGCATTATTTACCCTTTACTATAACCTTTGTTAATATTTTAATGAGTAAAATGAAAAGCTTAGAAATCTAGGACATAGCCTTAATAAGTTCAGAGAGAAATGTTTGGTAGGTGTAAACATATTTACAAAGTATGTTAATGAGTAATTAATATTACCTTCTTTGTTAAGAAGATATTAAATAAATATGAAAAAAATAATAACCTACCTAAATTTTTTGATCATGAGGTGTGCTTTATATAAATCAACAAATATTTATAAATTTTTTGATACTCTCTGTATTCACATTTAAAATGTTATCCCCTTCCCCTGCCCAGCTCTCACCCCCACTCTGCTTCCATTTGTTTTCATGAAAGTACACAGGTACCCTGGCTCTTGATCTCTAGCTCTACCTCAGTGCCTTGGCATTCCCGTAAATTGAGAAAACATGCCCACACTGGACCAAATGACACTTCTCACATTGATGACAGACATTGCAATCTTCTGCTACATATGCAATTGGGGCCATACGTCTCTCAGTGTGTGCTCAATGGTTGGTATTTAGTCCATGGGAATTGTGGATGGTTTGATTGGTTGATAATGTTGTTCTTCCCCTGAGGTTGCAACCCCTTTTGGCTCCTTCAGTCCTTTCTTTAGCACCTTTATTGGGGTCCCCATGTTCAGTCCAATGGTTAGCTGTAAGCATGCTCAAATATATCTGTATGACTCTGGAGATGCTCCTGAGGAGGAATCTCCAACTGGTTCCTCTTGGAATCAGCAATAGTGGTTGGGTTTGGTGGCTGCATATGGGGTGAATCCCCTGGTGAGACAGCCTCTGAATGATCTTTCCTTAAATCATTGATCCTCTATTTGACCTTGTATTTTCTTTAGTGAATGTTTTGTTCACCCTTCTAAGAAGGACTGAGGCATCAACATTTTGGCCTCTCTTATTTTTACGCTTCATAAGGTCTGTGGATTGTTTTTTGGGTATTCCCCCCTTTGTTGGGCTAAAACTTTGCTCTAGACCCATTTAAGTGCTCTGCACTGATCAGAGGTTTGGTTATGTCCTCCATGGGAGAGAAACCAAATAGATTTAATGTTCACGTAACTATCTGAACATATAATTCTGAATTGTCCTATATATGTTTTAAACAGCATCATTGCACAGATGTGATTTTATATTGGATATTTGTCATATTTAAATCTTACTCCCAAGAGTGATTCATATGAATCAAGATTTATATATTTATTATTACTAGAGGAAAAAGAGGAAATGTATATTAAGGAGAATTCACTGTAATCTTTATATTAATGTCTACATCTAGCTACTTATTTTATTACTGAAGTGCTGAGAATCAAATACAGAACATGATATGGAATGATTTACTCTTCTACTACTGGGTTGCATCTGACTCTTTGTGTTGATTTCACATAATTACTAATATACAGTATAACATATTTATAACTCTTCTTAAATACTATCTTGTTATAATATGATTTATTGTGTCCCTAAACTATTGAGCTTAAAATTGCCCAATGAAACACTACTTGATTGACCGACAGTAAAAAGCTAAATTGTTTTGTTGTTTATTTCCAGTTTTCAGGATCAACAATGAAAGTAAGCTAACAATGATATGTTTCTGTATTCACTCATACAATCATAGATAATACAAATAGATATATGTCTAAAAAGCCAGGGCTTTTGTTGGAAAAATAAACTGAAAAAAAAATTGACTTAAAAAATTTGAACTAAACAGATGATAGATGAATAAAAACCCAAGATGAACATCTTGAATAAATAAAAATTAAAAAATACTCTCTTTGATATGAATTACATAGAATTACAACTATATTTTTATGAAGTCTGATTTTAGACTCCTTACTAAAAAAAGTAGTCATTGTTTTATAGATATCTAAGAATAAATATGTATCCTGAGGTCTCTTTTACTAAGTAAAAACTTTAGTAGTTTTAGTAGTTGAAAACTCTATATGTTTATGTGTTAGCTAAAACAATTCTGAGCGCAGAAAGAAAAAAAGTAGTATTTCTTAATTAATAAAAATGTAACAGTTTATCAGGCTTTACATTTCACAGTACAAATCACTAATGACATTTTATTGCAGGATACAAATGACAAGAGCTTCTGTTGTCATAGAGGTAACTACTTTAAGCTGAATACTATTCTATTCTGATAGTCTTTCCATCAACAATCAGTGCTAGAGTTAAAATAGACATAGAGAAATAACTTGACTCAGAACAGGGTCATACTTGACCACATCCCCTGTGATGTTCTGAGATATGTTAATCTTAAGAAAATCCACAACCATAAGGTTTTATTAGGGCCTATCAGAATAAAAGTCAGTAGTAGCTGATTTGTCTACCTAGCCAAAGTATCTTGAGTCAGAGAAGACCACTGGGCTACCCTATCTGCACTTTACAAATATTCCCCAAGAAATGTTTATTGTTATAGCTCCGAAGAGTATGCATTCAATAAACCATCCTGTCGAACTGAGATCAGTGTTCATGGGGTTTTTGTAGTGACTTTTCAGACCCAGCATTGCCATTTTCTGCAAAGTTTCCTTCTTCATAATATGGTCACAGTAGCTGCTTTTCAGGAATGTAAATGACTATTTTAATGTCAACATATTTGCACAATTTTGAGGAACATTTAGTTTAACAATCAACACTTTCTTTAGTTAAATGTTATCCTTACATTTTATCTAAATTTAAAAGACCTTTCTCAATGACACTGTCACCATAAAATCACAATACTGCATTTTTGTTTTAGCACTTACCACACAAGTAAAAAATGAGTAACTGGTTTATATTACTAATATAACTAATCTTGCTTTATTTCTTCCCCACAATAATCTTATCTCTCTCTCTCTCTCTGTGTGTGTGTGTGTGTGTGTGTGTGTGTGTGTTTGTGAATGTGTGTATGTTTGTGTGTGTGTCTGTCTGTCTCAATGTGTCTCTCTACACATACATACCTACATACATACATACATACGTACATAGTGACTGGACAACATTCTTCCTCAAGAAGGGAAAAGAGGGACATAGCAAGGACTGAATCAACTTAAGGATGATCACAATTCAGCAGTAATAAGACCATATCCTGTACTTCAGTGTGCATTATCTTTGGTTCGTAATGTGATCAACTGACCCTGTGAAGAATTAGTTATCTGAGATATAAAGCAACAGCCTAACCAACATTGTTTTTTAATTTATCTGTATTAATCACATCCTGACAAAAGCAATTCAAGAAAGAATTTTCCCCTCAGTTCTTAATTTAAAGGTACTGTCTATTCTGACAGAAGTAAAGAAAGTATTTGAAACAGCTTGTTGCATTGCATTTGCAATCAGAAATCAGAGAATAATGAATGCATAAGCTCAGATAACTTTTTTTTCTAAAATATAATTCAAGAAAACTCAAAATATAATAAGGCAGTAGTAGGTGAGTCTATTCGTATTCATTAGCTTATTCAAGATGATCCTTCCAACATGTATCTAGAGGCCTGTTGCTTGTATATTACAATTGTTGTCTACTTGACTATTAATACCACTAATCACAGGTATTTGCAATAATGAATAGTCAAGTGAAAGAAATGGAACAGACAACATATTTAATCCTACTTTTTGATTGAATTTTCATATAAAGCATAAAAATCTGTTCTTAAGTTCTCAAAACATTTTGATTCCATTATCAACATTGTATAAATACCAATCTGAAATGGGTTTAGAGTTTTTCAAAACATTATGCAAATACTTTTTTACTAAACATGTTTTTGTTCATTGTTCAGTTATTAAGCATTATTTATCAGACTTAGACTAAAAAAACTTTCTCCACAATTTAAGTACTTTTAGAGACAATTAATCTACAGTAGTCTTATAATATGGTGGTATTCTCCTTGTAACTTTAAGAGCAAAAAAAGTATTATAGTCATTATAATCCAGAATTCTTTAAAATAAATAAGTTTTTTTAAATGTATACATGACAGGAGGTATACAGTGCATAATCATGGCTTCTTCTGCTTGAAATAGAAATAAATTTAACTTTGTGTTTATATTTCAAATGTTGACTATCTGAGTATTTTTATGATGATTTCCAAAATAAATAAATGGGAAACATACAGAATAAGTAAAAATTGTACCACAATAATATATCTGTATTATCATATTCCATGTATAATAAATCATATTGATAAAACATATATTGTATAAGTACATTTTATATAAATTTTAGCAAATTTTTTGCCAGTCAAAAACTGTTACTATATATAAAACAGTAGCAAATAATAAGGTAAATATTAATAAGGTGAAATTTAAATCATAAGATATTTAAATTAGAAGAATACACTACTATGGACCTGATTATAAGATAAAAAAAAAAGATTTCAGAGTTTACAAGTAGCACACATGGCCACAGAATGGTAGAAATGTAAACGCAAAATATTAATAAAAATTTGAGCAAAGCCCAACAAATGATGCTGGTTCAAGTGGCAGTCAGCATGCAGAAATATACAAATCAATCCTTTCTTATCTCCTGTACAAAGCTCATGTGCAGGTAGATCAAAGACCTCCACATAAAACCAGGTACAGTGAAACTAATACAACAGAAATTAATGAAGATCTTAGAACACATAGGCACAGGGGAACTTTTCCTGAAGGGAACAACAATAGACTATCCTTTAAGATAAAGAATCAACAAATGGGAACTCATAAAATTGCAAAGGCAAATGAAACCTTCAAAAAGAAAAATTGCTATAGGACAGATTGGGAAAAGAACTTTATCAATCCTACATCTGATAGAAGGCTAGTATCCAATATATACAAAGAACTCAAGATGTCATACTCTAGAGAAACAAATAATTCTATTAAAAATTGGGGAGAGATAAACAAAGAATTCTCAACTGAGGAATATCAAACAGCTGAGAAGCATCTAAGGAAGTGTTCATCATCCATAGTCATCAGGGTAATGCAAATCATTGCAACCCTGAGATTCCACCTCACACCAGTCAGAATGGCTCAGATCAAAAATTCAGGTGACAGCAGATGCTGGCAAGGTTGAGGAGAAAGAAGAACACTTATACACTGTTGGTGGGGTTGTAAGCTGATATTACTGCTCTGGAAATCAGTCTGGTGGTTCCTAAGAAAATTGGACATAGTAATACCTAAGGACCCACCTATAACACTCCTAGGCATATAGCCAAAAGAAGTTCCAACATCTAATAAGAACACATGCTCCATATGTTCATAGCAGCCTTATTTATAATAGCCAGAAGCTGGAAAGAACACAGATGTCTTTCAACAAATGGATGGATACAGAAATTGTAGTATATATAGTACTGCGCAGCTATCAGAATCAATGACTTCATGAAATTTCTATCCAAATGGATGGAACTTGAAGCTTTTATCCTGTGTGAGGTAACTCAGTCACAAAAATAAATAAATAAATAAATAAATAAATAAACTCATGGTATATAGTCACTGATTAGTGGATCCTAGCCCAAAAGCTCCCCATTACCAAGAAACAAATCACAAAAATGATGAAGCTCAAAGAACAGGGAGGCCAGAAGGTGGATGCCTCAGTCCTCCTTTAAATGGAGAACACAGCACTCATGGGATAAATAATAAGATAAATAGAAGAGCAGCAATTGGAGAAAAGATCATCTAAAGATGGCCTCACTTGGCAATCAATCCCATATACAGCCACTATACCAATGCACTATTGCTGATGTAAAGTAGTACTTACTGGCAGGAATCTGATATGGAAGCCTCCTCAGAGGCTCTGTCAGAGCCATACTGACACACACAGAGGGGAATGCTTGCAGCTAACAATTGTACTGAATAAGAGGACCCCAATTACAGAGCTAGAAAAAGTACTGAAGTAGCTGTAAGGGTCTGCAACCTCATATGAAGAAGACAATTATTAACTAACCAAACCCACCACAGTCCCCAGGGACAAAACACCAAACAAAGAGTTTGCATGGAAACAGAGAATATTATTCTCTGTCAACTATGAGAAGAGAGTACTTTGCTCCAGAGAATGCTGTTTTTTTCTAGTGTAGGGAAATGCCAAGGCACTGAGGTGGGAGAGGAAAGTTTGGAGAGGGAGCACCTTCATGGAGGCAAGGGGAGGGAGAGGAGGATAGGAATGGTGGAAAGGGGATAACATTTGAAATATAAATACAGAGAATATTCAATAAAATAAATAAATAAATGAAATTATATATCAGTAAAACTAAATCAAACATTGGGATTCTTAGGAGAGTTATGTTGTACAGTTGTACAATGTATAGAAACAGAAATCTAGCTGAACTACTGAGTTAAGTGTTAACTTATTTCTTTTTGGCAATGGCCTGACAACTTTGTCTATGTCATTTTTTATCAGAGCTCCACAAAAAGTGAATGTAACTGACCTCACTGATCTCTTCTCGGAAATATAATAAGTCAAAAGTTAAAGTTTAAATAATGACAAGTTTGTAATTATTGTTATTTTGGCCACAGGCATGTGAATAGGGGAAGCTTGAAACTTTGGGAAACAATTGTAATTTTTGATTTTTTTTGTGGGATATTATTATTCTTTTAAATTTGATTTAGCCATGGTTATATAATGTCTCTTTTTCTGCTTGTTTTTGGAGTGTCAATAAAAGACTGAGGCAAGACAAAGGCGAGAGAACCTGTGGAGAGCTTGAGAAGAGCAATTGAAGAGTGAGTGAAGAGAAAATGTGAGGAGAAAGAGAGAGAGAGGGAGAGAGAAAGAGACAGAGACAGAGACAGAGAGACAGAAAGACAGAGACAGAAAGAGATGCAGAGAGACAGAGACAGAGATAAGTAAAGAATGTATGAAGAAAGAATGTGAGGTGTGTATGAAGAGGGTGAGTATGAGTGGAATGACAGTACAAGCGGTGTGTGTGTGTGAGGTGTATATAAAGAATATGTGTGTAAATAAAAAGTAAATAAACACAGTTGTGTAAGAGTATGGGAGTTGAAGAAATAAACTACACAGGAAAAAAACAAAGTGCGCAGAAGATTGCAAAGTCTTTACAACCTTAAGCTGCAAATGAGCCAGACAGAAAGAAAAAAGAGAGAAGAGCAACTTTATGCCTGAAATATGTGCCTGTCAGTTTGTACCCAAAAAGTAATCTGGTTATTATGCACCTTCCAGATATCCTTGCTTCCAGTTGAAAACTCTGATCTTATGTCAAGGCTGGACTCTGACAACATATTTAAGGGAATTTTGATTAAACCAGTTCTATAACTGATACCATTATTACGTTTTGTTCTGTGTAGTTATACTTAGGTGAAATTCTCTAAAAGATTTGTCTATTATAGGCTTTGTCCTCTCTGGCATGGGGCCATAAAATATGACTTGATCATAGATTCTCTAACTCCATAAATTAATCTTACGAATACTTAGCTTAGTGAATTAAAGGGGTTGGAAGAGAGGCATAGGTGGAAGTAGCAAAAGTTAGTCCCCTGAAACGTTTAGTGGTAATAGATTATCTAAGGCTCACTGTGTCTCCTTGCCTCTCTTACTGTAATTCCTTCCTCTCTGCTGTGTGTCTCTCCACGGCATATGTAATTGTTATCTAATTGGCTTACTGCTAAATAAGCTCACTTTCACCTTCTTTTGAACTCTGGTTGGCTGGTTCAACTCAGTTTTTTGGCACAAATTCTTCTCTAAGCTGCCTAATCTGGCTTCTCTCAAGTTTGCACTGACTTGTTCTGCTTGGGTTCGACCTAACTCTGAATGCTTTTTCTAATCTTCTGGCTCCTTCTTATTCTCTGGCTTCAACTGCCTCTGCACTGAAATATAAATGACCTCATGAATGACTGTAGGCCCATGGCATTACAGGCAGTCATTGCACTGACTCCCAACTGTCTGATTCAACTTCACCAAACTGAACTGAAGTGAACTGACTTCACTCCACTAATTGAACTGCCCTCCAATTAGATAACAATTTCAAACATGGCTGCTTCTTCTATGAACTAACTTTACATGCATTGCTTGGTATTAAATGCATGGACTAAAGGAGTGTCTGCATTTCAAATAGATCACATCAACATAAACCACCTTTCGGTTTGATTCTTTATTAGAGTACTAAATTCTGGTTTAAAATTTCTCTACATATCTCTCGAGTATGTCTGGATGCACAGAAGTTAGTTATATGTAATGGGTATCTATGTACCACATTGATGTCCTACCTAGCCTACAGCAATTAGATCAAATGTATATATTATATATACTGTGATGTAGATATTTAGTATCATTAATTTTATGTTTTTAATGAGAAACTGAATCCATAGAAACTGTATAAGGAAATAAGAATTAGTAGCCAAATGTGAGATCAATCATCCAATATGTGAGAAACAGCTATACAAGTAATGAGTGACAGAGAGTTTCAGTGTGTCCCCTTTCTGATAACTCCCTGAATTATCTGTTTTCTTCCACCTACTCTCCCATGCACCATTTTATATACATGTATGGCTTCTTTTATGAGTATTTCAAGAAACATTACAGAAGCTTTTCATATTTCAATATAATTAGTAAATGTTTTGTTCCATATCTCTGAACACAGGTTAGCAAGGAAGTACTCTTACATGAATGCTATAAACGGTAAAGACAACAGAGCGACCCAAAGCCATTACTATTCAGACAAAGGGCTCTCTTCACTACTCCAGCAGAGAAAGGGTTCCCTCTCAGGAAAAATTTACAGGAATCTAATTGGGCCAATTAAACTACAAACAGTGAAAAGTGACTGCTGTTCTACATCCCAATGACACAAACAGAATGTTCTATGGAATACTAACTAATTCAACCAAATCCTATATGTGAAAATAAAGGAGGTTCACTACATTTTGTAGCAGGGCTTGTTCTGTGTAGTATATTTAAAATGTTTCCAATAGAAACAAAAATTTCATAAGCATCAAGAGATTATTTTTGTTTTTTAAATTGAATATATTTTAGTTAGATTTCCAAAGTTACCCTCTTTCCTGGATTCTCCTTCATACCTTCATTCAATCACCCTTCCCCCTGCCTCTATAAGGGTAAAAATGATGTGTTCAGTTCATATTCTACTGAGATGGGCTGATGTTGTTTGTATTCTAATGCTAGACACTGGTTCCTCAAGACATGTTTCGTCTCAATGTGCAGAACCTCAGGTACTCAATGTGATGCTATGTGAAACTTCTCCCCAGTTTAGCTGATCAATAAAGGGATAGAGCCTGTTGTTAGGCAATGGAGGAAGTTGGGACTGGAGGTTTGACCTTCTCCACATATAATGTTAACTGTATGTATGTGATCCAAGGCTGACTAATTGTCATTGCATAAACAAATGATGGTGTGGCTTTCTATTATATTTTTTTTTACCAAATGTAAGTATTTTACATGCATGTATGTAAATGTGTTCTGTTAGTACCTGATACACCTTGCAATTCACATTATGGAAAGTTGTTATCCACATATATATGTGTGAATCTTATACGACCAACAAATATTCTTAACTGCTGAGCCAACTTTCTATCCCCTGCTAATCATCCTTTAATCCAACATCTTTAAATTTAAGTAAAAACATCAGAAGTCACCAGGTGAAAAATACCTCAAAGAAAGAAATAAAAGATAGACAAAGCCAGAATAAAAAAGAAAAATATGTCATTCAAATATTTTATTTGTTGTAACCTAATAATAGGAAAATTATGTTTAGAAACCTAGATACATATTTAATGAGCGACTTTGGGGAAGAGATCAGCTCTCCCGAAATCGCTCCACTGCACCCCTCTTAGAGTCACTGACTCAGCTCAGCCTGGCATCATGCTGCAGCAGTGGGAACAGAAGCAAGGCAACACCAGCAAAACCGGTTTTCCCCTCCCTGCATGAGCTATTTCCCCTTGGCCTGAACCCATGCACATAGCTTGGGCCAGAGATCTCTGTGTGAAGCCTACAGAACACAGACCAACATACATGTATATGTGTATATATGTATTATGTATATATGTATATGCACATATGTATATAGTTAAAATTATATAGTTATATATTTTTCAGATGATGTAGAACTCTATAGGTAAATAAATAATAGTATAATTCTTCATATGGTTTTAGATATTTTGTACTGTCAGCTTACCATCTTTCCATCTTATTTCAATTTAGCTACCTCCTTTTCTTTAATTACAACCTCCATATTCAACCCATTTATTCCTAGTCATTTGTAGTGGGATACTCTCCTCTCTATTGTTTAGTCATCTAATTATTCAATTTTCCTTTGTTTCTGTAGGTATTCTAGGATATAAGTTTACACCCAAAAATTTGGCACTAGAAATCATAGATAATAAAAACATCATGTGACTTTGTCTCTTTGGTTAGATACTCAATATCATGGTTTCTTGTTCCATCCTTTGCCTGAAGATTTAATGATTTCATTTTACTTGGTAGCTAAGCAGCATCATACTCTGTCTGAACTACATTTTCATTATCCATTCATCAGGTGACTTTTTGTTTGTTTGTTTTTTAGCTATTGTAAACTGAGCAGCAAAGAACATGGATAATTAAATATCTCTACAGTAAGATGTTGAGTCTATTGTGTTGCCTATGTGCTAAAGTATAGCAGAGCTAGCAATATGGTAGAGTTACTTTTAGTGATTTCAGAGTTCTCCACATTCATTTACAGAGTGATTACGACAGTTTGCAGTCTCTCCATCAGTAAATGGTGTTCCCTTTATCATACATCTTCTCCAGCATTTGTATGTTATTTTGTTCATTTTGACATTCTGGATTGGGTAAGATAAAATAAGTTGTTTTGACTTGAATTTTTGTAATTATAAGAGACAATTAGTATTTTAGAGAGATATTTTCTATTCATTTATAGTTTTTCATTTGAGAGCTCTCAGCTCAGATACCAGGCCGATTCTTTGAAATAGGTATTGTGTCATTGAATCTAATTTTTTAAGTCTTTATATAGATGGATATTAATCCTCTTTCAGACACATACCTTGCAAAGATTCTTTCCCATTTAGTGGGTTTCCTCTTTGCTTTGTTTATTGTTGCCTTCATTGTTCAGACCATTTTAATACATGAGGTTTCAATAATTGACTGACTAAATTACCCAACTCATTTTTTTGAGGCTACAATAACCCTCGTACCTAAACCACACAAATACCCTACAAGGAAAGAGAACTTCAGACCAATCTCATTTATGAACATTGATGCAAAAATACTCAACAAAATCCTTGCAAACCGAATCCAAGAACACATCAAAATGATCATTCATCATGACCAAGTAGGCTTCATCTCTGGGATGCAGGGATGGTTTAACATAAGGAAATCCATCAACGTAATCCACCATATAAACAAACTCAAAGACCAAAATCACATGGTCATCTCACTAGACTCTGAGAAAGCATTCGACAAAATCCAACACCCCTTCATGTTAAAAGTCCTAGAAAGAACAGGAATCAAAGGCCCATACTTAAACATAATAAAAGCAATATACAGCAAACCAACAGCCAACATCAAACTAATGGCGAGAAACTTGAAGCAATCCTACTAAAAACAGGGACTTGACAAGGCTGCCCACTCTCTCCTTACCTATTCAACATAGTACTGGAAGTCATGGCTGGAGCAATGAGACAGCAAAAGGAGATCAAGGGGATACAAATCAGAAAGGAAGAGATAAAAATATCACTCTTTGCTGATGACATGATAGTGAATTTGAGTGACCCCAAAAATTCCACCAGAGAACTCCTACAGCTGATAAACAAGTTCAGCAAAGTGGCCGAATACAAAATTAACTCAAACAAATCAGTAGCCTTCCTATACTCAAAGGACAAACATGTGGAGAAGAAATTAGGGAAAAGGTACCCTTCACAATCGTTACAAAAACTATGAAATACCTTGGTGTGACTCTAACTAAGGAAGTGAAGGACCTGTATGACAAGAACTTCAAACCTCTAAAGAAAGAAATTGAGGAGGATCTCAGAAAATGGAAAGATCTCCCATGCTCATGGATTGGAAAAATCAACATCTTAAAAATGGCCATCCTACCAAAAGCAATCTACAGATTCAATGCAATCCCCATCAAAATTTCAACCCAGTTCTTCATGGAATTGGAAAGATCAATGTGCAATTTCATATGGAATAACAAAAGACCTAGAATAGCGAAATCCATCCTCAACAACAAAAAAAAATCTGCGGCAATCACTATCCCTGACCTCAAGCTATATTACAAGGCAATTGTGCTGAAAACTGTATGGTACTGGTGCAGAAATAGGCATGTGGATCAATGGAATAGAATAGAAGATCCAGAAATGAGCCCTCATATATATGGTCACCTAATTTTTGACAAAGGAGCAGTAAACATTCAATGGAAAAAGGACAGCCTATTCAACAAATGGTGCTGGTCCAACTGGTACTCAGCATGCAAAAGAATGAAAATAGACCGGTTCTTATCTCCTTGTACAAAGCTCAAGTGTAAGTGGATCAAAGATCTCCACATTAAACCAGATACACTGAAACTATTAGATGAGAAAGTAGGGAAAACCTTAGAACACATAAGCACAGGAGAAAATTTCCTGAACAAAACACCAATGGCTCAAGCTCTAAGGTCAAAGATTAACAAATGGGACTTAATGAGATTGCAAAGTTTCTGTAAGGCTAAAGACATAGTCAAGAAAACAAAACGGCAACCAACAGAATGGGAAAAGATCTTTACCAACACCACATCAGATAGAGGCCTAATATCCAAGGTGTACAAGGAACTCAAAAAGCTAGACACCAGAGAATCAAATAACCCTATTAAAAATGGGGTACAGAGCTAAACAAAACGTTTTCAGTTGAGGAAAACTGAATGGCCGCGAAACATCTGAGGAAGTGCTCCACATCCTTAGCCATCAAGGAAATGAAAATCAAAACAACCCTGAGATTCCACCTCACACCAGCCAGATTGGCCAAGATCCAAATCTCAGATGACAGCAGATGCTGGCGAGGCTGCGGAGAAAGAGGAACACTTCTCCACTGTTGGTGGGGTTGCAAGCTAATACAACCACTCTGGAAATCTGTCTGGCGATTCCTCAGAAAATTGGATATAGTACTACCTGAAGACCCAGCTATTCCACTTCTGGGCATATACCTCAGAGACACTTTAATACACAACAAAGATATATGCACCACAATGTTCATAGCGGCTCTATTTATAATAGCCAGAAGCTGGAAGGAACCCAGATGTCCTCCAGAAGATGAATGGATACAAAAATTGTGGTACATATACACAATGGAATACTACTCAGCCACCAGAAACAAAGACTTAACCAAATTCTTAAGAAAATGGCTGCATCTAGAGAAGATCATCCTGAGTGAGATAACCCAGTCACAAAAGAACAGACATAATATGCAGTCACTGATAGTGGGAATCTAACCCCAGAGGCTTGCACTCCCCCAGAAACAACTCACAGACTGTATGAAGTCCAAGAAATAAAGAAAACAAAAAAATATACATATATTTACAAAACAAGAGGACTTTGACTATTTCCATGTTGCGTTTTGTTTTGCATGTACTTTACGCTTATTGTAACTATTAGGTTTTCAATGCATAATGTCAAGCTCTTGAAAAAAATCAAGTACTTACTAAAAAAATATATTCACATGGTTTTATGTAAAGATTATTTTAATGTCTGAAAAAACAGTACTGACAAAAATGTATAATTTTAAGCAAGAAATGTTTAAAATCTGTACATTTATCTTTGTTTTGTAAAATACAGTTGTTTTAAAAAAAGAAAAAAAAAGAAAATGGAGTCTTATTCAGAAATTTCTTTTCTACAATTATATCATGTAAGATACTTGCTATGTTTGGTTTTGAATTTTTTTCTCAATTTCAGATATTACCTTTAAGTTTTGACCCATTTGAAATTAATTACTTTAAGGATATATATAGTTCCATTTTTTTTCTACCAAGGTTTGTTTAAGATGCTTCTATTCTCTGGTGTATGTTTGTCATCACTGTCAAATACTAAATGACCGAAGCTTTATATTCTCATGGTTTATTTTTATTTTGTTCAACTTGTGAACAGTTCTGCTATAATTCACTAGCATATTGTTGCTACCACTATGGCTATCAATCTTATGTATCTTGAGATCTGAAATGTCTATTCTGCTCTGTTCTTTTTGTTTAGGAATGATTTCACTCTACAGAGTCTTTTGTCATTCTATACAAATTTTAATTTGTTTCTATTTAAAGAATGGGATTATGATTTAACACAAGTCATAGCAGTATTCTTTCTTAAGGAACCTCAAAATGTAATAGTAACTTCTGCTGTATTGTCCGACAAGAGTTACAGTTTCTTTTTCCAGAATGTAAGTTATTGTCAGAGTATTCCATCTTCACAAGATTGATAAAATGAATTAAGTAGAAATCATTCATAACACCACCCAGGCAGATCTTGCATTCAGATAGTTACTTTAGCTTTTAATCTTCTATTTAGTAAATATATGAATATCAGAAATAATTAAGCAATATATTTTGTTTTCTGTACTTTTAACTATAGAGAAAACTAGTGGATGCAGTTTTAAGAGATTATGATCTTATTTAGAATAGCCATAATAGCTATGGAGATGAGATGTAGAAATTTATTCTTCAGTGAAGGCACATACTTATAGTATTAGTTACATGTAACTGCCAATTACAGGCACTATTCAAAAGCCATATATGGGAATTATAGAACAAGAATATTGAACCATTTGGTCTAGTAAAGGAAAAGCATATATTTGCTGATATGGGTATATTTCTGCTTCTGGGTTTTATTTCTAACCCTACTGTGAGGAACTTGCTGCTGTCCTTCACTAAAGACATCCATTTCCATCATATTAGGGACTTCTTTTGTCCGTTCCTTTCTCAGGTCCAAAAACCCAACATGTCAATACTGGATTATCAGACTCTCAGTATGTAAATATACTAATCCTATTATAAAAATGACGTTACCTTAATCTTTTTATAATCAGGGATCCAATAACATAGACTACTAGGAATCTCTTCATGCAAGGGTCTTGCTCCAGAGATAAAAATCATTCAAGTTTATTTGTTTTCTCTATTTTATTTGAGAGAACATTTCATAAGTTCTATCCTTTGATTCAATCCTGACAACTAATAATTTTTTTATTCTGTCCTGTGATAATTTAACTTCCATAAGTTTTACTCAACCCAGACCTGATCCACAGAAGAATCAATCTGCCTTTGGAAACTACAGTTCTCTGTAAGCCTCTGGCTCCATTCTGAGCATTAGGCATTTCACAACTTGGCTGAACTTCTGCTGATTGTTTAAAGTAATCTTCAGGATGAGCCCTCATGTGAGCAGAACAGGATTTTCCACCATTCATCTCCCTAGCTTTATATCTCACAAACACATATTACTTCCTTTCTCGCATTCCAGAATTCTTATTACCCTGAGCTCACTAAAATTTTCTTAACTGACATGGGGAAATAAGTAATTTCATATATAATGAAAAGAATCCTAAGAGTCATACTTACAATTGGACATTTCATAAACATGGAAATAAAAATGGCCTTGTCCCTTTGTTTTTGGCACTGCACTACCTATCAGCTTTTGTTTCTGATGCTGTTTACATCAGTCCTGTTCTGCTCAATGCCTCTTTGTGTCAGAGATTCTGTAATGACTGGAGAAAGCTCAGCAATTGTGAGGCATTCATGCTTTCACTTTCTTGACCCTCAAGCCACCCTTAAAGTTTAAAATATGTAATTTTTTTTTGAGCTTTAAACTCATGCAGTATTAAGTCATGTGAAAAGTTAGTATTTACCAGCAATTCTACATTAAATTCCTGCCTTCAATTTATTTCAGGAATGTTCTCTCTTTCTATATGTTCAGATGCAATGTTCTGATGACTTTTTTCCCCTCAACTGTGGAGAAGATCATAAGTGTTATTTAAGAACTGGCTTTGTTTTCTCTGGAAACTAGTAACTTACACATATAGAAATGTCAGAGATGCCAAGTATTTATGTCACTATTTTTTTTTCTATTTTAGAATTAAACCTACTGCATTATGGTTTTGTTAAGTTTAGAGTGTTCTATTTAACAAGTCCTGTAAATGTATTAACACAGTGAAATTTCAAGTGTCCTTTCATTTGTAAGTTGCATTTTCTAAACTTTTATTGTCTCTATCATCTACATTAATTGGACAAACACAAAGTTGATATTTTTGCTCTTGTATATGTGTAGAAAATTTTGGAATAAATAATGCATGTGAATAAATACTTCTTAGAGTTATTCTCAAAGGATTCCAAAGTTAGCTTCCTTAAATAATTTTGTTGAAACTTTTCTTCCACATTTCATCAGAAATTGAAAGTATTTACTCTTCTTTACTTTTTATTTCCATGATTGTATTTCAATATCAGATTGTTTTAATTGGCATTTGTTGAATACTTATGCCATGCAAATCAAACATCATATTTGTACACCATCTTCTACATTTCCTTAATTAAATGTGTTCATTTGTAATGTGTATCATGTTTAACTTATTGATAAATTAAATTTCTAATATCTTGTTTACATTCCATTCATTAACATACAGAAAAATATTTATCAGTGCTATCCTGAATTATAATACCCTCATTCAGGTTTAAAACTATAAAGTTGTTTTTTTAAACAAGTTTGCATAAATTATGTCTTCTTTAGTTAGTAAAGAATTACTCTTATTTTACCCTTCGGTATTAATTCTTCATTACTTTTTAGAAACATATTAGAGTCTATGCTTTGACGTATCACAATCTGATTTAGCAGTTCTATGGATATTGTCTAATTTGAGATCATTTTTATTTCAATTGAATCTCTCCTTTCTTACTTCTGAGCAATAATTAAAAAAAATATTTGTTGTACATGTTGGAAGGGGTAGGGGAAAGCATTTTAAAGGCAGTGTGTTGAGACAAGAGTTTAAGCTGCCCATTTTGCAGAGTTAATACTTTTGGGATTATTCTCTGATATGGGTGCTTGAAAGCAAACTTGAGTCTTGAGCAAGAGTTCTGTACACCCTAAATTGCTGATCACTACTTCATCATAATCTTATTGTAATTATATGTAAATGTTTTAATGCAACATACATATCTATATGTATGGATACATAGATATCTATAACATTATTAAATTTTCTTACTGGAACAAGTATAGAGCACACCATTAATGGCATTTCTATTTTGTTTATGCTAGTGATAAATTACATCATTAGGAAATTTCTGTTCTCTTTGTGTGCATATGTATGCTCACATAGGCACCTGCAGGTCCATAAATGTTAACATAGTCCATCTATGTTATATGTGGACTATGTAAACCTAGTCCACAAATTACATGTGAATGTCAGAGAACAACCTTACAGCATGTCTGTCTCATGCAAGGTTTCTTTGTTGTTTGACATTGTTGTCCGGCATAGTCAACACTAACTTGCCTCCGTCTTTCAGTGAGTCCCCTGTCATCACTCTTCAGTCTTGCAGCCCTGAAAATACAGACATGCATTACCATGTTCAGGTTTGTGGTATCATCTGGGTTCTTCAACCCCATGCATTCATGCTTATACATCTTAAAGGAATTTTTATCAAGTATTGCCTTTTGAAATTTCTGTTATTTCTACACTACATATGTTAGTTTTCTGCTATTTCAAACAAATATCTTGAGAGAACTGAAATCAGTCTGTGGTCATTGCATTAAAAACCATACTTGTGCTGTGTCTTGTTGATACTTTGAATATTTTTACCTTACAGACTCTGGTGTTATATTATGATATAACCAATTACAGTTTATTTTTTTTTTTTTGTGCTGTGAATCCACTTAACTTAAAAAAAAGTAAGCAGATAACATTTTAAAGCACTAAATAAATAAAAGAATTGTGATAAAATAACTCTTAGTGGTATTCTGCTAAACTCAGTTATGAGTGCTTATATCTCAGCCATCACCACAGAATTGTCATCCTTTAACAGATGGGAGCAAATACAGAGACATCCAAGGAGAGAAGAACCTTAGATCACACAGGTTTACAAGGGATGTTATACCTAGACCTATTACCTCAGAGCTCAATGAACCCACCTGAAGAGGAGGCTGAAAGAGTGTAAGGGACAGACAGAATAGTGAACCCCAGAAAAAGAACGGCCTCTAAATAAAACTGAGCAATTACAGTTTTGAGTTTAATGTTTTACAGGAGATACTCAGTGGGTCTCTGATTCTTGTGTGTTTTCTTGGGATACTTATTTTGGTTTATCTTTTCCAATCCTGGTATGGTTGTGATTGTAATACTATAGTATTTTATTTTATTTTTATTTGTTTCTTGAATGTTTATTGATTATCTCTTAGAAGACTGTTCTTCTAAAATTCGAAAGAGAAAGGGAGTGGATAACGAAGAATCAGAGGTCAGAAGGAAGTGGAAAAATTTGGAGGATGCAAAACTGAAATCAGATTGCATTATATATAACAAAAAACTGTAGCAAAAGTGGGAGTATTCTTTGGCCTCTGTCCTTGTTCTTTCATTTTCAAAATTACAGGTAAACATTTACACTATATTATATTTATTTTTGAGATCTTTTAAATTTATCTTTAAAGCATTATGTTCATTAGTTATTATTAAGGTTGTAGATCTTTCAGTATTCATTTTTTGTTTTTTTTTTAAATTTGTTATAGAACCCTATACTGAATCAGTAATTTTGCTTAATTTATAGACATTTAAATTAATATTTCTCACACTTTTATGTGACCTTTCTCTTTACTTATTAAATTTAAAATTTTTTCATTATGTTTCCATCTTGTAATGTATTATAATATTTATCATAATTATTATAAAATTTCACTACAACTTCTTATGATATAGCTAGAAGTCTCTTAATTTTTTTGATTTTTACTATTAAGTCCTAAAATATCAACTAGTGATATGGAAACTATGACATTTTAATTGACAGCCAGAGAATGAAATACAAGAGTTTTTGATGGTGTTTGCATCTGAGGAAAGGTTTGTTTGTCTTGTAGTGGGGAAATGTTTAAGAAAGGTCATTTTGATTAGACTGAAGATATGTTTATTCATCATGTGCCTGGAGTACTTCCTGGTAGCTTTTCATTAAAGCTCAATGCCTCACTGTGAAAGCTCACTCTCTTGGAACACAGTTGTAGAGAGAATATCTTGTGTATTTTATGGATATATCACTTGTCAATTAAAAAGCCTGCAGCCCATGGCTTAGGCAGGAAGTAAGAGTTGGGTCATCTAGGAGGCAGAAAGTATTTGGGAATAAAACACAGCATGGGAAAATTTACCCTGGAAGATGTGAGGAGACAAATGCATGATACCTGAGCACAGGTAATCTGCCATGTGGCAGAATGTAGATTAAAATAAATGGATTATCTTAAACTATAATTCTAGTCAGAGAAGAGACTGGCTATATGGCCAATATATTATAATTATCTTTTGAGTCTGTGTCTTATTTCTAGGAGCATGGAGCTGAGAGTATAAAAGATTTCAACTTCTATAAACAATACTATGGTAGTTATCAAGGTTCTAGAACTTTGAAACCTTTGTGCTACTTTCCAGCTTTATTTATGAATATTATTTCAAATGTTCAGGAAAACTAACAAATTTTGGAATTGATTCTACAATTTTTTAAAATACTTTTTACTCGTTAGTACCAGTAGAAATAAGTATTAATGATACACTGAAGTTATGGGATAGTTTATTGTACTTCAAAAGCAAATTCTGAGCAAGAATTTCAATCATTTCCACCTGTAATGCTTATGTGGTAATTATAGAGACCAATGTGAACAATTACTCAATAGGTAATGCATAAAGTTAATTTTCATTTAATTTTATGAAAATTTTTGTATTTGGAACATATATGTTAAGGATTGAGAGTTCCTCCTGACAAATTTTCCCTGTAATGAGTAAAAAGTGGACTTCCTTATCTTTTATGATAACTTTTGGTTGAAAATCTACTTTATTTGATATTAGAATGGCCATTCCAGCTTGCTTCTTGGGGCCATTTGCTTGGAAAGTTTTTCTTTTTTTTTTTTTTCCCAAGCTTTTACTTTGACATATTGTCTGTCTTTGTCTCTGATATGAGTTTCCTGTATGCAGCAAAATGCTGGGTTTTGTTTATATATCCAGTCTGATAGCCTATATTTTTTTATTTGGGAATTGAGTCCATTTATGTTAAGAGATATCAAGGAATAGAGGTTGCTGTTTCCTGCTATTGTTGCTTTGGGGGATTGAATTGTGCCTGTGTGTCTATCTTCTTTTGCTTATCTTGCTTAGAAGTTTTCTTGTTTTTATTAGGATGTAGTTCCCCTTGTTGTATTGGGTTGTCCCATATAATTCATTGTAGTGATGGGTTTGTTGTCAGATACTGTGTAAATTTAGTTTTGTCTTGGAATATCTTCATCTCTCCACCTATGGTGATTGAGAGTTTTGCTGGGTATAGCAGCTTTGGCTGGCACCTGTGCTCTTGTAGGGTCTGCATGATGTCTGTCCAGGCTCTTCTAGCTTTCATAGTCTCTGCTGAGAAGTCGGGTGTGATTCTGATTGGTATGCTTTTATATGTTACATGGCCGTTTTCCCTTATTGCTTTTAATATATATTCTTTGCTCTGGGCACTTGGTGTTTTGACTATTATGTGTAGGGAAGAATTTCATTTCTTGTCTAACCTATTTGGAGTTCTGTAGGCTTTTTTATGATCATGGTCATCTCATTCCATTTTTTTGCATTTTATTTATTTATTTATTTTAAATAACAAATATAAATGTACAAATTTTCGGCATTTTTGCATAAAAGTATAAGAATACATTTTTAAAGTTGTAATTAAATATTTGTGGGTACATATACATACTCATATGTATATATGTAACAATAATATAGGAAAAGAGGCTATTAATTTGAGGGGATAGGAGAGAAACTAGGAGGGGCTGTAGGAAGGAATTGTGGATGTGATACAATTCTATTTTAATTAAAATATATTCTTTTTTTGTTGAAATTAACACACTCTGAGTTGTTTCTGGTGTGTTCAGAGTTTTGGGGAAAGTATCCCATTATCAATGACTGCATATTATGTCTGGGCTTTTGTGACTGGGTTATCTCATTCAGCATGATATTATCTAGATGCATCCATTTTCTTAAGAATTTCATTAAGTCATTGTTTCTAATAGCTGAGCAGTAATCCATTGGGTAAATGTACCAAAATTTTTGTATCCATTCATCTACTGAAAGACATCTGGGTTCTTCCCAGATTCTGGCTATTATAAATAGAGTTGCAATGAACATTGTGGTGCATGCATCTTCGTTGTATGTTGCAGTGTCTCTTGGGTAAATGCCCAGAAGTGGAATAACTGGTTCAGGTAGTACTATGTCCATTTTTGTGAGGAATGGCCAGACTGATTTCCAAGTGGTTGTATCAGTTTACAACCCCACCAGCAGTGGAAAAGTGTTCCTCTGTCTTCCCATCCTTGCCAGCATCTGTTGTCATCTGAGTTTTGGATCTTGGTAAGTCTGACTAGTGTCAGATAGAATCTCAGGGTTGTTTTGATTTGCATTTTCCTGATGGCTAAGGATGTTGAGCACACCCTTAGATGTTTCTCAGTCATTTGATATTCCTCGATTGAGAATTTTTGTTTAAGTCTGTACCCCATTTTTTATTAGGGTTGTTTAATTCTCTGGTGTCTAAATTCTTGAGTTCTTTGTATACTTTGGATATTAGGCCTCTATCTGATGTAGGGTTGGTAAAGATCTTTTCCCACTCCGTTGGCTGCCATTATGTTTTCTTGACAGTGTCCTTAGCCTTATAGAAACTTTGCAATCTCATTAAGTCCCATTTGTCAATTTTGACCTTAGAGCTAAATCCATTGGTGTTCTGCTCAGGAAATATTCTCCTGTGCCTCTGTGTTCTAAGGTTTTTTCTAATTTTTCATCTAATAGTATCAGTGTACCTGGTTGAATGTGGAGATAGCTGATCCACTTGCACTTGAGCTTTGTACAAGGATAAAAGAAAGGGTCTACTTTCATTTTTTTGCATTCTGTGTGCCAATTGGACCAACACCATTTTTTTGAATATGCTGTCCTTTATCCACTGAAAGTTTACATCTCCTTTGTAAAAATCAGGTGACCATATATGTGAAGGCACATTTCTGGATCTTCTATTCTATTCCATTGATAAACATGCCCATTTCAGTACCACAACCATGCAGTTTTTAGCCCAATTGCCTTGTAATATAGCTTGAGGCCTCGGATAGTAATTCCCACAGATGTTTTCTGGTTGTTGAGGATGGATTTTGCTATTTTAAATCTTTTGTTATTCCAAATAAAATTACACATTTCTCTTTCCAACTCAATAAAGAATTGGGTTAGTATTTTGATGGGGATTGCATTGAATTTCTAGATTGCTTTTGGTAAGATGACCATTTTTACAATGTTGATCCTTCCGATCCATGAGCATTGGAGATCTTTTCATTTTCTGAGATCTTCCTGGATTTCCTTCTTTAGATGTTTAAAGTTCTTGTCATACAGGTCCTTCCCTTGCTTAGTTAGAGTCCCACCAAGGTATTTCATATTTTTTGTGACTATTGTGAAGGGTATCATTTTCCAAATTTCTATCTCCACATGTTTTTTCTTTGAATATAGGAAGGCTACTGATTTGTTTGAGTTAACTTTATATCCAGCCACTTTTCTGAACTCGTTTATGAGCTGTAGGAGTTCTCTGGTGGATGTTGTGGGGTCACGTAAGTACACTATCATGTCATCTGCAAATAGTGATGTTTTTATCTCTTCCTTTCCAATTTGTATCCCTTTGATTTCCTTTTGGTATTAATTGTTCCAGCCATAATTTCCAGTACTATGTTGAAAAAGTAGGGGGAGAGTGGGCATCATTGTCAAGTTCCTGATTTTAATAGGATTGCTTCAAGTTTCCCCCAGTAAGTTTGATGTTGGCTGTTGGTTTGCTGTATATTTCTTTTATTATGTTTAGGTATGAGATTTGGATTCCTGTTCTTTCCAAGACTTTTAACATGAAGTGTTGTTGAATTTTGTCAAATGCTTTCTCTGCATCTAGTGAGATAATCATGTTTTTTTTTTGGGAGGGTTAGTTAATATGGTGGATTACATTGATGGATTTTCTTATATTAAACCATCCCTGCATCCGAGGGATGAAGCCTACTTGATCTTGGTGAATGATCCTTTTGATGAGTTCTTGGATTCAGTTTGCAAGGATTTTGTTGAGTATTTTGCATCAATGTTCATAAGTAAGATTGATCTGAAGTTCTCAATCCTTGTAGGGTCTTTGTGTGTTTTAGGAACGAGGGTTATTGTAGCCTCAAAAAATGAATTATGTAGTATTCCATTGGATTCTATTTTTTGGAATTGTTTTGAGAGAATTGCTATTATTTCGTCAATAAATATCTGATAAAACTCTGCAATGAACCAATCTGGACCTGGCCTTTTCTTGGTTGGGATGCTTTTGATGACTGCTTCTATTTCTTTAGCTGTTATGAGATTATTTAGATTGTTTACCTGGTCCTGGTTTAACTTTAATATCATGTATCTGTCTAGTAATTCATCCATTTCCTCCAGATTTTCCAGCTTTGCTGAGTATAGGCTTTTTTAGTAGGATATGATAATTTCTTGAATTTCCTCAGTTTCAGTCATTATTTCTCCACTTTACTTTCTGATTTTTTTAATTTGGATACTGGCTCTTTGTCCTTTAGTTTTTCTGGGTAAGGGTTTATCAATCTTGTTAATTTTCTCAAAGAAACAGCTCTTCGTTTTGTTGATTCTTTCAATGGTTCTTTTTCTTTCTATTTGGTCTATTTCTGCCCTAATTGATCATTTCTTTCTGTCTACTCCTCTTGGGTGTATCTGCTTCTTTTTGTTCTAGAGCTTTCAACTGTTCTGTCAAATTGCTAGTGTATGCTCTCTCCAGTTTTTTTTTTTTTTTGGAAGCACTTAGAGCTATGAGATTTCCTCTCAGTACTGCTTTTATTGTATCCCATAGGTTTGGGTATGTCGTGTTTTCATTTTCATTGAATTCTAGAAAGTCCCTAATTTCTTTCTTTATTTCTTCTTTGACCCTGCTGTTGTTTAATAGCACATTGTTTACTTACCATGAGTATATGGGTTGTTTTTGTCTTCATTGTTTAAAGACCATCTTTAGACCATTGTGAACTGAAAGGATGCATAGGAGTATTTTGATCTTCTTGTATAGAGTGAGTCTTGTCTCTGTCCAATTATGTAGTCAATTTTTGAGAAGGTGCCATGAGGTGCTGAGAAGAAGGTGTACTATTTTGTTTTAGGTTCTATAGATATCTATTAATACCTGTTGGTTCATAGTTTCTGGAGTTTTGCAGTGTCCTTGTTCAGTTTCTGTTTCCATGATCTGCCCATTGGTGAGAGTGGGGTATTAAAGTCTCCCACTATTTTTGTGTGGGGTAAAATGTATTTTTTGACCTTTAGTAGGGTTTCTTTTATGAATATGGGTGCTTTTTTATTTGGAGCATATATGTTAAGGATTGAGAGTTCCTGCTGACAGATTTCCACTGTAATGTGTAAAAATTTTACTTCTTTATTTTTTTGATAACCTTTGGTTGAAAATCTACTTTACTCAATATTTGAATGTCCACTCCAGCTTGCTTCTTGGGTCCATTTACTCTGAATGTTTTTCCAAACCTTTTATATTGAGATAGTGTCTGTCTTTGTCTCTGAGATGAGTTTCCTGTATGCAACAAAATGCTGGGCTTTGTTTATTTATCCAGTCTGATAGCCTATATCTTTTTATTGGGGAGTTGAGTCCATTTATGTTAATAGATATCAAGGAATAGAGGTTGCTGTTTCCTGCTTTTGTTGCATTGGTAGGTTGAATTTTGCCTGTGTGTCTTTATTCCTTTAGTTTTCTTGCTTGGAATTTGTCTTATTTTTGCTATGAGGTGGTTCCCCTCAGTGTATTGGGCTTTCCACTTTTAATTCATTGTAGTGCTGGGTTTTTGGTCATATATTGTGTGAATTTAGTTTTTTCTTGGAATATCTTCATCTCATCATCTATGATGATTGATAGTTTTGCTGGGTATAGCAGCTACTGCCACCTGTGTTCTCTTAGGCTCTGCATAATGTCTGTCCAGGTTTTTCTAAATTTCATAGTCTCTGCTAAGTAGTCAGTTGTGATTCTGATTGGTCTTCCTTTATATGTTACATGACCTTTTTACCTTACTGCTTTTAGTATTCTTTCTTTCCTTTGGGCACTTTGTGTTTTGACTATTATGTGTTGGGAGGAATTTCTTTTCTGGTCCAACCTATTAGGAGTTCTGTAGGCTTCTTTTATGCTCGTGGTCATCTTATTTTTAAGGATAGGGAAGTTTTCTTCCAGGATTTTGTTGAAGATATTTACTGTACTGCTTAGTTGATATTCTTTGTCTCCTTCTATTCCTATTATTCTTACATTTGGTTTTCTCATTGTGTCCTGGATCTCCTGCACATTTTGGGTTAGGAGTTTTTTTGGTTTTTGCATCTTCTCTGACTGTTTTGTCTATGTTTTCAATGTTGTCTCAGGCCCCCGATATTCTCTCTTTCATATCTTGTAGTCTGTGGCTTTGAATAATGAGTTAGGTAGTGTTCCCTCTGTTTTGATTTTGTGGAATAGTTTGGAGAGTATTGGTATTAGGTCTTCTATTAATGCCTGATAGAATTCTTCACTGAACCATGATGTTCTTGGCTATTTTTGTTTGGGAGGCTTTTGTTGAATGCTTTTATTTCTTCGGGGGCTCTTAGCCTTTTGATGGTCTATCTGATCCTGATTTAACTTTGGTCTCTGTCTAGAAAATAGGTATCTGTCTAGAAATTTGGTATCTGTCTAGAAAATTGTTCATTTCCTCTAGATTTTCCAGTTTTGTTGAGTATCGGCTTTTATAATAGAATCTGATAATTTCTTGAATTTCCTCAGTTTCTCTTCTTATGTCTCCCCATTCATTTCTCATTTTGTCAGCTGGGATACTCTCTCTCTGCTCCCTCTGGTCAGTCTGGCTAACAGTAGATTGATCTTGTTGATTTTCACAAAGATCTAGTTCTTGGTTTTATTGATTCATTGTATAGTTTTTTTTTTTTTTTTTTTTTTTCTACTTGGTGGTTGATTTTGGCTCTGAGTTTGATTATTTTCTGTAATCTACTCTTCTTTTGTGTATTTCTTTCTTTCTGTTCTAGGTTTTTCAGTTGTGCAGTCAAGTTGCTAGTATATGCTATCTCCAGTTTGTTTTTGTAGTCACTCAAAGCTATGAGTTTTTCTCTTAGCCCTGCTTTCATGTGTCCTATAAGTTTAGATATGTTGTGTCTTCATTTTTGTTAAATTCTAAAAAATCTTTGATTTCTTTCTTTATTTCTTTCTTGACCAAGTTATCATTGACTATAGAATTATTTAGCTTCCATGTATATGTGGGCTTTTAGTTTTTGTTGTTATTATTGAAGGCAGGCCTTAGTCTATTGTGATCTGATAAAATGCTTGGGATTATTTCTATCTTCTTCTATCTGTTGAAGCCTGTTTTTGACCAACTATATGGTCAGTTTTAGAGATGGCGCCATGAGGTTCTATGAAGAAGTTATATTCTTTTGTTTTTGGATGAAATATTCAAAAGATGTCTGTTACACCCATTTGATTCAAACATTTGTTAGTTTTACTTTGTCTCTGTTTCATTTCTGCTTCCGTGATCTATTCGTTGATTAGAGCAGGTTGTTGATGTCTCTCACTCTTTTTCTGTGTGTTGTAATATATAATCTGAGCTTTAGTAGGGTTTCTTTAATGAATGTGGGTGCTCATTTATTTGGAGCATAGATGTTCAGGATTGAAAATTTATCTTGATAGATTTTTACTTTTATGAGTAAAAAGTATCCTTCCTTGACTTTTTTTTTTTTTTTTTTTTTTTTTTTTTGATGATTTGAGTTGAAAATCTATTTCATTCTATACTAGGATAGGTACTCCAGCTTGTTTCTTGGGACTACTTGCTTGGAGGGTTTTTTTTTTTTTTTTTTTTTTTTTTTTTTTTTACTCTGAGGTAGCGCTTGTCTTTGTTGCTTAGACAAGTATCCCGTTTGCAACAAAATGCTGGATCCTGTTTACATATCCAGTCTTATAGCCTATGTTTATTTAATGGAGAATTGAGTCCATTGATGTCAAGGAATATTAAGGAATAGTGATTGTTGTTTCCTGCTATTTTTGCTGTTAGAGGTACAGTTCTGATTGTGTGGTTTGCTTTTTTAAATGTTTGTTACAAGATTATTTCCTTGATTTTTCTTGGGTGGAACTTTTCTCTTTGTGGCAGAGTTTTCCATCTATTATTCTTTGTTGGCTTGATTTGTGGACAGATATTATACAAATTTGTTTTTGTCCTGTAATACCTTTGTTTCTCCATCTACGGTGATTGATAGCTGTGTTTCATCAGGGTCTGTATGACATCAGTCCAGGATCTTGTAGCGTTCATAGTCTCTGTTGAAATGTTTGGTGTAATATTAATCTGTCTGCCTTTCTATGCTACTTTTCCTTTTTTCTTGCTGTTTTTAGTATTCTTCCTTTGCTTTGAAAAATTTTTTTTTTTTTTTGACTATTATGTGTCAGGAAGAGTTTCTTTTCTGGTCCAGTCTATTTGGGGTTCGATAGGCTTTTTGTATGTTCATGGTCATCTCTTTTTTTAATTCAGGAAATTTTAATCTATAAATTTATTGAAGATATTTACTGGGCCTTCCAGTTGGGAGTCTCCGCTCTCTTCTACCTCTATTATCCTTAAGTTTTGTCTTCTCACTGTGTGCTGGATTTCCTGTTTTGGGTTGATTTTTTTTTTTTTTTTTTTTGATTTTTGCATTTTCTCTGATTGTTGTGTCAATGATTTTTATGGTATCTTTTGCTCCTGAGATTTGCTCCTCCATCTATTGTATTCTGTTGGTGATGCTTGCATCTTTGACTTCAGATGTCTTTCCTAGGTTTTCTAACTTCAGTTTAGTCTCCTTTTGTGATTTCTTCATTATTTCTATTTCTGTTTTCAGTTCTTTCACCTGGTTGTTTGTACTTACCTGGAGCTCTTTAATTGATCTTTGTGGTTTTTGTCTTTCCTTCTTAAGGGTTTCAACATGTTTGAGTGTCTTCCTCTGGATTTCCTGCAGTTACTTAAGTTTGTTATTTATGCACTTCTTGCAGACCTCCATCATCATTAGGAAGTGTGATTTCAAGTCTACTTAAAAATCTGGTTTGTTGGGATCTCCACTATTTGCAGTGGTGGGAGAACTGGGTTCTGATGTTGCCAGGCTGTCTTGGCTTCAGTTTCTTAGAGTCTTTTGTTTGCCTCTTCTGATCTTGTGGGTGATGCTTTGTGATCTTGTCTCTTACTGGTGCTTGTCTCTCTTGTTTGTCTGCGGGCCCATGGACTCCAGAGGGAGATTGTTCTTGGGTGTTAGTCTTTCTGGGTATTCTGTGACTTCTGATGGCAGAGCCCAGTTCTGTTGCAGCTGGGCCAGGTCTGGCCTTGGGCCAAATGGGAGCACTCCCAGGCATTACAGCAGCTTGTTCCATGAGACTACTGGGCAGCCTTTCCAGGGATAGACAGTGGCCAGAAGAAATTGATTCATCCTTCCACGTAGGATGGAGAGCACTCCTGCAGCTCTTCCAATCTCCCAGTGACTCTTCACTTAGGCTAGAGAGCACTCCTGCAGCTCTCAGTGACTTGTGGGCAAGCTGGCTGCTCGTTCTGATGAAGCTGGGCTAGATCTGGCCTTGGACCAGAAGTGTGTGCTCCCAGGCAGTACCTTTGCCTGTGCCTCGAGAGTTCTGGGAGGTATCTTCTGGCGTAGACAGTGAGCAGAAGTTGACTCATCCTTCCATTTAGAATGTAGAGTGCTACTTCAGCTCTTTGGAGCTCTCAGCGACATTTCCACTTAGGATGGCGTCTTAGGGTGAAGAGATTTATGACCATGACAAGTCTTAAAGAAGAAGATTTAATTGGGGCTATCTTACAAGTTCGGGGGTTAAGTTTTGCATCATCAAGGCAAAAGTATGGCAGCATCCAGGCAGATATGGTACAGGAGTGGCTCTACATCTTCATCTGAAGGCTATGAATGGAAAACTTACTTCCAGACAGTTAGAATGAGGTTCTTAAGCCCTTGCCTCCAATATCACACTTATCCCAAAAGGCCATACCTCCTAATAAGGCCACTGTCTGGCCTGAGCATATACAAACCATCACAGATAAAGAGCATTTCTGCAGAACTTCTGAGCTCTCAGCAACGTTTGTGAGGGCATCAGCCAGTCCTGATGAAACTGGGATGGGTCTGAACTTAAAAATATTCATGTAAACTTAAGGGAATTTACTAGAATACACCTCTCACAGGACAAATAGACTTCTCAGTAAGTACTCTCAATCAGTGGCCTCTTTCTGCATCTGCCTACTCTGCTGATTCCTGAGGGTGGGATGTACAGAACTTTACGTGGTCTTGAGAGCACTTCTCCCAACCACAATTTCCATGAGCCTAAAAGTTTCTTTTTTTTAAAAAAACAACTTTATTTTACAAAACAAAGATAAATGTACAAATTTTAAACATTTTTTGATAAAATTAAACATTTTTTGTCAGTACATTTTTTTCAGATTTAAACATAGTTTTTACATAAAACTATATAAATATATTTTTTTAGTCAGTACTTGATTTTTTTCAAGGTTTGATTGTATGCCTTGAAAACTTAATAGTTACAATGAGCTAAAGTACATGTAAAACAAAATGTAACATGGAAAAAGTTAAATTTTTCTTGTTTAGTAAATATTTTTTTTGTTTTGTTTTGTTTTCTTTATTTCTTGGACTTCATTCAGTCTGTGAGTTGTTTCTGGGGGAGTGCAAGCCTATGGGGTTAGCATCCCAATATGAGTGACTGCATATTATGTCTGTTTTTTTGTGTCTGGGATATCTCACTCAGGATGATATTCTCTAGATGCAGCCATTTTCTTAAGAATTTGGTTAAGTCATTGTTTCTGGTGGCAGAGTAGTATTCCATTGTGTATATGTACCACAATTTTTGTATCCAATCATCTTCAAAGAACATCTGGGTTCCTTCCAGCTTCTGGCTATTATAAATAGAGATGCTATGAACATTTTGGTGCATGTATCTTTGTTGTGTATTAAAGTGTCTCTGGGGTATAAGCCCAGAAGTGGAATAGCTGGGTCTTCAGGTAGTACTATATCCAATTTTCTGAGGTATCACCAGACAGATTTCCAAAATTGGTTGTATTAGCTTGCAACCCCACCAACAGTGGAGAAGAGTTCCTCTTTCTCCAAAGCCTTGCCAGCATCTGCTGTCATCTGAGTTTTGGATCTTGGCCAATCTGACTGGTGTGAGGTGGAATCTCAGAGTTCTTTTTATTTGCATTTCCCTGATGGCTAAGGATGTGGAGCACTTCCTTGGATGTTTCTTGGCCATTCGGTGTTCCTCAACTGAAAACGTTTTGTTTCGCTCTGTACCCCATTTTTTAATAGGGTTATTTGATACTCTGGTGTCTAGCTTTTTGAGTTCCTTGTACACCTTGGATATTAGGCCTCTATATGATGTGGTGTTGGTAAAGATCTTTTCCCATTCTGTTGGTTGCCGTTTTGTTTTCTTGATGATGTCCTTGGCTTTACAGAAACTTTGCAATTTCATTAAGTCCCATTTGTTAATCTTTGACCTTAGAGCTTGAGCCATTGGTGTTTTCTTCAGGAAATTTTCTCCTGTGCCTATGTGTCCTAAGGTTTTCCCTACTTTCTCATATAATAGTTTCAGTGTATCTGGTTTAATGTGGAGATCTTTGATCCACTTACACTTGAGCTTTGTACAAGGAGATAAGAAAGGGTCTATTTTCATTCTTTTGCAGGCTGAGTGCCAGTTGGACCAGCACCATTTGTTGAATAGGCTGTCCTTTTTCCATTGAATGGTTACTGTTCCTTTGTCAAAATCAGGTGACCATATACATGAGGGCTCATTTCTGGATCTTCTGTTTTATTCCATTGATCCACATGCCTATTTCTGTACCAGTACCATGCAGTTTTCAGCACAATTGCCTTGTAATATAGCTTGAGGTCAGGGATAGTGATTCCTGCAGATGTTTTATTGTTGTTGAGGAAAGATTTAGCTATTCTAGGTCTTTTGTTATTCCATATGAAATTGCACATTGATCTTTCCAATTCCATGAAGAACTGGGTTGGAATTTTGATGGGGATTGCATTGAATCTGTAGATTGCTTTTGGTAGGATGGCCATTTTTAAGATGTTGATCTTTCCAATCCATGAGCATGGGAGATCTTTCCATTTTCTGAGATCCTCCTCAATTTCTTTCTTTAGAGGTTTGAGGTTCTTGTCATACAAGTCCTTCACTTGCTTAGTTAGAGTCACACCAAGGTATTTCATAGTTTTTGTGACAATTATGAATGGTACCTTTTCCCTAATTTTTTTCTCAACATGTTTGTCCTTTGAGTATAGGAAGGCTACTGATTTGTTTGAGTTAATTTTGTATCCAGCCACTTTGCTGAACTTGTTTATCAGCTGTAGGAGTTCTCTGGTGGAATTTTTGAGGTCACTCAAGTACACTATAATGTCATCAGCAAACAGTGAGGTTTTTATCTCTTCCTTTCCGATTTGTATTCCCTTGATCTCCTTTTGCTGTCTAATTGCTCCAGCCAGGACTTCCAGTACTATGTTGAATAGGTAGGGGGAGAGTGGCCAGCCTTGTCGAGTCCCTGATTTTAGTGGGATTGCTTCAAGTATCTAGCCATTAAGTTTGAGGTTGGCTGTTTGTTTGCTGTATATTGCTTTTATTATGTTTAGGTATGGGCCTTGGATTCCTGTTCTTTCCAGGACTTTTAACATGAGGGGTGTTAGATTTTGTCGAATGCTTTCTCAGCATCTAGTGAGATGACCATGTGATTTTGGTCTTTGAGTTTGTTTATATGGTGGATTATGTTGATGGATTTCCTTAGGTTAAACCGTCCCTGCATACAAGGGATGAAGCCTACTTGGTCATGATGAATGATCATTTTGATGTGTTCTTGGATTCCGTTTGCAAGTATTTTGTTGAGTATTTTTGCATCAATGTTCATAAGTGAGATTGGTCTGATGTGCTCTTTCCTTGTAGGGTCTTTGTGTGCTTTAGGTACGAGGGTTATTGTAGCCTCAAAAAATGAGGTGGGTTATATTCCATCTGATTTTATCTTGTGGAATAATTTGGCGAGTATTGGTATTATATCCCCAATAAATGTCTGAGGAAATTCTTCACTGAACCCGTCTGGACCTGGGCTTTTTTTGGTTGGGAGGCTTTTAATGACTTCTTCTATTTCTTTAGGTATTATAGGGTTATTTAAATGGTTTACTTGGTCCTGGTTTAACTTTGGGATTTTGTATCTGTCTAGGAATTCATCAATTTCCTCCAGATTTTCCAATTTTGTGGAGTATAAGTTTTTGTAGTAGGATCTGATGATTTATTGAATTTCCTCAGTTTCAGTTGTTATGTCACCACTTTTCTTTCTGATTTTGTTAATTTGGATACTCTTTCTTTGCCCTCTAGTTAGTCTGGCTAGCGGTTTATCAATCTTGTTGATTTTCTCAAAGAACCAACTCTTTGTTTTGTTGATTTTTTCAATGGTTCTTTTTGTTTCTATTTGTTCTATTTCTGCCCTAATTTTGGTTATTTCTTGCCATCTACTCTTTTTGGGTATATCTGCTTCCTTTTGTTCTAGGGCTTTTAGCAGTGCTGTCAGGTTGCTGTTGTGAGCTCTCTCCAGTTTTTTTTGGAAGCACTTAGGGCTATGAGTTTTCCTCTCAGTACTGCTTTCATTGCATACCATAGGTTTGGGTATGTTGTGTTTTCATTTTCTTTGAATTCTAGAAAATCCTTAATTTCTTTCTTTATTTCTTCTTTGATTCTTCTATCCTTTAACAGAGCATTGTTTAGTTTTCATGTGTATGTGGGGTTTTTGTTGTCTTTGTTGTTGTTAAAGACCAGCCATAGACCATGGTGATCTGAGAGGATGAATGGGAGTATTTCAATCTTCTTATATCGATGGAGGCTCATTCTGTGTCCAATTATGTGGTCAATTTTCAAGAAGGTGCCATGAAGTCATGAAAAGAAGGAGTATTCTTTTACTTTAGGATGATATGTTCTGTATATATCTATTAATTCTAGTTGGTTTAAAGTCTCTGCTAGTTTTGCAGTGTCCTTATTCAGCTTCTGTTTCCCTGATCTGTCCATTGGTGAGAGTGGGGTATTAAAGCCTTCCACTATAATTGTGTGGAGTGAAATGTATTTTTTGAGCTTTAGTAGGGTTTCTTTTATGAATGTGGGTGATTTTTTATTTGGAGCATATATGTTTAAGGATTGAAAGTTCCTCCTGACAGATTTCCCCGGTAATGAGTAAAAAGTGTTTTTCCTTATATTTTTTGATAACTTTTGGTTGGAAATTTACTTTATTTGATATTAAAATAGCCACTCCAGCTTGCTTCTTAGAGCTGTTTGCTTGGAAGTGTTATTCCCATTCTTTTACTCTGACATAGTGTCTGTCTCTGTCTCTGAGATGAGTTTCCTGTATGCAGCAAAAGGCTGGATTTTGTTTATGTATTCTGTCTGATAGTCTATGTCTCTTTATTGGGGAGTAGAGATCATTTATGTTAATAGATATCAAGGAATAGTTGTTTCTGTTTCCTGCCATTATTGCTTTTTTGTGTTGAGTTGTGTTTGTGTTTTTTTCTTCTTTTAGTTTTTATGTTTAGGAGTTTTCTTGTTTTTACTAAGCTGTATTTTCCCTCATTTTATTGGGTTTTCCACCTATAATTCGTTGTAGTGCTGGGTTTGTGGTCAGATATTGTGTGAATTTTGATTTGTCTTGAAATATCTTCATCTCTCCATCGATGGTGATTGATAGTTTTGCTGGATATAGCAGCTTGGGCTGGCACTTGTGCTCTCTTAAGGAGTACATGATATCTGTCCAGGCTCTTCTAGCTTTCATAGTCTCTGTTGAGAAATCTGGTGTGGGTCTGAATGGTCTGCCTTTATATGTTACCTGACCTTTTTCCCTTACTGCTTTTAGTATTCTTTCTTTACTTTGGGCACTTGATGTTTTTGCTATTATGTGTCGGGAGGTATTTCTTTTCTGATCCAAACTATTTGGAGTTCTGAAGGCTTCTTTTATGTTCGTAGTCATCTCATACTTGAGGGTAGGGAAGTTTTCTTCTATGATTTTTTTGAAGATATTTACTGTGCCTCTTAGTTGATACTCTTCTCCCTCTTCTATTCCTATTATCCTTAGGTTCGGTCTTCTCATTGTGTCATGGATTTCCTGGACATTTTGTGTTAGGAGCTTTTTGTTTTTTGCATCTTCTCTGGTTGTTTTGTCTATGTTTGGAATGTTGTTGTCTGCCCCCGAAATTCTCTCTTCGATCTCTTGTAATCTATTGGAAATGCTTGCTTCTGTGACTCCTGTTTTGTTTTTTTGGTGTTCTGATTCTAGGGTTATCTCTTTTAGCATTTTCTTTATTGTGTCAATTTCTGTTTTAACTTCCCTCTTCCATTCCTTTACTTCTTTGGTACAGTTTTCCTCTAGTTCTTTGAGTTCTTTGAGTGTTTTTCTTGTTTCTTTTTTAAAAGCTTCTGATTATTTTTGCTTTTCCTCCGTTTCTTGTTTAAGTATCTCTATCAGCGTCTTGAGGTATGATTTTAGGTCTGTGTCTTATTTTTCTGGAGTGTTTGGAATTCTGATGTTTGCTGTTACGGGAGAGTTGGGTTCTGGTGTTGCTAGATTGTCTTGGTTCCTTGGGATATAATCTTTCTCTTTCCTCTTGAAATTTTGTTGTCAGTGATATGTTCTTGCCTTTCCCTTGTCTGTGGTCTGTGACCCTGGTTCTCCACTATCCAGGTGTCAGATGGGTCGAGCCCTGTTTTATGTTTCAGAGTCATCGGGTGTGAGCAGAAGTTCCAATGTTCTGTTTCTGGTTTCTGTATAGGGCAAGACAGGGCTGGGCAAGTTATGGTGTGCACTTTCCATGTGCACTCTGCAGAGATCTTTCTGCTCCCCTGCAGCCCAGGTCTTCCACCCACCAGTTGCTCAGCCTCTATGTGCCACCGTTCCGGGTGGCAGATGGGCCAGGCTCAGCTCTGCGTCCTGAAGTCGCCTCCAGGTGGAAACAGAAGTTCTAATTTTCTGTTCCCAATCGCTGGATCTGGCAAGGCAGGGCTGGGCAAGGTAGGGTGTACACTTTCCGTGTGCACTCCGCAGAGATCTCTCTGCTCCCCTGCAGCCTAGGTCTCCCACTTACGAGTTACTCAGCCTCTATGAGTCGCCATTCCGGGTGGCAGATGGGCCAGCCTCTGCTCTGCTTCCTGAAGTCGCCTCCGGGTGGAAACAGAAGTTCTAATTTTCTGTTGCCAATCGCAGTTGCTCAGCCTCTATGAGTCGCCATTCCGGGTGGCAGATGGACCAGGCTCTGCTCTGTGTCCAGTTGCTCAGCCTCTATGCGCCGCTGTTCCGGGTGGCAGATGGGCCAGGCTCAGCTCTGCGTCCTGAAGTCACCCCTGGGTGGAAACAGAAGTTCTAATTTTCTATTCCCAATTGCTGGATCTGGCAAGGCAGGGCAGTTTCTCAGCCTCTATCAGCCTAAAAGTTTCAAATCTACAAAAAAGAAAAAAAACTTCCTCTGCACTCATTAATTTTAACTTCAGTCCCATATATAATATATAATATATATACAGTATATATGTATATATTATATATATACATATTAAATATATATGTTTATATATACTATATATATTATATACATATTAAATATATATGTTTATATATACTATGTGTGTGTGTGTGTGTGTGTGTGTGTGTGTGTGTGTTTGTGTGTGTGTTTGTGTTCTAACAAATTTCCAATCAGTTGAAGACTGAAAACTACTCCAGTAATGTTAGCACTTTCCTCGTACCAGATAGTCCTGTAGAGCCTGACAGCAAGTGCAGAGCCTGTGCTTCCCAGCATTCCGGTTTTCTTAGGCTCCTACAGATTCTAAAGCCTTCAGAAGGCAGGAAGTTGTCTAAAGTATAGAGTTCTCTAACCTCTACTTTACCAGTTACTGCTACTTTCCTTGACTTTTATTATAAACAAGTGAGATGGATATTAGGAATCATCTGAATTCTAGAACCAGAGTCCTTCCACCGCCAACGAATTAGATCCAATAAGTACCAATATCACATGGTATTACTAAAGTCAATGGAACCCATTTCCACATCACCACTATGTGCATGTTTCATTACCTCTACCTTCCTTGAAGTTTGCAACATTATTATATCCTGCCTTCTACCTCTCCTTGTCCCTAATTTTATTCCAACGCATAAGTGGCTGTTCACTATCCTCCCCTTACAATATATTTTTCTTTTTCATGAGGTCTACTGAGTGTTGTGTAAACTTTCTGTCACTTCTTGATCCTCTGATAATTAAAAAAAAAAAAAAAAAGAAATGTACACTCAATATTTTAACTATTTTTCTTCTAGTTCTTGTATTTACATTTCAGTTGTTATCCTCTTTCCCCTAAACTCCTCTGACCTCCCTGTCCCAATGCCTCCAAGAAGGTGCTCCCTCTCCTACCTCAGCACCTTAGCATTCCCCTAAACTGGGAGAATGAGTCTTCATTGGACCTAAAACCCCTCATCCATTGATGCCAGAGAATGCTATCCCCTGCTACATATGCAACTGGAGCCATGGATCTCTCCATGTAAACTCATTCATTAGTGTTTTAGTCTCTGAGAGCTGAGCTGTGGTGTGTTTGGTTAGTTGATACTTTTGTTCTTCCTATAGGGTTGCAGACCCTGCCAGTCTTCTCTCTATGTCTTTCATTGGAGTCCTCGAGTTCAATTTGATGGTTATCTTCAAGCATCCTACTCTGTATCAGTATGGCTCTGGATAAGGCCCTGAGGATGCTTCTATATCACTTTCTTGATAGTAAGCACTTCTTGGCACCAGCAATAGTGCATGGGTTTGATGGTTGTTTATGGAATAGATCCAGGTGAGGCAGTTTCAGGATGAGCTTTCCTTCAATCCATGCTTTTCTACTTGACCCTTTATTTCCTCCCATGAGTGTTTTGTTCTCCCTTCTAAGACACCTTCTGGTCTTCTTTGTCCTTGAACTTCGTAAGTTTTACAAATTGTTTCTTGGGTATTCTGAGCTTTTGAGTTAGTATCTACTTATCAGTGAGTACAGGCCATGAGTGCTCTTTTGTGACTGGGTAAACTCACTCACAATAATAGCTTCAATTTCTATCCATTTACATAGGAATTCAGTGGTCATTGTTTCTGATAGCTTAGTTGTACTCCATTGTGTAAATGTACCACAATTTGTGTATGTATTTCTTTGTTAAAGGGTATCTGGATTATTTCTAGCATCTTGCTATTATAAATAAGGGTGCTATGAACATGGTAGAACATGTGCTCTTGTGAGATGTTGGAATTTCTTTTCAGTTTATAACCAGGAGTGGTATAGCTGGGTTCTCAGGTACTATGTCCAATTTTCTGAGGAACTGCCATAATGATTTCCAGAGTGGTTGTACAAGTTTGCAATCCCACTAACAGTGGAGGAGTATTTTTATTATTCCACACATATTCAATTTAAACTAAATTGTAAAGATTAGTGGGTGTTTTTTTTTTTTTTTAATTTAAGCAGTCAGATTGGCCAAGATCCAAAATTCAGATGACAGCAGATGCTGGCGAGGCTGTGGAGAAAGAGGAACACTTCTCCACTGTTGGTGGGGTTGCAAGCTAATACAACCACTCTGGAAATCTGTCTGGCGATACCTCAGAAAATTGGATATAGTACTACCTGAAGACCCAGCTATTCCACTTCTGAGCATATACCCCAGAGACACTTTAATACACAACAAAGATATATGCACCACAATGTTCATAGCAGCTCAATTTATAATAGCCAGAAGCTGGAAGGAACCCAGATGTCCTTCAGAAGATGAATGAATACAAAAATTGTGGTACATATACACAATGGAATACTACTCTGCCACCAGAAACAATGACTTAACCAAATTCTTAAGAAAATGGCTGCATCTAGAGAATATCATCCTGAGTGAGATAACCCAGTCACAAAAGAACAGACATAATATGCAGTCACTCATAGTGGGATGCTAACCCCAGAGGCTTGTAATCCCCCAGAAACAACTCACAGACTGTATGAAGTCCAAGAAATAAAGAAAACAAAACAAAACAAAAAAAATTTACAAAACAAGAAAACTTTAACTATTTCCATGTTACATTTTGTTTTACATGTACTTTAGCTCATTGTAACTATTAAGTTTTCAAGGCACACAACCAAACCTTTAAAAAAATCAAGTACTGACTAAAAATATATTCATATAGTTTTATATAAAAATTATGTTAAAATCTGAAAAAAGTACTGACAAAAATGTATAATTTTAAGCAAAAAAAATGTTTAAAATCTGTACATTTATCTTTGTTTTGTAAAATAAAGTTGTTTAAAAAAAAGCTCTCAATTTAGGCCTCAATTAATTAAATAGAAAATGAAAATAATAACAATTTATGAAATAAACTCCCTTTGAATAGAATGTGATATTTCAGTAAAATTTTAATAAAATTACCCCTTTAAAAATAGGTAGGCTTTTACAAAGTGTTTGTATGAGTACTCTTATCTTAAAAGTTTTTGAGGCACTAGTGTTGCATAGAAATAGAGCACACACTTATGTGTTTACTCAGTCTCTGACAGTTTTTATTTTCCCATTTTTGATATCAACCTCTCAGCAAGGTAGTTAAAGTAGCTGGGGTGCCTGTATAAACTCAGTACAGTGCAGCAACCTTGATATATAAACTCATATCCATAGGCAGAAACTCGAAGGTAACTACTGTGTCACAGCATGGGAAGCATTCTTTTACAACACAGTGATAAACATCAATCTCTTTTTAAATAGCCAACAATAGCACTAAACCCAGCATGCACTCATTCTCTAAAATTCTCCTTGGACACAAAAGTACCTCAATTCCCACTAACCTGTACCTGCTAATTATATTCTAGTACTGTAGGTTATGCATCAACACACTTAATTTATTTTTTTCTTTCATTTTTTACATCAGGTAACCAAGATGTAATTTACTAATTATTTCTGAATTTTTTATTTATGGTTTAGGGCTATTTGCATGGCAATCATTTAACAAATTAATGTAGATGGAAAGCAATAATTTTACAGATGTTTATTGCAATCATGTTGTCAACCCATACTTAAAATGCTAATCAACTGACATCTATTCATTAAAGATGAGCTTCAGTTGCTTTGTAACATTAGTATTTTATGACCTGGGGTGTTTTGAAGTAGGTTAAGTGTCAGAATTCTAAGCATCCATTTCAGAATAGATTTTTAAAGAGTAAATGTATTTTATTCTTTATTGCTTTGAAAGTATGCCTCACTGAGCTGACTTACAACCTTTAATTCTTCCATTGATATAAGCAGTAGCACAGATGAAATTCTTATGATAATATTTTGTTTTAGTCATAATTTTAGATATCTAGTCCCTAAAAAGGAGTCTTTAAGTGTCAAAATCTTAAAATGCATCAAAGTTAAATTACACAAAGAAGTATGTAATAGGACACACACACACACACACACACACACACACACACACACACACAGTGATGGAGATATATCAGAAGTGAGATTGTAACCCATCCCTTCACTTTGAGGCCAGAACCTTAGAAAAAGAAAGGTTAAGTCTACATTCTTAAACATTCAAACATCCAGATATCTTGCATGGCTGCCCTAATGAGAAGGATAATGATTGTATGTCTTTTTGGTCTTTCTTTTCTTTTTAAGTTATATATTCTGAATACTAATTTTCTCTCAGAGAAATAACTGTTGGTTTAAAACAATCTTAGTAAAAACGTGCCTTTTTACTTCATTGAGTGTTCAAAGTACCCAGCTACCAATGTATCTGAATGTATCAGTTCTGTATTGAGGGGGAGAAACAGGATAATCATGGGAGGTGGAGGAATGGGAAAACTGGGAGGGAAAGAAGAAGGGGAAGACAAAATAGGTTAGTATCAGATACTGGTTGGGATGGGGGAGAGGTACAGAGGGGCTGAAAATTGAATATAAATTTGTAGCAGTACTAGGGAGGTGGAAGCTATAGAGACCTCATCCCGTAGATAGGTATGGGACCTGCTCAAGAGAGGTGCCACCCACCCATCTCAAAAATTTTAACCCAGAAATGTTTCTGTCCAAAGGAAGAATATGGACAAAATTGGAACAGAGATTGAACGAAGGACCATCCAGGGACTGCCCCACCTGGGAATCCATCCTGTCTGCGGACACCAAACCGTGCACTGTTATTGCCAAGAGGTGCTTTCTGACAGGAACTATGGTTCCTTGTGAAGTTTGGTCAGCAACTGACCAATGCAGATGCTGATGCCTGGAAACAACCAACAGATTGAGCTTAGGGACCCGAGTTGGGGATCTAGTAGAAAGAATGCAGAGGCAGAGGCAAATTGCAATCATATAGTAAGAACAAAATTGTCTGATCAGACCACCTAGTGCTCCCAGGGACTAGACAAACAGCCAAGGAGTATACAGGGAAGGATCTATGCTGCATATATAGCAGAGAATGGTATTGTCTGGGACCAATGTCAGGGAAGCCTTTGGTCCTCTGGAAGGTTGGTGCTTCAGCATAGGATGACGCTGAAGAAGTGTATTGGGAGAGAATGGAGTAGCACCAATATAGAGTCAAAGCATAAGGAGGAGAGGGCAGATGTGGTATGAGGGGTTTGCAAAGAAAAAACTCAGAAGTATGATATCATTTGCGATGTAAACAAATGAAATGATTAATATATATATATATATACATATATATATATATATATGTATGTATAGAGAGAGAGACAGAGAGAGAGAGAGAGAGAGAGAGAGAGAGAGAGAGAGAGAGAGAGAGAGAGAGAGAGAGAGAGGAAAGAAAGGAAGAAAGGAAGAAAGGAAGAAAAAAAGAAACAATACAGAAAGTGTTAATGAGGATATTATGTATGGAGGGGAAACTTCTATACTTCTGATTTGACTTTAATTTAGTATATTCATGTTGAAAATAAGTATAATAGTTTACCCAAAACAAAAATTAGAACTATTTTTATCTACTTATAACACTACTAAATATATACTAAATATATAATGCTTATACTATATCAGAGATTAAATTTGTACATGTATAATAGTCGTTTATATGTATATAATCATATTTATTAGAAAGGGTGTATGCTTCTATTATGTTTAATTAGTTAACATATGTTAATATGTGCCATATAATACATGTAGATTACCTACTGCATATTGTTCTTGATTTCTAATTTCCTATAATCATTCTGAATCTGGCTAACAAGGTCCTCTGTAGATTAAAATATGAGAAGATAATGCTGGTGATGAATTTGATATCAGTGAAGTTCACGAAAATAAAATATTAATTTTCAAGTTAGACAAAAACCATACCAACATTAATATTTTGACTACTATAATATCGTTATCAGTTTAATATTTGTTATTTATTTTCTGATTATTTTCTATTTTAGTAAAGCATTATGTCTATAAAACTGAATTGTCATAACCAGTCTTTTTTATGACTAAGTTTTGTGTTCCATAAATATATTTATTATATGTTATATTTTATTGTAATTCCAGATATTAGAGGCACTAAATTTTTTAAAACTTGAAATAATAAATTCATTAGCTTGGTTTTCTCTTTCATATATACATTCATATATGTGAAATAATAAATGAATACTATAATATATATAATTTGTAGTAATTGTTGAATGTGACCCAAAACTTATGACTCCCTTGTTTCCTTCTCTTGAATGGTTCAATTGCACTTAAGTACTACTCTATCCAAATTACATAGTGCTTAGATGAATAATGGGATTATATGCATGCTTATCAAACAGTGTTATATCTGAGCAACATCCCCAATTCCCATCTTTGTTTACATCTTATTTACTAAACCATTTCGGTCATTTTTTATGCCAAAAACAAAACAAAACAAAAACTATTTTTTTCTCCAGAAGACTATTGCACATCAATGACTTTATAGAGCAGAATAATGCTAATGATTAAAATATTGATGCTTATGTAAGACAGCCTGGAGTTTTAATTATGATTGAGAAACTCACCAAGAATCCTGACAATAATTTCACCTTTATTCATTTTGTTATCTGTAATGAAGTGAGATATTAAAACTCTATTTTTTAAAGGATAAATGGACCAACCAGGCAAAAGGCTAGCAGTAAACCTATTTTCTATTTGTCTACTTCTTGTCTACTGTCCTCTTTCTTCTCATCCCTTCTCTTCTTCTCTCCTGTCTTGTTCTCCCCTTCTCTTTCTGTGCCATGTCCTCTATATTCTCTTTATTACCTCTTTCTAGTTCCCATGGTGATATTTACTATCATCTTGCCTCTTCTTTTATACCTACTGGAATATGCTGAGGTAAACACTACAATATTATACTTTTGTACATTTTTGCAATAATCATAATTTACTTTTGTTATTATTAATTATACATGACTTATTCTGTGTCATCTCAGTATCTGAATTATACTTCTACTAATTAACCTTAAATCACAGCAGATTGGGAAACCAGACTCCATTAATCACTATATTTTCTTATCTAGGCAAACATACCAATGACAAAAGCTCTATTTAAACATTATTCTTATTTGGTTAAATAGAAGTCGATGCTTTATTTCTATTAACCCTGGATTCTTTATTCAGATTATATATTTCTTCAGATATATTAACTAGACAATTTAAATTGAATGGCTACTTTCTGCTTAGTTTTACAAGCTATCATAAAAAATATTTTCTTATTTTCAGCATATGAGGACCCACTATTGTTTCTCCTTAAAAAAAAAAAAAAAACAAAAAACAGAAAACAAACACCAACAAAACAAATCCTTAAAAGTAAAATGCTTAAAAAAAAGTCTTTCACAAATGTACAACATTTTTCCTAGTGATGTTACCATATCTTCATTTTCTTTCAGAGCTTTTATTGCTAACCTTATAAAGCCTTTGGCGTGTCTCTTAATTTCTTGGCGTAATATTTTACTGTGATTCTGTCTATCCTACTCTACAATTGAGAAGGCTATGTTGACTCCCTGACAACCTTCACATTGGCAGTTTAGGACTGAGCACATCCAGGCAAGTCCTGGCCTCAGAAGCTGTTCTGCCACCTCTCCTAAGGCAAAAACAATTTGCAAACAGGAATTTCCAGACTTTCTCAGCTACTTCTGCAGCAGCAACAGTTTCCAGTCCCCATACTCCAGTAATGGGATGTCCCTAGAGATGAAGTTGGATAAAGGCCTATTAGCTCATTTGTCCTTTTATCTGGGTAATGGCAGACAGGAACACACTAGACTTCTTCAGAATAAAGCACTCTTTGCATAAACACATGATCTGAGTCCCGGTTATCACTTTTTATTGAATCATAGACCCATAAACATTGACATTCCTAACTTGTTAAACCTGGTTTACTTTCCATTGTGTAAAAAAATCTACTATAAATTTTTCAACAGCAACAGTTGTTTTATATGGTATCTCCATCCTTAATTAGAACAGTTAGTGGTTCATTAGATTACTTCATTCTTAAATGAACAGATTACCAGAGAGAATCACACATTCAACTTTAATTTCTCTCATGCATCCAACTTAGGATTCATATGCACTAAACTATTTTATTTTATTTTATTTTTCTTTCCAAGTCATGATTTTCTTAGTTTAATGGCAAAGACCACAGTTTTAAATATGATCTGCTGATTATCTTACATCTCTTTGCAGTTTTACATCACCATCTATGCACTCTTATCATCTCCTATTTCTATAACCTTTTGGTGGATACATGATCTAGTTACAAAGAGAAAGATCATTGACCCAAAATATGGCCAAAATAATTATAACAAGATTTTGAATTCATATACATGAACTGCTTCTCTCTAAGATGAAGTTCTAAGGGTCAGCATTGGAAGACAAGGTTTTTATAACTCAGGGCAGACCACTTCCAAATGAGGCATTTGGTAGGCAAAAGGAGAGACAAAACCCAGTTCTTCAGAAATGATCATTTAATCATGAACTTAGTTTGTCTTTACTGTAATAGAGTTTTTTAAGCCTAAGATGGAGGCCGACTGCTTATTTTCTCATCTCTATTACTAAAGTGAAAGAAGAAACAGAAGAGGAAGATAAAGTAAGGAAAAAGAGAGTAAGAAAGGCAGGAGAAAGGAGGGAATATAGGTAGGTAGTCAGGAAAATAAGGAAATCAAGCAGCCAGAGGGATAGATCCCTGACTCACAGTTCTGTTTCTAGAAATGAGAGCCAGTGAGTTATGTCAGAAAATGACTGAGCTGATGAATGCCATGGTGTTACAAGCAAGGTCCTAGTTACTGGGAATCCGTAGCTTGTCTACACTGTCTGTAAAGAAGAATGAAAAACTTACTGCCAGTCACACACTAATCTGCCTCTTCTTTCATATTCTTTTGTTTCATAGATACAAAATTAATTACTATAAAAGTTTTTAAAGATATTTAGGCAAATAACAGAAATCTTTAAAATTGGCTATATATTCATCTTACACTTCTTATATTTCTGCTTAATAACACTGTATGTACCAATATGCTATATGACTTCCAGAGATACAAGTTCTTTTTCATGTCTGAATATTTTATACATACATAAAAATATCTTTCCAAGATATTCACACAGCATGAGAATGTGTATATATGTGTATGTATGTATTAGTACCTGTGTGTACATATATGTTGTATACTGTGTTTTACAGAATTTTTCTTTGTCGATAGGCAGGAGAATGTGAATCAGTCTTATATCATAAAGGATCTTACATTTATATATATGGAAATATTAAAGATTATTAGGAAAATAATGACATTCATTTCCCCCCAGGATTAAAATGTATGTCCAAATATGCAGTATATTATGTAATAGGTACATATGTCATGTATTTATACAATTTAGATGTAGAAGTCTACCATGTTCTGGTGGCTTTTCACAAGCAATTTCAATTTTTCTTTTCCTCATTCTCTATTTGAGGATTTAATGTCTTCCACAATATTATGTGAGAAAAAGAATGGAAGAGTGAATGAAAGAAAGAAAAAAAGAGAGAAAGAAAGAAACAAACAAAGGAAGGAAGGAAGAAAGAAAAGAAGGAAGGAAGGAAGGAAGAAAGGAAGAAAGGAATGTATCTGAGAAAGAATTACTCTCAAATATTCCAAACCATCAATATAGCTTCCTTAATTAAGTCATACATAATTTCTTATTTAGCATCTTAGAATTTTGGTGTCTTAAATGTGTATTTGGAACAAAGAAATGATAGTGGAGAAATAAAAAAATAATAATATTCTACAATTCTATTTTCTACACAAGAGATTCTCTCATGTATACCATATATTTTATTGGAGACACTTGAGTCTGTAGTTTTTATTCTTTCCTAGTTTGTCCATCTCCAGGAGTTCCTCTTTTTTATTGAACACTTTTATTTATTTATTTCACCTTTTAAAATTGTTTTTCCCTTTATCTTTTTACATTTATCTTTCCTCTGTGAAGACCTCTACCTGATTGATTGTGTTTTCCTTGATTTCTATGAGAAATTTATTCATTTCCTCTTTAAAGGCCTCTACCACTTTTATAAGTTTAGACGTAAGGTGATTTTCTTAAGCTGCACATATGTGAGGATATCCAGGACTTGCTACAGTGGAATAGTTGGGTTCAATATTGCCCTGGCTTTTGTGTATTGTGTTTTTACACTGCAATTTTATTGATGTTGGCAAGTCTGCTATTTCCTGATGGGAAAAGGCCTCTGGGGATACAGACAGGGCTGATAGTCCGTGATTGTAGAAGGCCTCAGGGATTATAGGTAAAGCTGCTTGTCCAGGGTGGAAACAAGCTTTTCTGTACTCAGATGGAGCTGGTAGTCCCTACTGGCTTTAGGCCTTGGAGATTACATTTAAGGGTGTGGATGGACCACAGGATGATTGAGCACAGAGGTCACTGGGAAGACCTCAGTGCTGTTGGGCTTGAGAAGGGAGCCAGTGGGGAAATGATTGTGGTATGAGAATCTCACCTGGTTGTCTGAAATGGCAACATGGCTCCAGGTATGCAGGCAGAATGTAGCCTGTGGCATGAGGAGTCAAACAAGAACATGCTGCTGCTGTGTTCGCCAGGAGGGGCTACAGCAGACAGTGTATTGGGCTCATCTTCACTCCAGGCCTGTTTTTTCCTCTATGAATGGCTAGTTTCTTTCTTCTAGAATGGCTAGTTGACAAATTCTCCAACCAATTCGCTTTAATCAATTTGATATTTTTACATTTCCTGTGTAAATATATAATCTATCTTAACCGTGTCAGTATTCCCTTTTATTATTTTCTGATTATTGCATAACTACAATTTGACTATAAATGAAACTTTCATGGAAATGCCAATTAGAAAACTACTCTGACATAAAATAAGTTTAGAAACTAATCTTCTGATAATTTATAAAATCAAATATTAAATAGCTTTCATTTAGTATTTAAAGACAGTAATTATTGGTATCATCTGTCAATAGAGAAATCAGAATTGAAAAAGAAAGTTGTGGAAGAAAAAAATGAGTAACCATTTTTAGAAACACTTAACTCTTCGTTGAAAATTGTAAAATATAGAGGTCAGAGAGATGTCTCAGAAGCTAACAGTACTTTTAGCTCTTACTAAGGATCTAGGTTCAGTTCCCACCACTGACATGGCAGTTTAAAAGCCTCTGTAATTCTGCTTTCAGGGGTCTCACAACCTCTTTTAGCTTTTGTGAATTCTATTCACATATATGGAATGCATATAGATGTATAAAAAACAAATACATAAAATGTTTAAAAACTCTTAACTATAAATATGTAGCAAAGGCACATCATTTAAAAATCTAGAAGCAAAGGACAGTTTCAAGAGGGCAAAATGGCCACCAACAGATTGAGAAAGGATCTATACCAATCATATATCTGATGGAGGGCCAATATCCAATCAATACAATTAGCTAAAGAAGTTAGACTCTAGAGAATAAAATAATTCTATTAAAAATGGGGTACAGCATTAAATAAAGAATTTTCAACTGGGGAATAGTGAATGGATGAGAAGGACCTAAAGAAATGCTCAACATCCCTACTCATCAGGAAAATGTAAATCAAAACAATCCTGATATTCCACCTCACACCAGCCAGAATGGCTAAAATCAAAACTCAGATGACAGCAAATTCTGGTGAGGATGTGGAGAAAGAGGAACACTCTTGCATTGTTGGTGGGGTTGTAAGCTGGTACAACCACTCTGGAAACCAGTCTGTTGTTTCCTCAGAAAATTGGACATAGTACTACCTAAAACCCAGGAATATCACTCCTGGGCATATACCCAAAAGTCACTCCACCATATTACAAGGACACAAGCTTTACTATGTTCATAGTAAACTTATTTATAATAGCCAGAAGCTGGATAAAATCCCACATGTCCTTCAACAGAGTAATGGCTACAGAAAGTGTGGTACATTTACACAATGGAGTACTACACAGCTTTAAGAAACTGTGACTTCATGAAATTCATAGGCAAATGGATAGAGTTGGAACTATCATCCAGAGTGAGATAGCCCAATCACAAAAGAACACACATGGTCTGCACTTACTGATAACTGGATACTAGCCCCAGAAAGCTCTGAATACCAAGAAAATTCACAGACCTTATGAAACTCAAAAGAATGAAGGACAGAAAATAAATGCCTCATTCATTCTTGGAATGGAGAAGAAAAGACTCATGGGAGGAAATACAGGGACAAATACTGGAACAGTTTTTGAAGAAATGATCTTTCCTAGACTGCCTCACTTGGGGATCCACCCTATATGCATCCACCAAACCCAGACACTATTTACTATGCCAAGACACGCTTACTGGCAGGAGATTGATATGGTTGACTCCTCAGAGGCTCTGCCAGAGTCTTAAATACACAGTTGAGGATGCTTGCAGCTAACCATTGGATAGACTACAGGGATCCCAATGAGGGAGCTAGAGAAAGTACTGAAGGAGAAAAAGTGGTTTGCAACCCCATGGGAAAAACAATCTTATCAACCAAACAAACCCTTCAGAATGTCTAAGGACTAAAACACCAATCAATGAGCACACATGGAGAAACCCTTGGTTCTAGTTGCATATGTAGCAGAGAATAACATTGTCTGGCATCAATGGGAGAAGAGCCCTTTAGTCCAGGGAAGACTTGTTCTCCCATTTGTAAGGGAACTCAAGGGAGCTGAAGTGGGAGAAGTGGGTTTGAAGAGGGAACACATTCATGGGAGGAAGTGGAGTGGGAAGGGAGATGGGAGTGGGGGAAAGGGGATAACATTTAATTAAAATGTAAATATAGAAACTATCCAATAAAAACAAAAAAAGAACATTGTTTGCGAGTACAAAAAACAAAGAGCTAAAATAAAACTAATCCCTAATTTTAGTAAAAACATTCTTCAAGATAAATTATAATAAAAATTTTTCTCACAAAAATTTAGAGATTAATCAAAATTAAAATAGAGAAAATATAAGTATAGTATAGAAATAAGTAAGAGAAAATTAATATGTTAAGTATAGATGTTACTTGTACAGTTTAGATTTTTGTTATTTTTAATCCTATACATTATAAATATGATTTTTATGGTGCATTATATAGATTAGGAAGCAACAATGTTATTGTAGATACTAGAGAAGCAAGAATCTTGACAATTACGCTGTAATGGATATGTAGTGGCTGTATGTCTGTCAAAATGGTAAACACTGGGACCTTCAGGACAGTCCTTGAGACATGGTTCTAAATTCATAAATTCAAATATATATAATTTTAAAACTATGCAAAAATAAGGATGTAGTATGAATTATAAGGGATGTCACAACTCTAAAGAAACAATAGGAGCTCTTCTGTGAGCCAATGTATTAGACGAATATTAAGGAAGGAGATTTAGGGACATTTCCTGCAATCTACTCCTCTTGGGTATGTTTGCTTGGGTATGAAAGTCTAGAACTTTCAGGTGTGCTGCTCAGTTGCTTGTATGTGATCTCTCCAATTTCTTTATGAAGGGTCACTTAGTGTTATGAATTTTCCTCTTAAGAGTGCTTTCCCGTTTCCATAAGTTTGGGTATGATGTGTCTTTAGTTTCATTGAATCTTGTCAAGTCTTTGATTTATTACATCATTTCTTCACTGAAACAAGCAGGAAAAGAACAGAGAGATCTCCTATAATAACAAGCAAGCAGAATACAGACAGGGAAATCTCTAGAGAAAAAGCAGAACATATAGAGAGGCAGACTTGAAAGGCTGCATCAAGCAGAACACAGGTTGGCAGCTTGGATCCACAATTTGACTTCTACTATTTTTTATTGCTGCTCCCAGACACCCTTTCTCTTGGACACTTCTTCAAGCCTAGGCTGGTTCTTGGCAGGTGATAAAGACTTTCAACTTGGTACTACACAAATTAAATTTTGGGTATTATGGCTAGTATTTAGAAGAAAATGTCAACAAAGAGTTGAATACCTCAGGCTAGATTAAAAAGTAGTATGAAGTCAAATATAAAATATTGAAATAAGAAAATTTATAGTTATTGAAATTTATTGGAACAGAAATATTATCCAGAAATTATTGAGATGCATTCTAAATGCACATAGATATCTATGCACACATATTTTTAAAGTCTAGCAAAGTGATTTCAAAAGAGATAGGCATGTGGAACAATGGAATAGAATAGAAGATCCAGAAATGAGCCCTCAAATATATGGTCACTTTATTTTTGCTAAGAGAGCTGCTGTAAACATTCAATAAAGAAAGGACAGCCTATTAAACAAATGTTGTTGGTCCAACTGGCACTCAGCATGCAGAAGAATGAAAATAGACCCTTTCTTATGTCCATGTACAAAGCTCAAGTGCAACTAAATCAAAGATCTCCACATTAAATCAGGTACACTGAAACTATTAGAAGAGAAATTAGGGAAAACCTTAGAAAACATAGGCACAGGAGAAAATTACCTGAAGAGAACACCAATGGCTCGTGCTCTAAGGTCAAAGATTGACAAATGGGAATTAATGAAATTGCAAAGTTTCTGTATGGCTAAGGATACTATCAAGAAAACAAAATGGCAACCAACAGATTGGGAAAAGGTATTACCAACCCCACATCTGATGCAGGCCTAATATCAAAGGTATACAAAGAACCCAAGAAGTTAGACACCAGAGAATCAAACAGCCCTATTAAAAATGGGGTACAGAGCTAAACAAAAACTTCTCAATTGAGGAATATTAAATGGCTGAGAAGCATCTAAGGAAGTACTCGACATCATTAGCCATCATGGAAATGCAAATCAAAACAACCCTGAGATTCCACCTCACACCAACCAGAATGGCTAAGATCAAAACTTCAGATGACAGCACATGCTGGTGAGGATATGGAGAAAGAGGAACACTTCTCCACTGTTGGTGGGGTTGTAAACTGATACAACCACTCTGAAAATCAGTCTGGCGATACCTCAGAAAATTGGACATAGTACTACCTGACGACCCAGTTATTCCACTTCTGAGCGTATACCCCAGAGAAGCTCCAACATACAACAAAGATACAGGCACCACAATGTTCATAGCAGCTCTATTTATATTTGCCACAAGCTGGAAAAAACACATATATATTTCAGGAAATGAATGGATGGATACAAAAATTGTGGTATATTTACATAATGGAGTACTACTCATTATGTATCTATCAGATACATTGACTTTATGAAATTCTGAAAAAATGGATGCATTTAAAGAATATTATCCGGAGAGAGATAACCCAGTCACAAAAGCATAGTCATAATATTCAGTCTGATAATTGGATACAACCTCAGAAAGCTAACAACACCCCAGAAACAAGTCACAGACTATATGAAGTTCAAGAAAAACAAAGGCCAAAAAAAATGAAAATGAAAAACAATTATGCACAGCAAGAAATTTTTAACTATTTCCAGCTTACATCCTATTTTACATTACTTTATGTTCATTGTAACTAGTAAGATTTTAATGCATACTATGAAACTTTCTAAAAAATTAAGTACTGAGAAAATGTATTTGTGTACTTTTATACAATAATGCTTAAAATCTGTACAGTTATTTTTCATTTTTAAAACAAAATTGTTCAATTAAAAAAATGAAACTAATATAAGAGTCTGAAAATGATGAAGGAATTCCACAGACTCAGACAGTATTCAAAAACTAACAGCGGTCATTATGCAGAAACAACTATCATGCAGGGGTCAGTCATTCTTTAAAATGATGACCCCACAGAAAAATGAGCATAGGGCATTTCATAGGGAACAAGGGTAACTCTCTAGGAGGATTCGATAATCTCAAATTTCATTGGTAGGTTCTAGAGGTAATTAGTGCTCTGTATTTCTAGCTCACACATGTCCAATCATGTTATGAAACAGGGTTATCTACCACAGATGGCCAATACTGAGAAAAGGTATTTTCCAATTTTTTTGGTTATCCTCAGGCTGTTCTTTAAGAGGGGGTTTTATCATCTTGTCCTGGATTTTATGCTCTGTCCCTAGAGCTGATGTCTTATGACCCTGGTTTCTCAAACATACTTTCTGTTCCTGATTATGGTGCTTTATGGTTTTTCCTTTGCTTTTTGTCAGGCCTGGTCCTCAAAATGAAGACAAATGTCACCCTTCAATTTGGGAAATGGTGTTTATATTGTCCTTTCACTAGAAGCTATCTAAATCAATAAAAGTATATCCAGATCAGAATATAGAAAAGACATTACCTAAACTGTTCCTTCATTTTCAGTATCGTGTCCAAGGAACTTTGAGTAAATAATTTAAAAGAAAAACATGAATCAGTACATTTAGAAGCTCCATGGTTGCTTTATGGTGGTGTCTGTACATATAAACCATTTTTAGACATTCTAGTGAGATACTCATCTGGTTGATGAGGGGGAGGACTTAGAAACACAGAGTATCACAGCATACAGTGAGGGTCTGAATTATCTTGTCTCTCAAATATTTCAAGTTTGGCAAGTTTAGGTATGAGCTAGAACCAGAGCCATAACAAGGTTTATTTTTATGTTAATGTTATGTTTTTTTATATCAATGTCTTGGATAAATTTTTAAGTTTGCCACAGTGGATAAGACCAAACAAAAAAAGAAAAAAGAAAATTAAAACAATACTTGGTTTCCTAGAAACCAAATAGTTTCTTTTATAAAAACAGATAAGATGCATGCTTCTACAGGAACTATTTGAGATAGTGAATTGGAGAAGAAAATACTCTTTTGAAACTAGTGTTTTATAAATTCATAAACCACTGGTTATTAAGTTTGTTAAATCAAGTGCCAGCCACTCAGATATACATATAAATGCAGTTTATAACTCCTAAAGTATGATGATTTCCATCAGAAACTATAAATATAATACTGATAAAAAGTAATAAAAGAGAAAGTCGGCCTTCTTATAGGGAACTGAGGAAAGTCTCTAGAAGGATTAGGTAACTGAAAGTTCATTGATGGTGCCAGAGGTTCACAGGTGATCCTATATTTCTAGGTCATTAACATTCAATCATGTGATGAAATGAGGCTGTTTTATATAACATAGCTCTATATTACACATATAATATAGAAATATGTCATATAGAAATACAATTAAAAGGTTAGAAAATATAAGAAATAAATTTTCCTTAATATGTAATCTTTTTTATAATGAGCTTATAGTCTGTTTTTAAGCTTAAACCTCAGATTTAACTGCACAGATTGATTTGGGAGAAGAAACAGGTGGACAGGTCAGTTGAACTACAAATCACCTTCATAATGAAAAAGATATTTTAGATTTTAAGGAATCCAAAGTAAAACAACTTCTGCATTTGGCTTGACTTTCCATAAAATAATGCAAGAAATATTTCTGCAGAACTTGTTCTAACAACAGCTTGATCAAATTTTAACAGAGCCACAGTGTATAGTACATTTATGAGAGAATAAATTGAGCATTTTAATTGCCTATAGCTAATTTGTTTTAATGAGTCAAACCAATATTTTAATTAAGAAACCTTAAGTAACATGATAAAACTGAACTCAATAAAAGTTAATTACAATAATAATGTGATAAAATTAAAGTGTCTGTATTAAATTATAAAAAGTCCAGAAGAGATATATGGTTTGCAGTTTCAAAGAAAAATTGATATCGTCAGTGTTACTATGGCACTTTAAAAATCCAAAGGACTTTAAAGACAATGTATTACAACAACAAAATGAGCAATATGTATCTAAGAGTCTCCTTAATTCCAATAAGCAATCCTAGATTTTCATTTGAAAGTAGATAAAAGAAATGCACAAATTTTATGTAAAAATCTTCAAAGTCATCAGGAATGAGTCCCAAAGACTATAAAAAATTCTGGTGTGAAACAGTGTAATATTAAAAAGGGAAAAAAAAACTATGCAGAATTAGAAAAAAATGTTTAAAGCTTTCCATAGTACATGATAAATAAAACTATGCAGTAATAATGGGTAGCGATTTATATTTATATATGAATATATGAATTTATATATATAAAATATATATGAATATTTGTATAGTGATATATATATATAGTCACAAATATATGACAATAAATTTGTTTCAGTATTGTTCCAAAAACTTACAAAACTTCAGTTATTGCCTGAACATATTTATATTCTTATTTTTTACAATTTTATAAATTTGTATTAGATGTTTTAAAACTATTCAGCATTGTTACACACTAAGATGCCCCTACCTCCTGCTAAAAATTTTCTTTTTTTAAAATTAATCCTAATTTTTTGTAACTTACTAACGTAATTACAGCTGCTTCCACCAGCGTGAATGCGTGTGGGAAAGGGATGCGTTATTCACTGGAATTTGAGCAACTTACCAGTGGCAACAGGAACTGAAGAAAGACACCCTCTTCTCGCTGTCATCACCTGTTCATGTTCTCCCAGTGATTGTGGCACCATGACTCTTTCAACGTTCTTTGATTGCTGGCCTTTTCAGGGTAACTAAGTGGAGAAAAAGTTCGTTAGTGTAATGGTCCTGCCATGTTCTTTACTCACCATTCTGCAAGTGCTACTATTCCCTATCCTCCAAAACTTTATTCTTTTTATTTTACTAACTTCTGTTCCTCAGTGTTCTCTGTGTTTTGAAGTGGTGGTACGCATGCCCTTTGAAATCCCAGGTACACTATAGTCATTTACTTCCTGTACTCGGACCAGTTTGGATCTGTAAACTAACCACCAAACCTATCATAAGTAAATGATTCTGATGAAGCAGTATTTTACTAGGCATAAACAGAAGGTATTTTAGGAGACAACTTAACATAATGCGCACTTAGTAACTTGACAGTATTAGTTTATCATCTAGTGCAGATACACACACACACACACACACACAGTTTCTGTACTAGATTTAGACTTTCTCCAATAGGTGTAAACTTATTTTGGCAGAAAGGTGTTTGAGTTGCTATTATTTAGTAAAAATAAGCCAATCAAATAACTATTGATGAAATGAGCAAATACATTTTGAACGAAATGCTAACATAGTAATTAAAGATGTCTCATAAATTGACTGTGACCTTTGCTGTGGCAAAGGATAGCAATGACATCCATGTTGTGTACTGCAGCCAAAGGCTTTTCCCTGGACCTCTTTTCCTCAGGCTCCTCTCCATTTCCATACCTGCAGTTTTTTCAGCCTGGAAAATTTATGGGTCAGTTTTGACTATGGGATAGCAACCCCATCCCTCACCTCATGCCCCACCCTTCTGCTGGAGGTGGGCTCCACAGTTCCCTCTCTCCACTGCAGGACATTACATTGAGAGTACTTCTCTTTGAGTCCTTAGTCCTGAGGGTCTCTTACCTCCCAGGTCTCTGGTACATTTTGAAGGGTCCTTCTAACATCCCACCTTCAGATGTTGCCTGCCTCCACTCTTTCTGCTATCCCTCAGGACCTCAGTACCCCTCCCCTACCCAATACTACATCATGTTCCCCTCCCCTAGTCTCTGTTATCTCCCATGTCACTTGAGTCCCCACCCCTTTGTGGTTGCTTTCTGATACATCCCAAGTGGAACTGAGGCATCCTTACATGGGCCCCTCAGCCTCTCGACTCCTGTGAGTTCCATGGACTGTACCTTGGGCATTCTGCACCCCAACTTTTAGCTAATATGCATATATCAGTGAATACAAACTGTGCATGTCTCCCGGGTCTGAGTTACCTCACTCAGGATGACACTGTCCAGTTCCATCCATTTGCCTGCAAAATTCAGGATGTCCTTGTTCTCAAGGACTAAGAATTCCATTGTGTATATGAACTGCATTTCTGTATCCATCCTTCTGTTGTGGAACATCTGGGCTGTCTTCAGCTTTTGGCTATCAGAAATAAGTCCACTATGAACAAAATGGAACAGTTGTCCCTGTGGCATGGTGGGGCATCTTTTGGGCATATTCACAAGAGTGGTATTTGTGGGACTTTAGGTAGATCCATTTGGAATTCTCTGAGAAACCAACAAATTTTCAGAGTTGTACCACCAGTCTGCAATTCCACCAACAAGTAGAAATATTCCTCCCTCTCTACATCCTCTCCAACATGTATTGTCCCCCAAGACTTTGATCCTAGCTATTCTGATTGCTGCAAGGTGGAATCGTATAGTTATTCTGATATGCATTTCTCTCTAATCATTAAGGACTTTGGGCATTTCTTTAGGTGCTTCTCAACCACTTGAGATTTCTCTATTGTGAATTCTTTGTTTAGTTCTATACACTATTTTTTGGATTGTGCTTTTTGGTATTTTGGTGATTAGCTTCTTGAGTTCTTTACATATTATGATTATTACTCCCCTATCATTTGTGGTGTTGGTGAAGTTTTTTCCAACTATTATTATTATCTTATTGACTATGTCCATTGCCTTACAGAAGCTTTTCTGTTTTATCAAATCTTTATCTTAGAGCAAGAACCATTGGAGTTTCATGATTTTATTAAAGAATTATAACTTGTTTATTTAGAAAATATTTTATTCTATAGGAATTAGGTTAGATAAAATATGCATTCAGTTCATAAGGCAGCAGACCATTTTTGTAACATCAAAATATTTGGGCGAGATGCCTCACCAGTGACAAGCACTTGCTGCTCTTATAGAGTATACCTGTCTTGTATATAGAATCCATCAAAAAGTGTTTTAAAATTGCCTCTAACCCCATAGTCAATAGGTTCTAATACCATTTCTGACAACAGTGGACCATACCAAAAGGTAACTTTATATACATATAAACACACACACACACACACAAACACACACACACACACAAGCACACACACACACACACACACACACACACACACACACACACAAACACACACATTCACACACACATACACATATACACATACATAAAGAAACAATTGCAGAAAAATGATAAATGGTAAAATATACTCTTAGAACCACTAACATATTTGCCCAACAAAGTAAGAAATATAAAGTACTTATTAAAATATTTCTGAAATGGAGTAAAAAACCAAAAATGTGAGAAAAATAGTGCCCAGTAATCAAACACACAAAGACCATTTAAGGTAAACTATCAAAAACTGATGTGCTTGAAAAGAGGATCCAGAATCTTCATTTAATGATGAGAAATGGCCAGAAGGGACTCTGTCTACCTTATTATTTGGTAATTTCATGTAAAATGCTTTTACATATGTATATACTTAGGAAGCCTTAACAGTATTAATTATGTTTTAGCTATCTTTATATTCTAGCCTTCAAGCTCCTCTTCCATCTCCCCACACTACAAAAAAATAAGGTACCAACCATTTATCTACAGTGGTGTCTGGCCTGCAACATGTATTAAAATAATGATGTCAAGAACTTGTAGTAGTATGGAAATAATATTTGACTTAATACCTCCTATAATATAAATAACCCTACCTAATACAATTTGAGTTAGCAAGAACTTGAGATTAAATAGGCCAGGAACCTAGGGTAAAACTAAACATTCCTGGTCTTCAAAAAATGTAGCATTAAATAACCACTAATGACATTCTACTCTGCTTAATGTGTCTTGTTCATCCATAATTGGAGTAGTTTCCTCCCACAGCAGATGGGGACAAATATAGAGACCTACAGCCAGTCCTTAAGCAGAGAGTGAGGCATATCTTTATATTCAGTCTATATGCGAGGGTCTCCATCAAATTCTTCTTCTGAGACCTCAAGGTACACAGAGAAAACAAAGAAAGAGTGTAATAGTCAAAGGGGATATAGAACTCCAAGAAAGCAAGGCCCCCTAAATTATCAGACTCAAAGCTCACAGGAACTCATAGAAACTGAACCAACATGTGCAGGAACTGCACTTGTCTGGTCATCTGTTCCATATATATATATGGCTTCCAGTTTATCTTTTATGAGATTCCAACATATGTTTCTAATTGTGTACCTTTCCCTGGGCTCTTCTCCATCTCTTGCTTTTGTCTTACTCTGATTTTGTTTTATCTTACTATAATTTATATCATTAAATTTTATAATTATCTCGTAGATACCTGTTATTTTATAATAAAAGATAGAAAGGGAATATATCCAAATGTAAGGGATGTCAGGAAAAACTGGAAAAGAATAAATGGAAGGGGAGAAATTGTAATCAGTATATATTATGTGAGAAAAGAATACATTTCAATGAAAGATAAAATAGTTAAAGGTACATATAACTTTATATATTGAAGGTAGAATAATTCAGTAAGTAGATATGTCTCAGAAACTGACCAAACTCCACAGATATGAGATTGAAATATTTTCTCACCTGTGATACAATTGTCTATTTCTCAAGCATCTTGTGACATGTAATAAAAAGTGGATTGCATGTGATAATACTTCTTAGTGGTTATATTGAGAATATGCTCAGCTGCACTTTCAAGTACAAAATTTGCAACAAAAGGAAGATAAAGTCATCTTAAGGAGTGTGATGTGTCAGAGTCAATAGGATTTTGAATTTCATGAAAATGATAGATCTGGAAAGCATGCTAAAAAAATTAATAATACACATGGGGAATGGCAAGTCATATGCCCATTGCTAATCAACAGAAAACTCTAAGTCATCTTTGGAACAACATAATGCATCACATTGCAATACAGCCTAATTCAAACATGAATCCTGCAGAGAAACTTTTCTTATCTGCAATATTCAACTCATGTTTTGCCATCCAGCATCAGTATTCCAAATGATTCAATACTTTTCTATTCCCAACATAAGAAAAGTCATCTACAATGAGCAGTATGCAACAAATGCTTTTCAAGATTTCATTGAATCCTGCAGCTCTGACTGTTATGTTCTAAGAAAAATAAACTTTTCTCCAGTCAGCAAAAAAAAAAAAAATGTTGATCATAATGGTACCAGTATTGATTAGTTAAGACATGCTTGAACTTAATAATACTGATTTGAACTTCAAAGTCTGAAAATATTATTTCACACCAACATAATCTATGTTTGACTTTACTCTGAAGACTGAATCAATAGTCTTTGATAATAATCACTTCATGAGAAGTAAAAGCTATTGAAAATGTATTGTTTATCTGTTCCCTCCATTTAAAGTGCATCCTGAAGAGTTTACTCTTAAATCATTTACTCTTAAGAATCATCAGACACTACTTATAGAATCATCTCATGGATATCTTTGCTTATGACACTTAGATCTCAAAACAAAACTACAGAAAATATCACTTTTTGAGAATAAACTAAAAAATCTCTCTACTTCCAGTTCCATTCTACTAGTCAAAAAAATCCAATATTTGTGGTTAAGTACAGTTTTAAACTATTTTATATATGTACCTATTATATTTTTTGTTTTTGAGATAGAACACTGGACTAAAGGAGATTTACTGTTTTGGGTTACAGTGACAGAGAAAATGTGTTGGACCAGAGTTATAGCAATAAGCAACAGACCTGGTGACAGGAATGGAAAAGCTCGTGTCCTGAACTTCAAATACAAAGCAGAAAGAGCATATTGCAAATTGAATGAGCTCATCAGGCTCTATATGTCCATGCAGTGACATACTTCCTCCAGAAATAAAACATCTGAACTTCTCTAAAAAGTATCACTAACTGGGAAACAAGTATTTAAGTGCCCAAGATTATGGGAAGATTTCTTATTCAAACCACCACAATACACTGATTATATTTAATAGCTACTAATATGAACAATCATGTCCAAATTATAATAAATAACAGATAATAGAATAATTTTTATATATTTTTGGACACAAATACATATATAATTACAGATATATATGTATATATATACATATATATATAATTGTGTGTTTTGATGTCAGTTAAAATGTGAGTATAATAGCATATAAAGCAATGTGTGTAACAGCGCACATTTAGCGACCATGTTACCAAGAAAGAAAAATAAATTCCTAGAGAAATTTAATGTTTTATAATGTGCTTTTATAACCTCCCATACCTAAAACTTTTGTCATTAAAATTTCAATATACAATTATGTATATGACTCAGGGCCTGCCCGAAGACTACTGAGCACCCAGTATTCCAGGACAAGATCAAATTTACACAACATATGTCTACAAAACCAGCCCTACAAAGGTTAATTGATGGAAAGCTCCAACAAAAGGTAAACAACACCCCAGGAAAAGCAACAAAATAATATTCGTGCAACAAAACCAAAAGAAGAAAAGCATACAAAAATAATTCTAGCTCTAACAACCAAAATAACAGGAGACAGCAATCACTATTCCTTAATATATTTTAACATCAACGGACGCAATTTTCCAATAAAAATACATATATTATCAGACTGGATAGGTAAATAGGATTCAAAATTTTGCTGCATTGAAAACCACATCTCGGCAAATAAGACAGAAACTACCACAGATCAAAAGGCTGGAAAAAATTTCCAAGCAATAGTATTAAGAGACAAGTTTAAGTAGCCATTCTTTTATGAAATAAAATAGATTTTTCAACCAAAATTCATTAAAAAAAATGATAAGAAAAAACACTTTTTTTCTCACCACAGGAAAAATCTATCAAGATAAACTCTCAACCATAAACATCTATGCTCCAAATAGAAGAGCATTGCTATTCATCAAAGAACCTCCACCAAAGTTCAAAGCATATATTTCCCCCCACACAATAACAGTGGGAGACTTCAATATCCTACTCTCATCAAGGGACAGATCATGTAAGCAGAAACTGAACAGAGACACAGTGAAACTAACCAAAGTTATGAAATAAATGGATTTAACAGACATCTGTAGAACATTTTATCATAAAACAAAATAACAGATCTTCTTCTCAGCACCCCATGACACCTTCTTCCGTCACAAAACAGGCCTCAATCAATTTAAGAAGAAGGAAATACTCCTATGTATCCTATAATATCATCATGGAAAGATGTTGGTGTTTAATAACAACAAAACCAATAATAAGCCCACATTTACTTGGAAGCTGAACCATGCTCTACTCAATAATAACATGGTCAAGTGAAAAAAAAGAGAAAGAAATGAAGAAATTTTTAGAATTTAATGAAAATGAAGGCACAACATACCCGAATTTATAGAATGCAATGAAAGCAGTACTGAGAGAAAAACGGATAGCACTGAGTGCCTCCAAAAAGACACCACAGAGACCATAAAATAGCAGTTTGACAGATCACCTCAAAGCTTTACAACCAAAAGAAGGAAATACATCCAAGAGAAGTAGATGGCAAAAGATAATCAAACTCAGAGAAGAAAACAGCCAAGTAGAAACAAAAAGAACTTTAGAAAAAAATCAATAGAAACAGAAGCTATTTTTTTAAAAAAAAGATAGATAAACCCTTACCCAGACTAACTAGAGGGCAGAGAGAAAGTATCCAAATTAACAAAATTAGAAATGAAACAGGAGATATAACAATAGAAAATTAGAAAATTCAAGGAATCATCAGATCCTATTAAAAAAGCCTATACTCAACAAAATTAGAAATTCTGGAGAAAATGAAAAACTTTCTAAAGAGGTAGCAGGTACAAAAATTGAATCAGGACAGATATATCATCTAAATTTTCCCCAAACCCCTAAGAAAATAGAATCAGTCATTAAAAACCTCCAATTCAAAGGAAGCCCAGGACCAGCGGGCTTCAGTGCAGAATTCTATCAGGCTTTCATAGAAGACTAACTATTAATACTCTCCAAACTATTTCACAAAATAGAAACAGAAGAAACACTACTAAATTTATTCTTTGAAGCCTCTGTTACACTCAAACCTAAACCACACAAAGACCCCACAAAAAAAGAGGACTTCAGATCAATCCCCCACCAAACCTTGATATAAAAATATTCAAAAAAATCTAGCAATCTGAATCCAAGAACACATGAAATTTAATATTCATCATGATCAAGTAGGCTTCTTTCCAGGGATACAGAGCTGGTTAAATATATGGAAATCCATCAACATAATCTACTATATAAACAAACTGAAAAAAAAAAAACCATGATCATCTCATTAGATTGTAAGAAATATTTGACAATACAAAACCATTCATGTTAAAATCCTGGAGATGAGTAATTCAAGGACCATAATAAATATATTAAAAGTGATATACAGCAAACTAGTATCCATCATCATACTAGATGGTGAGAATCTTGAGGCAATCCCACCAAAATCTGGAACTAGTCAAGGATATCCACTATTTCCCTACTAATTTAATATAATCCTGGAAGTACTAGCCAGAGCAACCAGAAAGCAAAAAGAGGTCAAAGGGATATAAATTGACAAAAAGAAATCAAAATATTACTATTTGACTTAAGTAGCTCCAAATATTCCACCAGAGAACTGCTAAGCTGATAAACAACTTCAGCAAAGTGGCTGCATAAAAAAAAAAAAATAAATCAAACAAATAAGCAGACTTTCTCTATTCAAAAGATAAACATGCTAAAAAAGAAATTAGGGAAGTGACACATTTGAAAATAGTCACAAAGAATATAAAATACCTTGGTATGACCATAACTAAGCAAGTGAAAGAGTTGTACTACAAAAAAATCAATTCTCTGAAGAAGAAAATTGAAAAGTAATTCAGAAGGCAAAAAGATTGCCCATGGTCATGGATTGGAAGGATCAACATTGTAAAAATGGCCATCTTGCCAAAAGCAATCTACAGATTCAGTGAAATCACCATCAAAATTTCATCTCAATTCTTTATAGAGTTAGAAAGAGTACTTTGCAAATTCATTTGGAATAGCAAAACACACAGGATAGTGAAAACCATTCTCAACAATAAAAGAACTTCTGAGAGAATCACCATCTCTAACCTCAGTTATATTACAGATCAAACCTCATAAAAACCACACTGTACTGAAGGACATTTGGGTTCTTTCCAGCTTCTGGCTATTATAAATAGAGCTGCTATGAACATTGTGATGCATGTGTCTTTGTTGTATACTGGAGTGTCTCTCGGCTATATGCCCAGAAGTGGAATAGCTGGATCTTCAGGTAGTACTATGTACAATTTTCTGAGGAATCTCCAGACTGATTTCCAGATTGGTTGTATCAGTTTACAATCCCATGAACAGTGGAGAAGTGTTCCTCCTTTTCCACATCCTCACCAGTCTGCTGTCATCTTAGTTTTGGATCTTGGCCAATCTGACTGGTGTGAGGTAGAATCTCAGGGTTGTTTTGATTTGCATTTCCCTGATGGCTAAGGATGTTGAGAACTTTCTTAGATGTTTCTCAGCCATTTGATATTCCTCCATTGAAAAACTTTTGTTTAGCTCTGTACCCCATTTTTAATAGGGTTGTTTGATTCTCTGGTGTCTAGCTTTTTGAGTTCTTTGTAGATGAATGGATACAAAAATTGTGGTACATTTACACAATGGAGTACTACTCAGCTATCAGAAACAATGACTTAACAAAATTCTTAAGGAAATGGATGCATCTAGAGAATATCATCCTGAGTGAGATAACCCAGTCACAAAAGAACAAACACAATATGCAGTCACTGATAATGGGATACTAACCCCAGAAAGTTCTGAACACCCCAGAAACAACTCACAGACTTTTATTTGCCTTACATAATTCTTCCAGATCTTTCTACATTAATTTTTAATAATTACATTAAATCTAATATTCTTGTTGTTTCCCCAGTGTTTGCTAATGATATACTACCTCAAAATGTGTAAGCTATCTATTAAAACATGTAATAAATGAGACAGCACTGACCCCTGTATGTGACAATATTAACCTGACTGTCAGTGTATGCCCATATGTTCAATAGTCACATGACAGTTGTTGGTGTAACACACACCTTTCCAACTATATAAATGAGGCCGAACACCAAAACACACACACACACACACACACACACACACACACACACACACACACACAACCAGAATTGACCTTTCAGAGACTATTACAAATGTTTAGCTGACTAGTATCATTTAAATTAATATTTGAATGCTTCAGTCATCCATACTTACAAACTTAGCTGTGAGTAAATGTCAAAGTATAGAATTAATTTTGAATGTAAGAAGAATGAAATAATCCTGAGTGCTCGGTCACTAAGCAAGTAGGTTGTATCATTCACTCTTGATTGACACAGAACATGTTGGAAAGCAGACTAGACAGAATGTAAGTTCTGGAGCCTGCAAAGTATATTATAAAATGATGTCTTCTGGTTACAAATTGGGCATTGAAGGATGAGTACAAAACAACAATCTGTGGGAGACCCGACTTAAAGGAAACACAGAAGTAGGAGGGAAATACTTGAAAGTAGAGCCAACTGGAGTTTGCAGGAGGGGCTAGCAACAGTATGGAGAGGGTGAGAGATGTATTTACAATGCCAGTAAGACACTGTTAAAATGTATTGTTACTGAAGTTTTACAAAAACATAAATAAGATCAATAGTAAAAAAAGGGGGGGGGGAGGAGTTGGAAAGCTAATGCCTAGATTTTAAATTGAAAGTTGAAAGTTGTTAAGAATATTTATTTAAATTAAGCAGCATTGAGCCATCATCTGAAGCAAAATCTAGAGAATGGTTTTATGATTCCAAATGAATTTTGCATGTGCATCTATTTATGATTAATTTCACTTCATTCAGAGATGACTGTGTCCCTTCTCATAAAGTAAGTGAAACATTTCCCAGGGAATATCTCATCACTTCTAATTAAGTTTAGAGGACTATATAATCTCATTGTGTTAAGAGAACTGCATGTATAGCCAAAGTTCAAATTACAAGCCCTTCCATTTTATCTAGTACATTAATCTTAAAATGTAAATGTGTATACTGAATGGAACATATTAAGAGACAGACTTTTCTCCTAAATATGTAACTATCAATATTTCTAGAATAATTACAAAAGTTATGGGTTTGCAGTTGTGACAATTTAATTAAGAGTGTTTTGCCTTCCTCGAAGAAATCATGAATAGTGTTCTAGAAAGAAAACAAATTCTTTAGACTTGTGAATTCCCATAAGTCCTAGAGTGCAATTAAATCTACTTCTAATCATGCTGTGGCACCTGCAGACAATAATCTATTACAAGTATTTCCATAGCATACATATGCAAGCCCCAAATTAGTGTAATTCATTCTGTGGCTGGGTATTGAGTCTCTAGTCATAACAGACTGTGTTGTCACGTGTCAATTTACTGTTGACTTCATAAATCCTGTTCAGTAAGCATCATTTATTTTTGTCATCTAGTAAGAATAGCCTGGGGAAAATATTTTTTATATGTATAAAATGTTCTAATTTTATTTTTTGAACAACTTTATTTTAAAAAACAAAGATAAATGTACAAATTTAAAGCATTTTTGCATAAAAGTATACAAATACATTTTTGTCAGTGGTTGGCTTTTTTTTTTCAAAGGTTTGATAGTGTGCATTAAGGTCTTACTCGTTACAAAGAGCATGAGATACATGTAAAACAGGATGTAACCCGGAATTAGTCAACGTGTTCTTGGTGTGTAAGGATTGAGCATAATGGTTTTTTCTTTTTCTTTTTCTTTTTCTTGAACTTCACACAGTCTGTGGGTTGTTTCTGGGGTGTTCAGAGCTTTCTGTGGTTAGTATCCCATTATCAGTTACTGCATATTGTGTCTGTTCTTTTGTGACTGGGTTATCTCACTCAGGATGCTATTTTCTAGATGCATCCATTTTCTTAAGAATTTCGTTAAGTCATGGTTTCTGATAGCTGAGTAGTACTCCATTGTGTAAATGTACCGCAAATTTGTATCCATTCATTTACTGAAGGACATCTGGGTTCTTTCCAGCTACTGGCTATTATAAATAGAGCTGCAATGAACATTGTGGTGCATGTGTCTTTGTTGTATGTTGGAGCATCTCTGGGGTATATGCCCAGAAGTGGAATAACTGTATCTTCAGGTAGTATTATGTCCAATTTTCTAAGGAATTGCCAGACTGATTTCCAGAGTGGTTGTACCAGTTTATAACCCTACCAACAGTGGAGAAGTGTTCCTGTTTTGCATATACCAGAATAAAACTATCTTTATCTAAAGCAGAGATATGGGTAAGAATTATATAAGTAACAGAATTTTTTTTTTACCACCTTTGAATTCATTATTTGAAAGACACTGGAAACATCTAGCTGTATACTCACTTACCCGTCATAGTAAAAGTAATATTATATTTTGTTCACATTTATATGTATGATAATTTGCCCTAAACTGTGAAAACATAAGTTTGAACTCTTGATTTCAGTATAATGTTTATGTCATAAAATACAAAATGAATAAAGGTAGGTTTTGTATATATTTGACCTAAATATTAAATATTAATTGTTCAAAAATCATTTCAGTGTTAAAATATTTTCTTAATAAAATATCTTTGCTGTGACTGAATGAATATTTTACCAGAATACAGTGAAAATTGCTATGCACATATTACTTTTGTCCAATATCTCAGAATAAAATATGTCTCTCATTCCCTGTTTTTCCTTCACCTACATAGTACATGCCATGTGATTTATGGTGTTTGCTCTGTTGGCATGTATCTAAATTGCTAGTAGGACTTTAATGTTTATATCCTGTATACAATGGTTTTACCCATTTGATTATGAGCAACACTTGTGATGAGCATATTAGAATATTTTAAATAATTGTCCTTCATCATTGATTAAAAAGAAAGTGATCCCATGTTATAAGTTAAAAATAGGTAGAAAAAAATCATTTCTAACTTTCCCCTTGGTCATGCCTTTCTTAATTCTGGTTTACTTTTGGAAACAAATCAGCTACACTAAGTCAATGTCATTCTACCTGCATTTTTTAATAACTATTTGATTTTTTGTTAGTGTAGGGTAGTGGGCAGAAGACAGTGAAGTACAGATAGCAACCTCATTGAGAAAGTTTTATCTTCCTGCCTCTATATGGTTTCTTGGGGTTGAACTTATGTTTTCAAGATACCCAATGTGCAATGATGCCATCCCCTCTGTTTCTTTTGAGACAGGGTTTTATATAATATGCCAGATCATCTTCCTATTTTTCCATTCTCATGGATCTGTGAATGAAGTGCTAAGAGGAGGTGCCACCACTTATGGTTGGGCCACTACTTGCTATGAATGATTTACTCACTCTAAGTTTGTAGCTGCCACTAAGAGGAAACTGTGAATGTCAGCAATAAATCCGACTTTCTGTTAAAAGAAATAGTGGGCGACCATTGATATGAGAGGATGGTTCTTGCTTCGAGCAGAACTTGAAACTACAAATATGAGAAGTTTGAGTAAGGTTTTCAGTGCTAATTCTGCTAAAATGGAACCTTGCTGAAGTCCATAAATAGAATAATTAATAATGAATGGAATAGAATGGCTAATAATTAGTACAGCCAGTTTTCACTATTAATAATTTCAGGAAACATTTTGGGGCGTTTTTTCTTTAATGAAGTAGATTACTTTTTCACATAATATATCCTAATTATACTTTTCTATCCCACTATTCTTTCCAGTTCCTCCCCACTTCCTGCTCTATCCTTATCTACTCACTTTCATTCTCTCATTAGAAAAACAAGATTCTAATATGAAATAGTAAAATATAATAAGACTAAACATATTCATTGAATAGGAGTTAGACAAGACAAACAAACAGAAAAAAAACAGCCTAGGAAAATGCATAATAATCAGAGACATACGCATTTTCAGAATAAGGAATCCCATAAAAATATGTAGCCTTAATAAATATGAAGAGGTCCTGTACATCCTGCCTCTGCCTCTATGAGCTCCTGTGAGCTTTGATTCTGATCATTTAGAGAGGATTGGTTTTGTGTGTGTGTGTGTGTGTGTGTGTGTGTGTGTGTGTGTGTTCTTATTGACTTATGGGTCTTATATTCTTTTCTCTTCCTCTCTCTTGGGGTTCCCTGAGCCCTAAGAGGATAGAAGTGATGGAGACATCCACTTGGGGCTGAGTATTATAATGTCTCCCATTTTCTTCATAACATTTTCCTGGATAACTATTTTTTTCAATATACTGTAGGTGCAAGGTTCTCTGGAAAAGGTTCAAGAAGGAACACATTGATTATTGAGCATAGTATACTGTTATTAGGAGTCATTTTATTACTACATAATTTTTGTTGCTATTCTTGTTGTCATGTATTTTTAAGACCAGTAGTATTTGGTTTTACTCTAAGACCCTGGGCTATCTCATTCCAGGTTCTTTTCTCCTAATCAGTGTTGTGTATGGATTCAATCTCTTAGAGTGGGCTGTAAGTCAATTAGCTATTGGTTGGTTTCTCCCACAAACTCTGGCTACCACTGGCCTTGCACATTTTCAGGCAAGATTATATTGTAGATCAACAGTGTGTGGTTGGCTTGCTGTCTACAAGTAAACAATATAAAACTTAAAGTTTCTTATTATTATCCTTAACTCACATAATATAAGTATTATAGAATGTTGTTTAGGAGATTCTTTTAGATGTGACATACTTATATTTACACTCAGAGACTATATGTATATATACATGTGTATCTGTTACTGAATTTATATTAACTGGTAAAAATATAGTTGTTTATGATATTTAATATGATATTTTGAAGTATATGTAAATCATACAAAGACTCACACTGGATAATTAGAATACACATAAGTATCTCCCAATGATGTTTTGTGAATATTTGAGGAGAGTAGTTTAAAGTCACTTACTGAAAATATGAGCAATGACAAATCAAAGTCATGTGAATGTATTTAATCAAAATATATTTTAAGAAATGAAAATCCTTTGAAGTATTTGAAAAGTCGCAGGATGATTCACAGCATGAGTATGTACAAAATAAAGAAAGCTTTAACCATTAAAAATGGCATAATTATAACTTCAAAGCTAGAATATGAAGAAAAAAATATCAGTGGCAGGCATGAATTACCTCCCACAAATTATTATTCAGTGAGGCACTAGAGAAAGGAAAACAACCCAGGACTCTTTCAGATGTCATTGTTGTTGTTTTTCCAATATACTTGATTGGAAGAAGCCTAAAGAAGAACACTTCACTTACATTGAATTTGAACATGGAATAATCAGTTGTGAGTTGACCATAATCATGGACAAAGAATATTTTAAACAGTTGAGAGATTTAAACTGTATAAAGTGCTGAAAATGAGTGACAGAATATTTAAGCATAGATGGTACATCAGTATCAACCTCCTTTCTCTACCCTAAGGTTCAAAGAGGAAGGTAGAAAACATAAGACTTGTTGTATGGTAGGGAGTTCTGTAAAATGCTCTCTTCTGCATATGACTTAGATGTTGCATATAAGAACTCATACAATCTCTCAATACCTGTATAGTGGTCTGAATAGTGGAGGAAACCAGATATATTCTAGCAAAGGGACAACTGGCAGTTGATGGCTGCGGAGATAAAAAAGTTTCTTTTCCATTGTAAATATCAACTTGAAGGTAGAGCATTCTCCAAGGGCTGGCCACATTGCATCAGCACTAATTGAACTCATTCTTTTATTTTTCAAAAAGAAAATGAAGAAAACAGTGTCCAAATATGGTTGCTATTGCTTTACTAAATCCCATGACTAAAAGAAACTTCATTACAAAGCATTTTACAGCTTATAGTCCATCATGGGATAAAGTCAAGACAGAAACTCAAGACATAGAATGACAATATGTATAGAGTTGTAACTATGGATTGCCGAGCTTGCTTATTTATATAACTCAAGGCTACCTACACAGAGATGAAATCATCTTCAGTGGTTTGTTTCTTCCTATATAAATCATTACATTAAAAAATGTCCCACAGAATAGGTCAATATTATGAAAGCATTTTCCAATTTGTTACTATCTCTTAGTTTCTGTCAATTTAGATATAAACAACTAAAATTAAACCAAAACAAAACCAATCCAAAAAAAAAAAAAATAGGAAGCTCAGAAAGGCATCTGCTGTGGACCAAAGGAGTAGTTAGAGGCATACAGTCAAGAGTTAGTAGATATTATCAAAATAAATTGTACCCTTGTATGAAAATTTTACAGTAAATAAATATTATGAAAATAAAATATGAAAAACTTCTTTACATAGAGAGTAAAAAATGTGATTTTGATTATCTTGAATTTCTAAAACCTGAGATATATTAATTGAATCAATTAATACCAATAGCCAATTATTCTTTACAAAGATTATAATATATAAGAATACCAAAAACAAATAAAATGAAAAAAAAAGAATTCATCTAAAGAAACAGAAACAATGTATTTAAAAATATTTTTGAATATTTTTCATTGATTAAAATTTTATTGACAATTTCATTTATTTTTAATAAGTAGTATATTATGCTTACCCCAAGCTACTTTCAGGTCCACCTCCCCCTTTTTGACCATTATATTAAGAGAGAGAAACATTAGTTAAATTACATGAGAACATAAGTGATTATATTGCAAACAGACATACATTAAGAAAGGATTTTTGAAAGTACATGTACAAAAAGAAAAATAAATTTAGTTCTTAAGTTGAGCACTAGATAAGTATTTTGGTAGAGACTTAAAAAACTCTTGTTGGATTTTGGAGATAAAGTCAGGCATTGAAAGTGACAGACAAGAATGCATATTGAGACCCTGTCAAAAACAATAACACAAAAATAACAATGAAAACTCCAAATAATCCAGTTTAAAGTATTGATAGTTTCAAAAGAAGTTTATCATAAAAAGAAGATCATATGAAAAATGTTAGTAACTTAAAGCCAATTAACTATCCAACCAATAGACTATATTGGGACATTTCTTTCTTTCTTTTTTTTTTTTGTACTTTCAGTTCCCAAGATCTGTTCTTTTTGTTTTTTACAACTATTTTAAAAAACAAAGTAAATGTACAGATTTTAAGCATTTATGAATAAAAGTATGTGAATACATATTTGTCAGTACTTGATTTTTTTAAAGGATTGATAGAATGCATTAAAATCTTACTAGTTACATTGAGCATAAAGTACATGTAAAACAAAATGTAACCTATTGGGACATTTCTATTCTAACCCTGTGCACAGGTATTATATTCAGAAATATTACAGCAATGATGATGGTTCTTTTTAAAACATTTTACTGGAAATAGATTTCTCTAAGAAGTCTATTAATTTTCTTTTATAGTATTAAAATTAATATGTTCCACAAAATAAATTTATCATATTTTTATTAGAATAAAATATTATTAATATCTGTTCATTAAAAATAAATTAGACCTGTTTTTCTCCCTTTCCTCTCTCCAACTCCTCTCATCTTCCTACTCTCTCTCTCTCAAATTGACAGCCTCATTTACTTTTAATATTGTTATATTTTAATCTATATGTGTGTGTCTATGTATTTACAAATATACAAACAGAACTGGCTGAGCCGATTTTTGCTGAGTAAAGGACAGCAGCCTTGGTAAAGAATAATTCTTCTTCTCCCAGCAGCCCTTAGTACCTTGCAATTATTTGTATAAAGGTAGTGTCTCAAAATATTTTTGCACTTTGATGTTAGTTTTTCTGTCACATATCTAGAGGCAGGGGAATCCAGTAGAATAAAGCACACAGATGAGGTTGACTACAGTCTCATTCCATAGCCAACTTTATTCGGAGCATCAGACAATTTACAATCTGAGTATTAAGAAAGATAATGGGAATAAAGTTCTCATTTTAATTCAAGCTGTATTCACATTGACAAGCTGTATGTAACAATAGGTTTGCCCATAGAGATTTTCAAAGAATAAATTAAACATTTAATTAAATAATAACAGCAGAAAATAGTGAGCAATTCGCAGCAAACTAACTTATCAAATACACCAAGAAGAGCATGAAAACACATTCCAAGGACAATTCTATGTTTATAAAAGCCTGAGGTGGCAAGACACTTGTCTCCTTTTCTTGGAGTGTCTTCACAAGCACTGAGAAATCTCTTCATATGGCTCCATTCCTGGACTGTGTCCCAAGAAATATCTACTACTTTCACCATTGTTTATATCTTTTTATAGAGCCACTTGTAGCAGAAAGTGTTACAAAACAAAAATTATTGGCATTCTGTTGTGGTTTCTGTTTGTATTTTTTTTTTTTTTGCACCTTCCAGAAGGGTGCCCTGATTTGGAGTAGATCTTTTACTCATGTAATGTCAGGTGAAATCTTAATTGTTCAGATAAGGCCAGAACGTGTGATTGGGCAATGGAAGTAAAGGCATAGATAAACTTTTAGAGAGGAGAAAGAAGGATTTGATGGAAGAAGAGATGGAGAAGACTCAGTTAACTAGATATTTCATACCTGGCCAATAGAGAAGTGTAGTGGTATATTTGCCCAATCTAGGTATACAGTTTTTATTCCTATTAATTGAATTCTGTGTTCTTTGCATGGGCATTTTGTGGGTTGCAGATTTACCATTATAAATATGGTGGTATAATATAAGTCTGTAGTGTTTTCATTTCACATGACTAAGGGGAGCTGAGTGAGTGTTAGCTGGTTTTCTGCTGGCTAGCCACTGGAAGTGGCTGGACTGAGAAATGCAAGCAAGACCTATTGGTCTTGACATTTCAGGTTAAACTGGTTCGGTTAGCTTAGCAAGCTAGCACTGGAACAAGGGCAAAAGGGCCACATGGAGCTAGCTGTGGGTCTAAGTAAAACCACTGATGACAGAAAATAGTCAGATTGTGTGTGTGTGTGTGTGTGTGTGTGTGTGTGTGTGTGTGTGTTTAACTATAGTCTTCAGCATTCTAGCCCTTATATCTTTGTACATCTCCTTCTATGAACTTCCCTGAATAATAGATTCAGCAACTTTGATATATCTCCCAGAATTTGGTCAAAACATATTTGTTGAAATGCTAAGACATTTTAATTATTTTTTTGTGTTTTAAACAATTAAATTTTGAAAATTACAATGTCCACTATTCAATAGAATAATTGTGATGAGAAAAAAAGAGTTCATGATTAGTGTGCTGAATTTAGGTACTCTTTTATTATAATGCTACTTAGTAAACAGATAATGGGCTTAGATGGTACAAAATATCTTGAAATATATAGTGTGAAAATGTAGCTGTTAGAATTTAAAGGTCAGTGCTGTCTTTGAGGAATAGCACAGATGGAGTAGATTGTATCTTTAGATCTGAACCAACTTACACTTGTATATAACCTACTTTGTTTTAATAAAAATAATCCAAATGCCTTGTGCTTCTGATAAGTGTAACTGGAAGTCTTTCTCAAAATATTCAGTCACTTTGTATATTTCTATAAACATCTCCTTCATATGAGAGATTAACAATCATAATCCCTCAACAATGTGCATCATTTTGTTATTAAAAATGGAAGGAGAAAATGTTTTCTATGTTCATATATGAAAAAATTATTTTATGACTACAGGATTTACTTTTCTCAAAGGTAACAAGGAAGGACCCTCATTAATATACTAATATTCAGAAAAAAAGATTTTTTTTTAAATATTCAATTTTATTTACTTGTTCATTTATATGTTTAAAATAATCTCTCAAAAAATAGTTCTATTTGTATGTAATAGCTTTTGAATTTTTAAATATGTTTAAAGCCATAATTTTAAAAGTGAATTAATTTAAAATAAAATTCTCAGTTTTGTTTCTCCTCCAATCTTTTCTATGCACCCTCCCTTAAATTCATGTCCTCTTTAATTGCTATTAATATATATATGTGTGTGTGTGTGTGTGTGTGTGTGTGAAAATATATAAATACATCCTGGTGAAAACATTTAATGTTGCCTCAGGATTAACTACTTGGTATTGGACAAATAATTAGGAGGCACATTCCCTAAGAAGGCTTTTTTCCTACTTTCAGCATTTTATTCTCAGAAGTTCTTTGCCAGTGGATGGGGCCCATAACATTTTTATCACTTAAATTTATTACTTCCATGATGAGCATGTCTTTTGAAATTGTTTTGTGTAGTGTTTTCTTATCATATTGCCACATTAATTTTTGTTCGATTTTTGTCCAAGTGTTCAACATCAAACTTATACATGTTAAAGCTGCAGATCTGAAGTTTATTTTCTTGGCAAGTGCATTGTGATTCTACTGTGTCTTTGTGAAAGGTATTTCGTATTTTAATGAGATATAGATATAAAATGTGTAGCGCACTGAATTCTTTAATAGTACAGCATCCAAGAAAACATGAAATGTAAATAATGCACGTAAGAACATATTTAGACTCTGCATTTAATGATTTAATAACAAAACAAACAGATTTGAAAATCTTGGAAAGAAGAATATATAACATAGTTTTATTACTTCAAACATTGGGTTTGTTTCCAGAAAAACAATCAATTAGCACAACATAAACATGATCATCACTTCTTCCCTTGACAGATAAACAAAATGTGTATTAAAATGCACAGACTTTCAATAACTCATTTTTAGTGAATTATGGAAAATCTGCATATGCTCAACTCTTCATTGTTGGTAATAGCTGGGCTATGGAGAAGGAGTAAATAGGGTAGGACTACAGCTCAGCGGCCACATTTTTGCCTCCCACTGTGTCCTCTGGTCACTAGTACAACTAAAGGAGTATATAAACAAACAACAACATCAGGAACAATTCAATGATCTGAGATGTTGACTTCAGTCTAAAAAGTCAGCAATCTAATATCTTGGATGCTGACAGAAAACATGAGCCCTTGACACAAAACAGCACCAAAGGAAGCCTTTATATAGCCCAGGAATAACAAGAAGTTTGGTATAAGTATGCCTATTGCTTGTACTGCAGAAGAGAAGACTTAGGACGAAGGAAGTTGCAGATTTCCTATCAGTCAGTTTTATTTCCCTTTAACTCAGATGATAATATCTATATTTATATGCTGCTGTAAAGCTCTTCAAATGTTTTATTTCATTTTGGATGACATACAATTATTTACATATTTATTGGATATAAGCAAAAGAGTTGCTATAGGCATATTGTACAGTCATAAATGTGTGGCAATGGCCATATTCATCATCTAAACTTTTATGATTTATATATGTTACAAACACTTCAAGTTCTTTCTTCACTTCTAATTAATGTGAAATATGAAATGAATTGTTGTTGAGCACTTTTACCCTATGAAGAGGTATAAAACAGACACATAGGCAATACAAAAAGAAACTGCAGGAATAAATCCACACCTGCTGAGTTCCAACACAAGTGACAAAGAAGCATGTTGGACAAGGATAAATGGAAAAAGCACTGGGCAGATTTGACATGTGCTTGTAATACAATGAAATACCACTTCATTCCTTATTCTTATATGTGCTTTGGCTGTTTAGAAAAAAAATTAAGACTATTTATGTTTTATGTTGCTGTTTTTTCAAGAAATATTCTTGAACTATCAATTGAAAAAGGACAATTACTATTACTTTTACAAGATTTACACAAACACAAGTCACTTAGGAAAATCTGTTTCTCAAAACACACTATAGCCACTGAACATTTTCTTTACAGAATTTATATAAAGCTTAATCAATCCCATTTATTTTGAGATATATTGACATACATATTTCATGATAATCATGAAATCTGTGAGTTTTATGGCCATCAGTTAAATTGTAACATTATTTGCCTATCCCTTCCTCTTTCATCTCTCCAAAGTCTATCATTTTTACATTATTTATAATGTCTACTTCATGCTTCATTGCTGTGAATGCTTTTCTCTGGGAAGGAAACATTCCACCAGGCAAGGAACCTCTTTAAGGAGGAAGACACACCCCTGGAAATAGCTTGAGGAACTCATTGAAACTGACCAGACTCTCTAGATCTTGTCATTCCAAGACTATACAAATCAATCTGCAAAGCAGCCCCTAAAAGCAGCGGAGCTGCCTGGAAGAAGCAAATCCAGCTCATCCTCCTATAACAGTTATAGACTCCCAGGGGCAAGGCCTAGATGGTTTAAGTTCTGAGGTGGGACACAACATCAAAAGAAGCCCAAAGACTGATGATGACTTCTGGCCTTGTAACTCTGTTACTGTTCTGCAAGTCAGAAGCTGTTGACCTCTGACAATTTTACTACTATGTAACCAAAAGCTGCTGATAGCATCTGAGGATTACCAAGCAAACAAAACAAACAAACAAAATGGTTTAGTTTTTCTCTGGCTCATGGGCCCCTTTTTTGATAAGTGAGAAACTTGGTGTTCATTAATACTTAATGAGCCATAATACAAAGAAGAGGAAGAAAAGGAGAATTCAAGCATTCAAGCACACATATAGACCCACACACACGTGCCTCAAGGATTCCATATATATATATATATAGCCATGCAAACAGAAAGACACACACACACACACACACACACACACACATACACACACACACACACACAATTGGTGAATGGGGCTGAGCTCTAATGCCACATTTCATTTCTTCTTATTGGAGTTCTTATACCTTCTTAGACAAAGTAAAAGTTCTTTATAAGATCACCTCATAGATGAAGTGTTACACAAAAGGAGAGTAACTAAACGATGTAGATAGCAAAAGCCATGTTTCATTCGGTAAGTTCATTATAATTTCCAAGCAACACATTTATTTGTTTGCTTTATCATGGTATCATTGGACCTCACCTAAGATGATGTTTTTGCTCAATCACAAATTTTTCAACAAGCCTATTTGTCTTTTTATCACAATTTATGAAAGCTCATTGTATTCCTTAATATTCAAATACCTCAATCATGACAACCATAGCATATATAAAGAGGACCTAATCAGACCCATGCAGGCTCTGTAACTGTCACTTCTCTGTGAGCCCTGAGTCCTGCTTTGTTGATTTTTAACGTTGTTTCTGCTGGTATCCTCTATGGTTCTGACTATAACAATATCGCCCAGCTCCTTCCTTATGCAGGATACCTCTCCTAGTGTTTAGGGATAGTCTCAGTCTGTCCCCATCAGCTACCAAAGGAAACATCTCCGACTACAATTAGCCTAGGCACTGATCTAAAATATAGCAGAATATCTATATAAAGTATTTTACTGACTTTCAATGGGTCACTTGTTGGTGTTACTACCCTCAGTCTCCGAGCCATCCAACTTCCAATATCTGCCCATACAGCCAGTGTCAAACATGGACTCCCTCTCGTGGCTTGGCCCACAAATTGAACTGTCATTGGTTTTTTACTCTCTAAAGCTGACTCACAATTGTCCCAGCACATCTTATAGGAATAACAAGAGTGGGTCAAAGGTTTTATGGTTGGTGTCCCTCTCCCACCACTGAGAGCCTTCCCATGTTACCAGGGATAGCTGTCTCAGGCTCCATATATACCATTGCTAGGATTTTTGCTATGGTTACAATCATAGGGTCCAGAAATTTTCTATTACATAAATTTCCAGATGAATTTCTAAATATTTTCCTTTTCCAGTTATCTCTCTCTGAGTGTCTTTATATTCTCTCACCCCATCACCACCCATCACTTTATTTCTCCTGTTCCCAACTTCCCTTTTTCCAGTCCACTTACAAAATCAATTCTCATTCCACTTTACAGGAAGATCCTCCTTGTTACTTATATTATCTGTGTCTGTGGATAGTAGCTTGAGTACATGTCATGTATATCTATGTATCTGGGTTGCTTTCCCCAGAATGATTTTTTTTCAAGTTTTATGTTTACCTACAAATACCATGTTAGCATGATTTGTTCTTTACTGTGTCTGTACCACATTTTCTTTATCCATACTTTGTTTGAGGAATATCTAAGTTAGTTCCAGTTTCTGGCTATTGTGATTAAAGCTGTTATGAATATCAAGTGACATTGCAGTAGTATAGAGTGTCCTTTGAAGATATGCCCAAGACTGGGATAAGTAAACCTTGAAGTAGATAGATTTCCAATTTTTTTTTTTTTTGATGAACAGCCATACATATTTCCATGGTGGATGTACAAGGTTGCCCTCCCACCAGCAGTGTAGGAGTGTTCCCCTTGTTCTCCATTCTTGCCAGCATGAGCTGTCACTTGTGTTACTAATCTGAGCCATTCTGACATGATTAGGATGGAGTCTCAAAATAGTTTTAATTTTTATTTCACTAATGGCTAAGAGTATTCAACATATCTTTAAAAGTTTCTCAGACATTTGAGATTCTTCTATTCTTCCTTTAGCTCTATATTCCTCATTTTTTTTTTTTTACATTGGATTGCTTGGCTTTTTGATTTCTAGGTTTTTTTTAATTATTTATACATTTTGAATACTAGCCCTCTATCAGATACATTGGTAAAGTATTTTTTCCATTCTGTGAACTGCTTTTTATTCTATTGACACTGCCCTTTGTCTTGTAGAAACTCTTCAGTTTCTTACAGTTTCAATGATTAATTATTGATCTTGTTCCTGTGTTTTATGCATTTTTTAGGACATTGTCGTTTGCACCCATGAGTTGAACGAAATTTTCCAATGCTTTTTATATCAGCTTCAGTGTATCTGGTTTAAAGTTTTGGTCTATGATCCACTTAGAATTGAGTTTTGTAAATAGAAATATTTGTTGATCTAATTCTAATCTTGTACATTCAAATATCTGTTTATACTAGATCATGGGTTTAAGATAGTTTGCATGTATGTATCTCAGGTTTCCTTATTCAAAATTAGGTGTCTATGGAGTGTGGATTGATGTCTGAGTTTTAACTTTATTGCATTTATAAATAAGTGGATTTTATGCCAATATCATGAAGTTATAATAACAATAGCTCTCTAATTCAACCTGAAAACAGGGATGGTGATTCCTCTAGTTTATTTTGTCTGTTCAGAATTGTGTTATTATCCTGGTCTTCAGTTTCTTCATTTGGATTTGAGTATTGTAATTTTAAGGTCAATTAAAAAATGTGTTGAAATTTTAACTGGGATTGCGAATTTCTTTAAATTTTCTGTCTTGAGTTCGTAGTCATTCAATACAGAGTTGTTCAGTTCACATTAGTTGCTGTTTACTATATCACTTCTTTGTGGAATGGAGCCTTTATTATTTTAATGATAATAACACTGAAATTTGATCAATCATATTAAAGGTTTTTCATTGTCATCTGAGTGTTATGATAAAACCATCAACTTAATTTCTAGATTTATTAAAGCCATTAAGTTCTATTATGGAGTTAATGACTTTAAATTCATTATATTTAAAAAAATATGTTCTTATTCTTGTGAGTAATGCTAATGCTGTGATGGTTTGCATATGCTGGCCGCAGGGAGTAGCACTATCAGAAGGTGTGGCCCAGTTGGAGGAGGTGTGTGATTCTGGGGTTGGGTTTGAATACCCTCCTGTTTGTTGCCTGAGGATGCTCAATTTATTCCCGGCTTCCTTTGGATGAAAATATAGAACTCTCAGCTTCTCCTGCACCAAGCCTTCCTGGAAGCTGCTATGCTTTCCCCTTGATGATAGTGGATAGAACTGCTGAACCTGCAAGCCAGCTCCAATTAAATGTTGTCTGTTCACTGAAGTAAAACCCTAACAAACATAAATGTCATACTTTCATTTTAATTTTCCATTTAAATGCAAGTTTGGTTGCTAAGAAATAGAATTTATAAAGTTATATTTACTTAACTATAACTATAGTCTTTTCTAGACACTCAGCAGAGATTGTTGATTTTATATATCAGCTGTGACGCTTGTTTTAGTTATTATACAAAAGATACATATGCTCTCAACACAAATACAGATCAAGAAGCATTTCACTTACCACCTTTCAAGTTACACATGTGTTTGTAAATTCTTTAGCTTTTCTAAACAACATAAGCTACATTAAAACAGAAGCTGTTTTTCACTGGTATAAAAAAGAAGATTCTACTCCATACCTGGGAGATGTTTAGCACTGTAGAAAAGTGTTTACTACATCTCTTCAGCTTCTCCTTGCTTATACCCAGTTCTAAGATATTCTGATCCTCCTCATGAAACTAAGATTCCCTGACTCTTACTGCCAACATTTAGATTTTTCCCAAAAACTAAATATGCAGGTTCTTCTCAGAGAATGAGACCAAATTTGATGAAAACTTTAGGAAGAAAATGTACTATTTGAACTAAAAGAATGAAAAACTCATAATCCCTATTGATAACATAAGTCTTTTTAATACTATTAGTTCAGTAAGTATACATAAATAAATGAAGAAAAATTAATTTATGAGCCAAATTAATCAAAGTAAATAAGTCTATTTCATCATATATTTGAGAATATACACATAAGACAAAGTGAATAAAAAATTTTTACTTCTTATATTCATCGAAATGAATGTAAAAGGAAAATATTTGGCATCTGTTACAATCTAGCATAATTAAGAATACAGGGCATAAAGGGATGGCTTCTCAAGTCTGTTCCTTCTCAGTTCTGACGAAATAATAATAATGGGAGTTGTCAGTGGATAGGAGTAAAGGTAGAAAATAGGAAGATGCTGGTAAATTCACAGTAATAATAAGAGGAGTAAATATTGGTGATCCAATGTATACCATAGCTTTCATAGGTTATAGATAACACTATAGTTTATGTCACATTTTATAAAATTTGATTTTTATAAGATCAAATTTGAAAGAAAGTTATTAACCTTCACAGGACAACTTATCTATAATCCAAGACACAACCTCAACTTGCTTAAGGTGTTAAATAAAATAAAGTAAAATAAAAATAAATAATGAGACAAACGTATAATCATGTAGCAAAGAGCTTGTTCACCAGAACAATAAATAACAATACTGTTCTTTGTTCCCCATCCCTCATTTTTCTCTGGAGACTGTTGGCCATCAGCCTGAGGGAAGCCAAGGTCAGGGGTTCAGACAGCTCTGAGAACAGACTGTATAGAATATGCAATGAACTCTAGAGACTGCTTCTAAAAGAGGACTTCATTCTTTCAGAAAGAGTGCGTGTAAGGGCTATCTTATGGTTATGAGTGGAAAAAAGATAATCAAGCAAGTGGGAAGGGCTGACTGGTACAGCACCAAATTATCATGTTGGTGGGAAACCAGAGTGGGACTTGTATGCTGAGTTCATTTGGTCTGGCTGAGAACTCTGAATAAGGTCACATTTCAAACAAGGCCAGATACATGTGTTCAGAGTCATTATGCAAACAAAGATAAGCACAGACAGGTAAGCCTATTTGTCTATTTGGAAGGGAGAAAGGAAGTCTCCCATTTTGTGCTGATCTCAGAACCCCATCCAGTCATGGGGGACTTAATAGCCATTTTTCTCCACAGTTGCTTTACATGTCCAAATATTCAGCATTCATCTTAATGCAAAGAGATAATTATGAGTAGATGAGTATACTAATTAACTGAGTATGGTAATCATTACAAAATGCACATACATATCATATTTATTATATAATCTATATGTGTGTATATATGTATATATGTAGTTTGCCAAATATATATGAATATAAATAGAAAAATGAAGTATAGTACTAGCAATGAGCTAAGAATTATGAATAAAATGCTTTGTTAAAGTTTTTGAAAGAAGGTAAATTTTTACCAAAACATACATAAATAATTAGAAATAACAGAGGTATCATGCAAAACTGTTTATACTTATTAATATCTAATTATTTTCTCAAAACAATTTCATGAAAAATTTGAAATAATCACAGACAGAGTTTACATTTGTTGGTTGTAATCGCCTTCTAACTTCAGTTGAAAACAGGCAATACATTATAACATACCAAAATTTTTTTAAAAAAGCTAAAATGTCTTTCTTCTCAATTCTGTGTTGTCTCATTGAAATTATATTAAATTTTCCAAATGCATAAGTCAAGAAACTAAAACAAATGAAAATAATTATGGATTTAATCTTTAAAATGTGTAATTTGGAGTGTATAAACAGAAAATATCAAATATTTCACTGTTTTTAAGTGATAATAAGAAAATCACATGCAACTGTTACATTTAAGAAATAAAATATTAGGGATCCTTGATATTTGATAATCTATTCAAGCTTCTAAGAACACAAGAGATTATATTTATAACACTATTTTCTTCCAGACTGGTTCAAGTTGAAGTAATAAAAATGACACGTAAAGAGAACACATAAAAAGCCTGTTGGGATATAAGGTGTTTACTTTCTGTCATTGTTTATTTCCTCCAGAATGTAACTTAAAAATTATTGAGATTTCAACACATTAACATGTTTGTGAAAAGTATCCACAATAGAATGTTTACACACACACACACACACACACACACACACACACACACACACACACACGCACCAAATGTTTGCTGACATGCACACACGCACACACAGGAACACACACTATGCAGATGTATGTCTATATGAGAGAAGTAAGTATTTTAATCCTTTGGAAACTGGCACGCTCTACATATACAGAATTCAGCATTGTAGTGAAAGTTATGGAAAATTACCATGTATTTTTTATTTCTCCTTTTTTTCATCAATTGAGAACAGATTTGCTTTTTCATACACTATAACCTGAGTACAATGTTCACTCTCTGTAGTCCTCCCAGTTTCTCCCTCTAATAAAGATCTACTCATTTGTCTCATTAGAAAAGCACAGGAGTCTAAAGATAACAAAATACAATATAAGAAAAATCATACATCACATTTAATTTAAGGAGGCAAACCAACACGAAAAAGAAGAGCACAAGAGAAGGCAGAAGAATAATAGACACATTTGTTGAAATGCTGGGAATCCCATGAAAATACTAAACAGAGAGCCATCTTCTCTCTTTCTGCTCCTCCAAATTCAAACCCCAAGTCTCATTTTCAGCTTAGCAGCAGAACACTTGCTCTCTTAGCTAGGGTTCCCTTTGCTGTGAAGAGACACCATCACTGCAGCAACTCTTACAAGGAAAAATGTTTCATTGGGGGTGGCTTGCAGTTTCAGAGGTTTAGACTATTACCACTAAATATGATGCTGTAAGACTTGAGTGTTCTACATCCTGATCCTCAGAAAGCATTGAGTGAAACACATTTCCTTCAAGAAGGCAGAACTTCCTAATTATGCCACTCGCTGTAGAACTATGGGACTCCTTTTTAGTTAAACCATCACACCTGCAGAGGATTCTCTTTCTTCTTTGACTCCATCCCTCACTGATTAAAGTTATCTTCTCCTACAACACTCCATCTACAAACACATAAATATAAACATGATTGCACTATTGAAAACACAATGAATGCCCAGTACCTTAACCTCAAGTGTCTTATTGTATATCGACAGAGCCCTTCAACAGAGATTGCAGAACTGTAAATATGTAAGATGAATAGTCACAAGTAATAACAAACTCTATAGTGGCCATACAAAGAGACCCACGAATCTATGCATAGGTTTCTTCAGTAATGACACAGGCAGACACTTTTAATATCAAATTTCAAATGCTAATAAGAAAAGTATTATATTTATACCATTTGGTTATAAATAGTCATATGGGACACAGAATTGTACACTGACAATAAAATGTGTAAAGGAAAGGTATTACTGGCTTTAAAAATACCAGATCACAAAGGTAATGAAAAGGGCAAGAAGGTTTGCTCTGTATTCTTTTTAATGCTCTGAGATTTGGTTTGGAATTCACATGGCAGACACTACAGCAATTCAGGCACTCCCCAATCTGCACACCTTCCTGGACTCCTTCATGTTGGGATACAACCATGTCGCTGTTAATGTGCATTTCCATTAACCATGCAGATGCTCCCTGTCTCTGCTAATGCTTTCAATTCCAACAGTGTCCATGAGCTGCAGAAAACACAAACCTGGATCAGTGGGGAATCTGTTTTGCTGCTACACAGAATAGTCTGTTAACGGGTTTGGGAAACTTATCTCATTTACTATAGTTGCATTTGGCCAGTTCTTTATTTTACCGATTTTAATTCACATATTCTTTTACTTACAATTACTATGAAATTTGAAAAAATACAAAGTAACACTTTGAGGTGTGCTAAACTAAAATAACATAATATTAATGTGCTTTTATTTGCCTCAGAGAGTACTAAGAGGAAATGAATTCTGTGAATTATATTTTTCTGTGGAATTTTCTGCTTCAAACTTACCAAATGAACCAAATTACCATTATCAAATAATTGTCAGCAAATTACACTGAATTCATAATTAAGGCATATAAGTATTTAAAATGTGAAAGCTTCTTTACACATTCCCTTGTCCTGTGATTATTCTCAAAATCTGTCACTGGAGCTGTTTAATGAAGCTTAGACTCACTTGCTTCTTCATTTCCTGTCTTACCTGCCTACAATATGCTCTCCATGGACACAACTTGTCATTGTTTTAAGTAGTAATCAGTGAATCTTTTTCCATTGCATAAAGCTAACTATTAGCTTTGTTTCCACACACACACACACACACACCCATCTCTCTTAGCACAGTACCCTAAATGACCTAGCTGCTTCCTCCTCAGACACATTAGCCCACATTTGGCTTCATGTCCCAGCTAAACTACCTCATGAACAGACGGTCATTGTCTTCTTTATTATTTGTGGGGTGTTTTTCCTGCAAACTTCCACAAGTGAATGCCCAGCTTATGCCATCTTATTTATTGAGATTTACAATGAATTCAATCATATGGCTGCAAAGAAATTATAGTTCAATAGGTAGTTCAATAATAGGGGTAGAGAGATGGCTCAGTGTAAAGCACTGTTTACTGTTCTTATATAGGACCAGAGTTTATTTCCCAGTACCCAGTAGACACACAAACTCTCAGTAACCAAAGCTCCAGGTGCTTTCTTGCTCACTGCTGGACTCCCATTGCTCCATGCATGCACCACTATACTAAGGTAGGAAAATACTCTTACACTTAAAATAACATTGAATCTATGGTGCGCAAAGTTGGGTTTTTAGTGTTTTCCTCTTCTACACTTTCAATCATTATGTACAAGCATCTTGAAAATTAAGAAATTTTGCTATTGAAGCTGGAACCCTAACACCTGATTTAAAATTTTAGCTTCATTCAGTGTTAATTCCTGTGCTGAGATGTTTAATTATAATTAAACATTTGCTAAGTAATTTTGTGGTGGTTTGATATTGACTGGTTCCCACAGGCTTATTTGAATAATTGGTTTTTTGTTAGGGGAACTTTGTGGGAAGAATTAAAGGTATGGCTTTGATTAAGGCAGTATGTCACAACAGAGTTGTTGGGTTTGAGTTTTCAAAAGCCCATCTCTCTCTCTCTCCCTCCCTCTCCCTCTCCCTCTCCCTCTCCCTCTCCCTCTCCCTCTCCCTCTCCCTCTCCCTCTCCCTCTCCCTCTCCCTCTCCCTCTCCCTCTCCCTCTCCCTCTCCCTCTCCCTCTCCCTCTCCCTCTCCCTCTCCCTCTCCCTCTCCTCTCTCTCTCTCTCTCTCTCTCTCTCTCTCTCTCTCTCTCTCTCTCTCTCTCTCTCTCTCTGCAGTGCTCTAATACTTGAGGACCATGTCTTCCTGTCAGCCACCATACATTCTGAAATAACAACAATGGATTAATCTGAAACTCTAGAAAAATTCCTCAATTAAATGTTTCTTTTTATAAGGTTTCTTGGACATCATTACTTTTTTTTTCCCCCACAGCAATAGGACAGTCACTAAGACAGATATCTTTAGTAACTTAACCTAGTGGATCAGAGGTTTAATGTTCCTTAGCTGATCCCCTTGTAAAGACTGTATATTCTTGTAGAGAAAGCCTTTAACCTGATATTCAACCCAAAGAGAGAGATTATGGCAATTTAGTGGTAAAATGGGTTTTGAATACTCAAAATGACCAAATTAAAAAATACAACTTATTTGTGTAACTTATTTGAAAAGAAATGTTATATTATTGAATAAATTCTAAAATTATATAAAAATTTCACTTTATACTAATCAATTATTTACAAAATAGCCTATTTTTTAGATTTTTCACAGATCATAAGTAAAATAATTATTTAAATGTTCTACAAAAATATTTTGAAAAGCAAGCATATTTAACATATAAATCCTTCTACATGACCTTTTCTAACCTGAATTATTTTACTCCTATGTGATATGGTCCCAAACCTTTCAACTCTCAGCATCCGAACACCAGCTGTCTTTCTATTATATTACTTAAGAAGGTGTTGCTATTTATGATGTAAATTGTTTTTAATATTAGTACATGCATGGTTTTGATTATATTGCATTTTTAAGAGATCAGCTCTTATATTAAAGCAAATATTAAAAACGTTTTACATTAATTATCAAGGAGACCAAACTCTCAGAAACAACACGATACCTATGCTGGGTAACTCCAGAGCTTTCTGTTGTTATTAAAAAAGGACTTATCAAATAGCTAGAAAAGTGGGAAGAAAATGTCATCACCTCAATATCTTTCATTCAATAATTTATGTCATATACTTTTAAAGGAAGGTAAATTATCTACATTTGATATCATCATAATTATTAAACAAATGTTTTTGAACAGGTAAAGGTATTTGCATTTCCTATAAGAAAATTAATTCAAACACAAACCAACATTTTTTTGGAGATTAAAAGCAAATAAAATAAAATGTTTTCATTTCACTTAAAATATTGTAAAATAAGCAATAACTAGTTTCATGTCAACTTGATGAAAGCTAAGCTAGAGTCTTTGGAGAGGAGGAAATCTCAGTTTTTTTTTTGGGTTTTTTGTTGTTGTTGTTGTTGTTTTTTTAAATATGCCTTTATGAAATTAGGGTTTTAAGTAGGCCTGAAGGACATATTCTTAACTGGTGACTGATGGAGAAAGGCACAGTCCACTGTGAATGAGTCACTCCTGGACTGGGTGCCTAGGATGTTTTAATAAAGCAGGCTGAGCAAGCCATGAGCATCAAGCCAGTAATCAGTAATCCTCTATGGCTTCTGTTTCAGCTTATGCCTCCGGGTTTCTATCTGGTTTAAGTTTCTGTACAGTTTGAGTTTCTGCCTTGGCTTCCCTTAATAGACTCTACTCTGGATATGTAAGCCAAATAAATTGTTTCCTTCCCAAGTTGCTTATCTTGGTGGTGTTTCATCTCTGCAATAGTAACTCTCACTAAGGCATAAAAAGAACATTAATAAAAATTACAAAATAGGTGTTAAAATATCAATGAAAGCATCATAAAAATAAACCCAAAAGACAGATTTCCCTTATTCTCCACTGCCATATCTTGTGGTTTCTACTTTTGAGTCTTTTCATGTGGGTCAATAATCACAAATAACCTTAGAATCTGGGAAAGTAGAAGGAGACAAGATAAAACAGTAAGATGTCTAAGGCTACAGATAGTGGGGCACAGGTGCAATGAAAGAAGGAATGGAAGAGCAAAGTTGGTGCTTAATGTGGGGGAATGGGAGAAGGGTAATATAAATGCAGAGTTAGAGAGAGACAGAGAGACAGAGACAGAGAGAGAGAGAGAGAGAGAGAGAGAGAGAGAGAGAGAGAGAGAGAGATAAACATGCCATGGTGAAATATGTTCTGTCCTGCATGTACTTTCATGCTTATGGTAACTAGCAGGATTTCAATGCATGCTGTCAAACCTCTAAAAGAATTAAGTACTGACAAAAATATTTATATAATGTTATACCACAATGCTTTTAAAATCTGTATATATATTCCTCTTTTTAAAAAATAAAGTCACAAGAAAAAAAATATGTATGTGTGTTTCTGTGTACATATTATCCTGAGGTATTACACAAAAAGGGGTAATAATGTTTCCTAAAATATTCATACTTAGAAAAATTTCAGTGCCATGTATGTAATGCCTATTTTTAAGTTGTTCATCAGGAAGGCATTTGTGAGACTCCAGAAATAGTTTAGACTATAATTATTATCATTTTTCAGAATTAAAAGTAAATATCTATTGCTGAAGACCCCACACATATGAACTGAGAAGTAGAAGAATCCATTAGAAGCAGACCTATATGCTTCCTTTACACCACGTAGCTCTCATTATATTGGTAAATGCTATACAAGTTGCTAACAGAGAGAAAAATCTCCCCAAGCTGCAAAACCTAGGAACTGTAACAATAATTAACTTGACAAGAAACCTGCAATTGTGTACTGATGGTACTCCATTGCTGTAATCAGCAGTGGTCTAAATGGATTTAAGGATTAGTAAGTAGTAAAGCTTTGGTGTCTAGTACTGGAAACGTAGTTGTGCCTGGAGAGGAATTCCTAGAAAAGAACCTCCTTCTGCCACTTTCTAAACTGAGAAAATTTCTAAATGTATTCTATTCTTTATTCATATACACAGAGATAAATACTCTCAACAAAAAAAGCTTGTTCTTGCAAAGATGGAGACTATCAAAGAGACACAACAGCTCAAAATGCAGATGATAAGGAATTGTGAAATATACAGCTCCATCTGATACATCTTACAATGAAACCACTACACCTAAGGCTCGGGGACAATTAAAGAAAACAGGCCAAAATAAGTATAGACTCATAAGACCAAAATATCTGCTGCATCTCTGAGACATGACAGGGAAGCTGCAGCAATGAAATATCAACAGTGCAGTTTTCTCAGCCAGATCGGTTTAATGACAACAACAGAGAGCATGTCAATGTGACTGAGGGAAATTTTACAAGGTCTCAACACTGAGTGCATAGCTTCCAGAAATTAATGGCTGCTGAGAAAAAGGGAATAAGTTTTTTTATGGATATGTTACCTGATAGGTAATCTAATCCCATGTCTCCAACTGTTAAGACTTTTAAACACATCTACACAAATAACATTACAATGGACTAATTTATCTTGATATTTTTAAAAATTATTTTATTAGATACTCTCTGTATTTACATTTTAAATGTTATCCCCTTCTCCCCATTACCAGCCCCCTCACCATCCACTTATTTCCATGAAGGTGCTCCCTCTCCCAATCACCTTCTCCACCTCAGTTCCTTGACACCCCCTATATTGGGAAAAATTAACCAAAGGTCTCTTCTCACATTGGCTCCATACACTGCTATTCTCTGCTACATATACAACTGGAACCATGGGTCTCTCCATATGTGCTCAAAGGTTGGTAGTCCATTGGAGTTGTGGAGCATTTGGTTGGTTAATAAAGGTGTTCTTACCGTGAGCTTGCAAACCCTTTTATCTCCTTCAGTCCTTTCTCTAGCACCTTCATTGGAGTCCTGTGTTCAGTCTGATAGTTAGCTGAATGTATGATCACTTGTATCAGTATGACTCTGGCTGAGCCTCTGAGGAGACATCCATATCTGATTCCTTCCTTTAAGTACTTGGCATCAGCAATAGTGCCTGTGTTTAATGGGTTCATATGGAGTGGATCCCCAGGGTAGGCAGTCTCTGACAGATCTGTTCTCCAATCCCTGCTCCTCCATTTGTCCTTTATTTCTTCCCATGAACATTTTGTTCTTCCTTCTAAAAAAGACTGAGGCATCTACTTTCTCGCCTTACGTTTATATTCATATAAAAATATTTTATGTTTGCATATATTATAATATATGCAATATATTTATACATAAAATATAATACATAACATTTTATATCTTCATTAATATACACCATTTTAACCATAAAAAAGGAGTTATAAAATTTCAAGAAAGTCAAGGAAATATGGAAATTATTGGAAAGAGAAGAGAGATTGATAGTAATTATGTAAATACAGTACTTATGTATGAAATTTTGAACCAAAATCTCAAAGAAGCTCTGTAAAATACACAAGAAAATATGGTTTTAATGTGGAATCTAGAGACCAGAAGAGTGTAGGAATAATGCTTCCTTTTTCATGGTCTCTGGAACTACACATTGACAAAATTTTATTCATTAATGTAGATATCATTCTAGTGTTTCTCCCATTTACATTTTATATTGAATTAGACTGATATTACTGTAATTTATAACATACATTTATGAATCAGACTACTTTTTAGTCTTTTTCATTTTCCATATGTTCCAAAATATAGAAGCTTTGTATGAGAAAGCCCATGTTTTGGGTTTTGATCTCTTGCTATGGGACAAAAATATTTTTGGCAGTTCATTTTACTATTATGAAATCTGTAAAGATTAAAACTCAAATTGTTTTACAGAAGACCATTTTGAGCAAATTCTCAGCTCTGAATAAAAGAAAGATATATTATCTATGACCAAATTGTATCATTTATGAAATTACTCCAGATGTTCCAATGTAGCTGACAAGCAATTGCCTAGTATTTCCAAAAGTGGTATTCTCAGCAATAGAATAAGATTGATTTTTCATAGAGATTTTATTTTAGAGAAATGTTATAATATAGCACTATGCCACCAAATTTTAATTTTAATCATTGTAAATCTAGAGTGTAGTGATTGGAAATTCTCATTTCAAATTTTAAATTATTATAGTTTGTGCAATGTCTGTTCCACATGTAAGCAGTTAGGATGGCATTAATTGGAAAATATTTAAAACCCTTACAAACATTTTACATTTTAGTCATTAGGGAGTCATTTTGTGGAATATTTACATTATTCATGTGAGGAAATTTGCAGTTCTCAAATATTTATCTGATGTGATGAAAGGTTGTCTATACCATCTGGAATTTCGTTTTCCACTTAAAATGATAATAGTTAATTACTAATAATTGAAATATTTCTAGACCTCAAATATTCTATTTCAAGTATGAAACTTCCAGTTACAGAATTCTGTATTTCATAATACTTCATGAGCATTTTCCTTGAACTTTGAATATACATAAGAAAGATCAAGTCACAACCTAAGAGTCATGATTGCATACGTTGGCATCTCCAAGAAAATCTCACCAGCATCTCAGCAAAGGTTTTGAAGTTGTTCTAATTCACAATCATTGTGACATCTTGCGATTGTTGAAATCTTAAGCAGGCAGCAGTGAGCCACACTTCAGCATATGGGATTGCTATGGATGTCCATATGCCTTGTAACAGTTGCTATTCAAATGAAAACGTGTGAAGTCAAATAAAATGTGGCCCAGACTGCAAAACGTAATTACCAGCAGCAGCCTCAAATTAGCTGCACGCTTTGCTTTCTTAGAAATCACTTTGGCCAATTTGAAACCACTTCACAAAAATGTCCATGGTAATGTTTTTTTTCAAACGTCTAGATTATGAAAATATAGCCATCTTCTTTGAGAAAATAAAACACACTTTCAGAAATAGAAATTTTGATATAGATTCAAATGGGAGAAGTTGTTTTCCTTCTTTTAAAACTACCCAAAAATAATTGATGGCAGCGTAATATCTAAAGAGCCATAAATCATGTTCTTGAAGTGTTTGAGATGAATGTATCCTAAGTTTAGAATCATATACCTGCGCAAGTGCATGTTTAGTGTGCCGATTTGACATTTAGAAGTACAGCAATGATATAGATGGGTGATTTATGAATGAATTTGTTAATGGTATCAAACATTTTTAAATAATTTAGTAACCAAAAAATGTTAGAATATGTCTTTGCAAACAAGAAAACGTATCTACATTCTAGTTAGCTATATTTATTGAAGTATATTTGCTGCTAAATTTGTAAATCAAAAAATCCAAAACATGTATAGAAATCATCTGAATAAAATGAAGAAGATGGTGAGGCATTGTACACATTCAACTTTTGCAAAAACGTTTGTCCTCTGAGAAGCTGCAAAAATTAAAAGGCCAAGCTTTTAATAGGTAACTAAAATATTTTATTTTAGATTTAAAAAAATATAGTGGCATGCATAACCAGAAATTAAATTACTCAGAATATAGTAATATGACAATAAAATTATTATCTAATGACTATCAGAAATAATAAAACATAATGAGAAGGAGTGTGTGTGTGTGTCTCTGTGTGTGTGTGTGTGTGTGGTGTGTGTGTGTGTGTGTGTGTGTGTGTGTGTGAAACTGAGAATAGGTGTTGGCATGGAGAAGAGGGAGACCAAGACAGAGAGAGAGAGAGAAAGAAAGAAAGAGAGAGGGAGAGAGAGAGAAAATCAAAGACAAAAACAGAGGGTGACTGTGAAACATCAGACTTAAGAAAAATGTATGACTTGAAAGGACATAAAGCTTAAATAACAAAAGGATGGAGACTTGAAAGCAGACTATCAACTTGCAGAAGATTGTTAAAAATGAAAACAAAAGTATATTATCAATGATGAAATGTAGAAGTTAGAAAGTGATAAATTTGATGAAAATTCAGAAGGTAGATTTTATAAGAGTGGTTTGCTATATAAATATATGGTTACATATGTCTGAAAAATTATAATTAAAGATTTTATTGTCTCTAGATTGTGAAGAAAATACTAAACACCTTTGACATATTCATTGTTCAAAAGTATTGTATATATACATGTATTATATGATATATGCATTTGTATATATATATAAGTATTTGTATATATATATAAGTATTATAAACATATATACACATAAGTGTACATAATATATATATATATATATATATATATATATATATTTGTGTATATATTTATAAAATATAAAACACATTTATTTGTATTATTTCTCCAATACTTATTTTCTTTTTTAATTTAACTACTTTATTTTTAAAATAAGATAAATATACAGATTTGAAAAAAGGAATTTTGCATAAAGAATATAAATACATTATTGCCAGTACTTAATTTTTTAAAAGAGTTGATAGTATGAATTAAAATCTTACTAGTTAAAATGAGCATAAAGAACATGTAAAACAAGATGTAACCTGGATAAAGTTAAAGTTTTCTTGGTGTGTAAAGATTAAGCTTAGTGATTTTTCATCATTTTTTGGCCTTTGTTTTCAATGAAATTCCTATAGTCTGTGAGTTGTTTCTGGGATGTTCAGAGCTTTCTGGAGTTAGTATCCAATTATGAGTGACTGCATATTATGTCTGTTTTTTTGTGACCGGGTTATCTCACTCAGGAGGATATTCTCCAGATGTATCCATTTTCTTAAGAATTTCATAAAGTCATTGTTCCTGATAGATGAGTAGTACTCCATTGTGTAAATACACCATATTTTTGTATCCATTCATCTACTGAAGGACATCTGGGTTCTCTCTAGGTTCTGGCGATTATAAAAAGGGCTGCTATGAACATTGTAGTGCATGTGTCTTTGCAGTATTTTGGAATGTCTCTGGGGTATGTGCCCAGAAGAGGAATAACTGGGTCTTCAGTTAGTACTATGTCCACTTTTCAGAGGAACCACCAGACTGATTTCCAGAGTGGTTGTACCGGTTTAAAACCCCACAAACAGTGGAGAGGTATTCCTATCTCTCTGCACCCAAGCCAGCATCTGCTGTCATCTGAATATTTGATCTTAGCCATTTTGGTTGGTGTTAGGTGAAATCTCAGGGTTGTTTTGATTTGCATTTCCCTGATGGCTAAAGATGTCGAGCACTTCATTAGAAGTTTCTCAGCTATTCTATATTCCTCAATTGAGAACTTTTTGTTTAGCTCTGTACTCTATTTTTAATAGGGTTGTTTAATTCTCTGGTTTCTAAAATCTTGAGTTCTTGTATACCATGGATATTAGGCCTCTATCAGATGTACAGTTGGTAAAGAGCTTTTCCCAATCAGTTGGCTGCCATTTTGTTTTCTTGAAAGTATCCTTAGCCTTACAGAAACATTGTAATCTCATTAAGTACTATTTGTCAATTTTTGACTTTAGAGGACAAGCCATTGGTACTCTGTTCAGGAAATGTTCTCTTGTGCCTATGTGTTCTAAGGTTTTTCATATATTCTCTTCTAACAGTTTAAGTGTACCTGATTTAATGTGGAGATCTTTGATCCACTGCATTTAAGATTTGTACAAGGAAATAACAAAGGATCTGTTTTTATTCTTCTGCAAGCTGAGTACCAGTTGGACCAACACCACTTTTTAAAGAGGGTGTCCATTTTCCATTAAATGTTTTTGGCTCCAATGTCAAAAATATGGTGACCATATATGTTAAGGCTCATTTCTGGATTTTCTCTTCTATTCCATTGATCCATGAGCCTATCTCTGTATCAGTACCACAGAATTTTTTTTGAACAACTTTATTTTACAAAACAAAGATAAATGTACAGATTTTAAATATATTTTGCTTAAAATTATACATTTTTGTCAGTACTTTTTTCAGATTTTAACATAATTTTTACATAAAACTATATGAATATATTTTTTAGTCAGTACTTGTTTTTTTCAAGGTTTGATAGTATGCCTTGAAAACTTAATAGTTACAATGAGCTAAATTACATGTAAAACAAAATGTAAAATGGAAATAAAGTTTCCTTGTTTTGTAAATATTTTTATTGTTTTGTTTTGTTTTCTTTATTTTTTTGGACTTCATACAGTCTGTGAGTTGTTTCTGGGGGAGTGCAAGCATCTGGGGTTAGCATCCCACTATCAGTGACTGCATATTATGTCTGTTCTTTTGTGACTGGGTTATCTCACTCAGGATGATCTTCTCTAGATGCAGCCATTTTCTTAAGACTTTGGTTAAGTCATTGTTTCTGGTGGCTGAGTAGTATACCATTGTGTAAATGTACCACAATTTTTGTATCCACTCATCTTCTGAAGGACATCTGGGTTCCTTCTAGCTTCTGGCTATTATAAATAGAGCCGCTATGAACATTGTGGTGCATATATCTTTGTTGTGTATTAAAGTGTCTCTGGGGTATATGCCCAGAAGTGGAAAAGCTGGGTCTTCAGGTAGTGCTATATCCACTTTTGTGAGGTATCGCCAGACAGATTTCCAGAGTTGTTGTATTAGCTTGCAACCCCACCAACAGTGGAGAAGTGTTCCTATTTCTCCACAGCCTCTCCAGAATCTGCTGTCATCTGAGTTTTGATCTTGGCCAATCTGACTGGTGCTAGGTGGAATCTCAGGTTTGTTTTAATTTGCATTTCTCTGATGGCTAAGGATGTCCAGCACTTCCTCAGATGTTTCTCGGCCATTCGGTGTTCCTCAAGTGAAAATGCTTTGTTTAGCTCTGTACCCCATTTTTTAATAGAGTTATTTGATTCTCTGGTATCTAGCTTTTGAGTTCCATGTACACCTTGGATATTAGGTCTCTATCTGATGTGGTGTTGGTAAAGATCTTTTCCCATTCTGTTGGTTGCCGTTTTGATTTCTTGACGATGTCCTTAGCCTTACAGAAACTTTGCAATCTCATTAAGTCCCATTTGTTAATCTTTGACCTTAGAGCTTGAGCCATTGGTGTTTTGTTCAGGAAATTTTCTCCTGTGCCTATGTGTTCTAAGGTTTTCCCTACTTTCTCATCTAATAGTTTCAGTGTATCTGGTATAATGTGGGGATCTCTGATCCACTTTCACTTGAGCTTTATACAAGGAGATAAGAAAGGGTCTATTTTCATTCTTTTGCATGCTGAGTACCAGTTGGATGAGCACCATTTGTTAAATAGGCTGTCCTTTTTCCATTGAATGTTTACTACTCATTTGTCAAAAATCAGGTGACAATATACTTGAGGGCTCATTTCTGGTCTTCTATTCTATTCCATTGATCCACATGCCTATTTCTTTACCAGTACCATGCAGTTTTCAGCACAATTGCCTTGTAATATAGCTTGAGATCATGGATAGTGATTCCCACAGATGTTTTTTTTTTTTGTTGTTGAGGATGGATTTCGCTATTCTAGGTCTTTTGTAATTCCATATGAAATTGCACATTTATCTTTCCAATTCCATGAAGAACTGGGTTGGAATTTTGATGGGGATTGCATTGAATCTGTAGATTGCTTTTGGTAGGATGTCCATTATTAGATGTTGATTTTTCCAATCCATGAACATGAGAGATCTTTCCATTTTCTGAGATCCTCCTCAATTTCTTTCTTTAGAGGTTTGAAGTTCTTATCATACAGGTCCTACATGGCTTAGTTAGAGTCACACCAATGTATCTCATAGTTTTTGTGACAATTGTGAAGGGTACCTTTTCCCTAATTTCTTTCTCCACATGTTTGTCCTTTGAGTATAGGAAGGCTACTGAATTGTTTGAGTTAATGTTGTATCCAGCCACTTTGCTGAACTTGTTTATCAACTGTAGGAGTTCTCTGATAGAATTTTTGGAGTCACTAATGTACACTATCATGTCATCTACAAAGAGTGATGTTTTTATCTCTTCCTTTCCGAATTGTATCCCCTTGATCTCCTTTTGCTGTCTAATTGCTCCATCCAGGACTTCCAGTACTATGTTGAATAGGTAGGGGGAGAGTGGGCAGTCTTGTCGAGTCCCTGATTTTAGTGGGATTGCTTCAAGTTTCTCGCCATTATGTTAGATGTTGGTTGTTGGTTTGCTGTATATTGCTTTTATTATGTTTAAGTATAGACCTTGGATTCCTGTTCTTTCCAGGACTTTTAACATGAAGAGGTGTTGGATTTTGTCAAATGCTTTCTCAGCATGTAGTTAGATGACTATGTGATTTTGGTCTTTGAGTTTGTTTATATGGTGGATTACATTGATGGATATCCTTATGTTAAACCATCTCTACATCCCAGGAATAAAGCCTACCTGGTTATGATGAATGATCGTTTTGATGTGTTCTTGGATTCGGTTTGTAAGGATTTTGTTGAGTATTTTTGCATCAATGTTCATAAGTGAGATTGGTCTGAAGTTCTCTTTCCTTGTAGGGTCTTTGTGTGCTTTAGGTACGAGGGTTATTATAGCCTGAAAAAATGAGTTGGGTAATATTCCATCTTATTTTATCTTTTGGAATAGTTTGGCGAATATTGGTGTTATATCCCCAATAAATGTCTCATAAAATTCTGCACTGAACCTGGGCTTTTTTTGGTTGGGAGACTTTTGATGACTTCTTCTATTTCTTTAGGTGTTATAGGGTTATTTAGATGGTTTATGTGGTCCTGGTTTAACTTTGGGACCTTGTATAGGTCTAAGAATTTGTCCATTTCCTCCAGATTTTCCAATTTTGTGGAGTATAAGTTTTTGTAGTAGGATCTGATGATTTCTTGAATTTCCTCAGTTTCAGTTGTTATGTCACGACTTTCCTTTCTGATTTTGTTAATTTCTATACTCTCTCTTTGCCCTCTAGTTAGTCTGGCTAGGGGTTTATCAATCTTGTTTATTTTCTTAAAGAACCAACTCTTGGTTTTGTTGATTTTTTCAAATTTCCTTTTGTTTCTATTTGGTTTATTTCTGCCCTAGTTTTGATTATTCCTTGCCATCTACTCTTTTTGGGTATATCTGCTTCCTTTTGTTCTAGGGCTTTTAGCTGTGTTGTCAGGTTGCTGAGGTGAGCTCTCTCCAGTTTCTTTTTGGAAGCACTTAGGGCTATGAGATTTCCTCTCAATTCTGCTTTCATTGCATCCTATAGGTTTGGGTATGTTATGTTTTTGTTTTTGTTGAATTCTAGAAAATCCTTAATTTCTTTCTTTATTTCTTCTTTGACCCTGCTATCCTTTAACAGAGTGTTGTTTAGTTTCCATGTGTATGTGGTTTTTTGTTGTCTTTGTTGTTGTTAAAGACCAGCCGTAAACCAAGGTGATCTGAGAGAATGCCTGGGAGTATTTCAATCTTCTTATATCGATGGAGGCTCGTTCTGTGTCCAATTATGTGGTCAATTTTCGAGAAGGTGCCATGGGGTGGTGCGAAGAAGATGTATTCTTTTACTTTAGGATAGTATGTTCTGTATATATATATATATATATATATATATATATATATATATATATATATATATATATATCAATTCTAGTTTGTTCAAAGTCTTTGCTAGTTTTGCAGTGTCCTTGTTCAGTTTCTGTTTACATTATCTGTCCATTGGTGAGACTGGGGTATTAAAGTCTCTCACTATTATTGTGTGGGTTGAAATGTATTTTTTGAGCTTTAGTAGGGTTTCTTTTATGAATGTGGGTGATTTTTTATTTAGAGCATATATGTTAAGGATTGAGAGTTCCTCCTGAGAGATTTTTCCGGTAATGAGTAAAAAGTGTCCTTCCTTATCTTTTTTGATAACTTTTGGTTGGAAATTTACTTTATTCGATATTAGAATAGCCACTCCAGCTTGCTTCTTGGAGCTGTTTGCTTGGAAGTTTTTTTCCCTCCCTTTTAATCTGAGATAGTGTCGGTCTCTGTCTCTGAGATGAGTTTCCTGTATGCAGCAAGAGGCTGGATTTTGTTTATGTATCCAGTCTGATAATCCATGTCTCTTTATTGGGGAGTTGAGACCATTTATGTTAATAGATATCAAGGAATAGTTGTTTCTGTTTCCTGCCATTGTTGCATTTTTGAGTTGAGTTGTGTCTGTGTTTTTTTTTTTTTTTTTTTTTTTTCTTCTTTTAGTTTTCTTGTTTAGGAGTTTTCTTTTTTTTACTAGGCTGTATTTTCCCTCATTGTATTGGGTTTTCCACCTCTAATTCGTTGTAGTGCTGGGTTTGTTGTTAGATATTGTGTGAATTTTATTTGTCTTGAAATATCTTCGTCAGTCCAACGATGGTGATTGATAGTTTTGCTGGGTATAGCAGCTTGGGCTGGCACTTGTGCTCTCTTATAGAGTGCATGGTGTCTGTCCAGGCTCTTCTAGCTTTCATAGTCTCTGTTGAGAAATCGGGTGTGAGTCTGATTGGTTTGCCTTTATATGTTACCTGACCTTTTTCCCTTACTGCTTTTAGTATTCTTTCTTTGCTTTGGGCACTTGATGTTTTTACTATTATGTGTCGGGAGGTATTTCTTTTCTGGTCCAACTTATTTGGAGTTCTGAAGGCTCCTTTTATGCTCGTGGTCATCTCATTCTTGAGGGTAGGGAAGTTTTCTTTCTGCAAACAGTGATGTTTTTACTTCTTCCTTTCCAATTTGTATCCCTTTCATTTCATTTTGCTGTCTAATTGCTCCAACGAGGACATCCAGTACTATGTTGAATTGGTGGGGTAGAGTGGGCAGCCTTGTCTAGTCCCTGGCTTAAATGGTATTGCTTCAAGTTTTTCACCCTTAAGTTTGATGATGGCTATTGGCTTGCTGTATAGGGCTTTTAATATGTTTAGGTATGGGCCTTGGATTCCTGTTCTTTCCAAGACTTTTAACAAGAATGTGTGTTGAATTTTGTCAAATGCTTTCTCAGCATTTGGTGAGATGACCATATGTTTTTTTTTCCTTAATATTGTTTACATAATGTATTATGCTTATGGATTTCCATATATTAAACCATCCCTGCATCTCAAGGATGAAGCTTACTTGATCATGGTGAATGACTGTTTTGATGTGTTCTTGAATTCGGTTTGCAAGAATTTTGTTTAGTATTTTTGCATCAATGTTCTTAAGTGAGATTGGTCTGAACTTCTCTTTCCTTGTAGGATCTTTGTGCAGTTTAAGAACGAGGGTTATTGTGGCCTCAAAATTGCGTTATGTAGTGTTCCATCTGGCTCTCTGGTGGAATCGTTTGGAAAGTATTGGTATTAGGTCATCAATAAATGTCTGATAGTATTCTGCACTGAACACATCTGGACCTGAGCTTTTCTTGTTTGGGAGGATTTTGATGACTACTTCTATTTCTATAGGTGTTATGGGATTATTTAGATGATTTACCTAGTCCTGGTTTAACTCTAGTATCTGGTATCTGTCTAGGAATTCATGCTTTTCCTAAAGATTTTCCATCTCTGTTGAATATAGGCTTTCGTAGTAGGATCTGATGATTTATTGAATTTTCTCAGTTTCAGTTGTTATGTCTCCATTCTCATTTATGATTATTTTTTTTCAATTTGGATGCTCTCTCTCTCTTTGTCCACTAGTTATTCTAGCCAAGGGTTTATTGTTAATTTTCTAAAAGAACCAGCTCTTGGTTTTGTTGATTCTTTGAATGGTTCTTTTTGTTTCTATTTGATCAATTTCTTCTTTGAGTTTGATTATTTCTTGCCATCTACTCCTCTTTGGTGTATCTGCTGCCTTTTGTTCTAGAGCTTTCAACTGTTCTTTCAAGTGCTAGTGTATGATCTCTCCAGTTTGTTTTTGGAAGCAGTCAGAGCTATGAGTTTTCCTCTTAATACTGCTTTCATCACATCCCATAGGTTTTGGTATGTTGTGTTTTAATTTTTATTAAATTCTAGAAAATTATTAATTTCTTTCTTTATTTCTTCTTTGACCATGCTATTTGTTAATAGAACATTGTTTAGTTTCTGTGTATATATGGGAATTTTGTTGTCTTTGTTGTTATTAAAGACCATCCTTAGACCATGGTGATTTGATAGAATGTGTAGGAGTATTTGAATCTTCTTTTATCTATTGAGGATTGATAGCCTATATCTTTTAATTGGGGAATTGATTCCATTTATTTTAAGAGATATTTAGGAATAGTGGTTGCTATGTCCTGCTATTTTTGCTTTTATAGGTAGAATTGTGACTATGTGTCTTTCTTCCTATGGTTTTTTTTTGCTTAGGTATTTTTTAGTTTTTATGAGGATATAGTTTCTCTCCTTGTATTGGATTTTTCACCTATAATTCATTTTATTGCTGGGTTTGTTGTCAGATATTGTGTAAATTTAGTTATATCCTAGAAATTCTTGGTCTCTCCATCTATGATGATTTAGAGTTGTTCTGGGTAAAGCAGCATGGGCTGATACTTTTGTTCTCTTATGGTCTGCATAATGTCTATCTTGTATCTTCTAGCTTTCATAGTCTCTGTTTAAACGTTGGGTGTGATTCTGATTGATCTGTCTTTGTATATTACAGGACCTTTTTTCCTTACTGCTTTTAGCATTATTTCCTTGCTTTGGGCACTTGGCCTTTTTACTCTTATGTTTTGGGAGGAAATTCTTTTATGGTCCACTCTATTTGGAGTTCTGTAGGCCTCTTTCATGCTTATGGTCATCTCATTCTTAAGTTTAGAGAAGTTTTTTTCTATGACTTTTTGAAGATTATTTACGTTGCCTCTGAGTTGATATTCTTCACCCTCTTTTATTCCTATTATCCTTATGTTTGGTATTCTCATTGTGTCCTGGATCTCCTGGACTTTTTGGGTTAGGAGATTTTCAGGTTATGCATCTTCTCTGACTGTTTTGTCTATGTTTTCAATGTTGTCTTTTGCCCCTGAGATTCTCTCTTTCATCTGTTATAGTCTGTTTGAGATGCTTGCATCTGTGACTACTCATTTCTGTTTTTCAGTTTTTTACTCCAGGGTTATCTCTTTTAGTGTTTTCTTTATTGTTTCCATTTGCATTTTAAATTCTTTCTTCAATTTCTTCATCTCTTTGTTTCTGTTTTCTTCTAATTCTGTGATTTCTTTTAGTGTTTTTTGAGTTTCTTCTTTAAAAGCTTCTATATCTTTATCCTCTTCCTCCCGTTCTTCTTTTAGAATCTCCATCATCATCTTGAGGTATGATTTCAGGTCTGAGTCTTCCTTTTCTGAAGTGTTTGACATTTGGCTGTTTGCTGTGGTGGGATAGCTGGGTTCTGATGTTGCCAGGTTTTCTTGATTTCAATTGGGTAAGTTCTTTTGCTTTCCTCTTGCCATCCTGTTGTCTGTCATAGGTTCCCACCTCTTCTATGTACCTGGTCTGTGTCCCTGGATCTCAGCTGTTCCTGGTGGCAAATGGCCTGAGCATTTGGTCCACATGCAGGGGCCCTCAGGTTGGAATCTGTTTCCCTAAGGCAGAGTTCCTGTTCCCCTGAACCAATTGGGGGGGGGGCTCTTTCCACATACTCAGCCCAGATCTCTCTACTCCCTGGCTACTCGCAGCACAGTCTCTCCAGTCCTGCGTCCCTGAATCTCTGCTGTTCCTGGTGGCAATGGCCTGAGCATTTGGATAAACTCATTTATATTTAGACCATTTGTAAATGTAAATTTAATTTTAATTATACATGTAAATTAAATTTCATTTTACTAGAATCTAATAAAAAGAGAATTTATCTACAGCAAAGCTTAAAACATAAGCATAATTTGAGATAAGTAATTTAATGTGGAAATCAAAATTACAATTAATAATGATAAGATTCTATTTATAAAATGAGAACCAGGGAAGAAACAAATATGGAGACAGTTAAATTAGCAAAACCAAAAAATTTTATAAATAGCACCTGCTGGAAGACTAAGGTCGGTTGAGTGTAGGAAGGAAGAAGAAGAAATTGAATAGAAGGAATAGAATGTATTGGCATAAAATTATGGTGGATGGGGATCCACCCCATATGCAGCAACCAAACACAAGTACTATTGCTGTTGCCAAGACGTGCTTACTGGCAAGAGCCTAATATGAATGCCTCCTCAGAGGCTGTGCCAGAGTCATACAGATACAGTAGAGGGTGCTTGCAGCTAATCATTTGACTAACGTGGAGACCCCAATGAAAAAGCTGAAGAATGGACTGAATAAGCTGAAAGGATTTGAAACCCCATATAAAGAGCAATATTATCAACCAAGTAAATCCCCCAGAACTCCCACGGTCGAAAGCAGCAACCAATGAGCACACATAGAGAGATCCATGGTTCCAGTGGCATATGTACAGTCTCATACTGTCTGGAATTAATGGGAGAAGAGGCCTTAGGTCCAGTGAAGTGTTCACAGTGTAGTGGAACATCAAAGCACTGAGGTGAAGAGGGTGGTTGGGGGAGGGAACACTTTCATAAATGCAAGTGGAGGGCGAGGGGAGAAAGTATTGGGGGGAGGGAATAACATTTGAAATATAATACAGAGAATATCCAATAAAAATAAATAAAAAAGAAAAAAAAATTGGTGGAAATCCTAGGAGAAGAATTGTAGAGAAAATGAAGCAGATGTAGTGGATTTGATAGTTTTTTTTTTTTAAACAAAAATTGTTGGGTTACATATTCACTACAATAAAATTAATATAAAAATTCTGGGAAATCCACAGAGGAGGAATCAAATCAGTTATAAAAACAAGTGCAGAACAAAGAAACCAGGAAAAAAATGACCCTCCTTATCAGCATAAAGAAACATTTTATCATATCAACATAAAAAAGGAGCAGGATTAAATTGATAAATCTGTGGTAAAACCATTATGTAATTAAATTCTTTTGTTTAAAGAAATAAATGTAATACATTGGGGACACAAAGTCCCATCTGTCCATCCCTTGTTCCCAAATGATGCTTTCAGTGTCAGGATTGTGCTACATCTGGATGATTTTTAAACCAAAAGGAATTTCCTAAACAACATAGCCTATTTCCAGAATTATAAGTTCTTCATCAGAAACTGACACCAATATCTTATTGCTGAAGACAATATCTACACAACTTGTTGAACATGAAAAAGTAGGTCTGGTGGCATCATAGACTCTCCAAACTTCCATTCTAGCATCTATTACAAGATGGTACTGTGCACAAACCCAGCTAGAAATTTTTTGTTATGCAATGCTATCTTACTTGTAAGATATTTCAGAGCACTGTTGATACAAATCTTGTGGGAGAAAACATCCAGTATATGATTTGACCTAAGGTCTATTCCAGGAGATAGAACATATACTGGACGTCCCTTTGGAGGCCAAGAACCAGAGATTGGATAGCCCAGGGACATAGAGTAAAAGCAAATAAAACCTGTTTTAGTTAATTGTAACTAAAAATTCAAAACATGTCAATAATATTACCCTTAATGATACTTTTTTGTGATAATAGACCAGTTCTTTGTTCACCCATTATTAAATAAGCTTCCTCCTGCAGCAGTTTGGAAGAAATACAGAGACAGATAGCCAGTTATCCAGAAAGTGAGACAACTTGGAACACTCAGACCTAAATGAGATGTCTTTAGCAAATTCCTCCCCTCAGATTACAGGGAAATCCACAGAAGAGGAAACAAAACCAGTATAAGAACCAGAACAGAATGAAGAAACCATGAAAAAATGATCCTCCTAATCAACGTAAGCAAAGTCCAAATGAACTCACAAAAACTTAGAAATGTTCTCAGGGCCTTCACAAACATGCACCAGGTAGGTTCTCTCTGTATTTATAATAGTTTTCACCTTAGTATCTTTATGGCATTTTTGAGAGTGTCAATTAGTGGGTCTCTGATTGTTGTGATTTCTCTTGAGATTTTTTTCCTTCTGTCTTTTTAACATGTCCAACTTCAAGATATTTTTTAAATCTAATTATATTTAGTTTAGTTATATTCATAAATATCCTTTAGAAGTTTGTCTTTATTTTTTCTTATGAGATAGAAAGGGAGTAGACTCTAACGGAACGAGTTATGGGAATGATCTTGGAGGAGTAAAGGGAGAGGATATAGTGATTAGGATATATTCTATGGAAAAAAGAAGAAAATACTCAATAAAATACAGTGTTTGCCTAGTGTTATTGTACACTGTGTAAAGTTTATCGATGTGTTATTCAATTTCTGATGTCTAGCCTTCATACCTTTGTGCAATCTGAACAGGGCAAGGTAATGCTTACATCAAGAATCTTCTGTCTCAAGTTTGTGTCAACAATGCACATCATTTATTCTCTGCCTTGTCAATAAAAGATGTAAAAACCAATAACTAATCAATAGATAGATTAGAGCAGGACAAACACAGGCCAGGAGAGGATGGAGAGAAAAAGAGGTAGAGAGTAGTGGTCAGGAGTTAAGATCCTGGAGACATCTTGGAAGAACACATCTGAAGTCCAAAGAGCAATGCCAATAGTAATCTGCAAGCATCTCGAGGATTTTGGCTAAGAAGGAGCAGACTTGATTAGAAGATATAAATAGAATTACAATGCCCAGTTATGGTACATTAGGTCGAAAATAAAGCTTGATCTCAGTGTTGTTATTAGAGAACTATCTAGGATGAAAAATGAGAAACTGTTGCTATGTTAATTTCATACATTTATAATAAAATTTCCCTCACAATGAAAACTACAGATTATTGTCTCTGGTCATATTGAGATTAAAAAAAAATCTCAGTTTGGGCATACAGTTTAGCAGAAATTATTCCAACCATGATATTAAGGCTGGTCTTTCTGATAGACACTCGGAACCCTGGACTGGAGGTACAAGGATACCAGGTCCCTGAGGTTTGCTGGCTCTTCAACCCTATCAAATTGTTGAATTTCACATTTAATTATAGATGCTGCATCGTAAACAAAGAGACAAATAAAAAATCAACACCAAATAAAATGTACATGAGGAACAATACCCTACATTTAACTATGTTATCTAAATTCATGTATATACATGTGCACAAGCAATACATACTGTACACACACAAACACTCAAAGACAAACACAAATACACACATACACTTGGGGGTAGTGGGGGGAAAGGAAGAGAAAGAAAAAGATCTTTAACTAAGAAACAGTTGTGACTTAAAAATTTAGTCATTAAATGACATTCTATGTTTTCTAATATCCCCATTCTAATAAAGCAGAAATAGTAGAATGTTCAGGACAAAGACAGTAAGCAGTAAACATTACTAGTACTTAGTTATAGCTAAAAAATCTGTAGACACACACATGTAAATTTTATGAAACAGAACTAAGACAAAAATGTTACATCAAATACATATTTAGAAATTAGAGCTTAAAAATAATGTTAAAGTATTTATAAATAAAACAAATAGTGTAGTGGTTATTTTACTCAAATATCAAAATAATCCTATGCATTGTATCAGACCACCTTGGATTAAGGCTGTTCTTCAATAACAAGAAAAACAACAAAAAGGCTACATACATATTGAATGTGAACAATGCTTTACTGGATGATAGCTTTGTTAAGTAATAGATAAAGAAATAAATTAAGGATTTTTAAGAATTTAGTGAAAATGGTGGCACAACACCGCAAAACTTATGAGATAAAATGAAAGCAATGCTAAGAGGAAAAAAAATTATAGCTCTAAGTGCCTCCAAAAAGAAACTTGAAAGAGTATACAATAACAACTTGATAGCACAAATGAAAACATAAGAACAAAAAGAAGCAGATGCACTCCAAAGGAGTAGATGGCACAAAATAATCAAACTCATCAGTGAAATCAACCAAATAGAAACAAAAAGAACTATACAATGAATCAAAAAAGCAGGACCTGGTTCTTTGAGAAATCAATTAGATTGATGAACCCTTAACCAGACAAACTAGTAAGCAAAGAAAGAGTGTCCAAATTAACAAAATCAGAAATGAAAGGGGAGACATCACAACAGAAATTGACGAAATTCAAAAAATCATCAGATCTTATTACAAAAGACTATACTCAACAAAAATGGAAACTAGTAATGTCCTCGACAGAATTCATTTGGAACAACAAAACACACAGGATAGAGGAAACCATTCTCAATAATAAAAGAACTTCTGGGCGGATCACCATCTATGACCTCAAACTGACAGAGAAATTACGATAAAACCCACATTGTATTGGTACAGTGAAGGACAGGTAGATCAATGGAACAGAAATAAATGCCCAGAAATAAACCCAAACACCTATGATCACTAGCTCTTTGACAAAGGAGCTAAAAACATTTAAAAGATCAAGGACAGCACCTTCAACATATGGTGTTGGTTCAAATGATAGCATGCAGAAGAATGCAAATTGACCTTTCCTATCTCTCCTTGTACAAAGCCCAAGTCTAATGGATAAAAGACCTCCACATTAAACCAGGCACACTGAAACTAATAAAAGAGAAAGTGGGGAGGAGCTTAGAACACATAGGAACAGGGGAAATTTTCCAGAACAGAACACCAATGGCATAAGCTCTAAGATCAACAGTTGACAAATGGGACCTTATAAAATTCCAAAGCTTCTGTAAGGCACACGACATTGTCCATAGGACAAAACAACAACCAACAGATTGAGAAAGAATCTTTTACAATCCTACATCCAATATATACATAGAACTCAAGAAGGTAGACTCCAGAGAATCAAAAAATTCTATTAAAAATAGGTTACAGAGTTAAAAAAGAATTATCAAATGAAGAATATCAAATGACTGAGAAGCACCTAAAGAAATGTTCAATTCCTTAGTCATCAGGAAAGTGTCAGAAATACACAAGAAACCATGTATGATATTTATTACTGCTGAATATTTTTCATACTGTATTGTATAACATACTGTATGTAAAATATCTTTGCATTTTATATCAATAGCTTTCCTTATTTGTAAATATATGCTAAATTTTATTGTATTTTTTAGTCAGAAAAAATATATTTTTCTTCAAAATATTCTTATTGATACCATATAGCAATAATGGTACTTAAATTTAACTATATTGAAATAAAATAAATGGGTAATGTGGATGTATTCATATATAAAATATATTATTTAATTTTATTCTATTTAAATAAAATACAAAAGAACTGAGCAAGTCTGAAGTTAGGAATACAAAATTGTGGTTATTCTTGTGGGACACATTTGACTTAAACGGAGCTAGAAGTGGGTAGTTGGCTCAGAACTTTTGCTTGCTTTCTTCTCTGCAGGTGAGTTACATGAATACTCACTTTGTAAGACTGTATAAATTTCAGTAGCTTTTGCTTTATATGAAAGCTAAAATTTTTGATGAAATTATCTCTTGCTATTTGTGGCAGCAGTGCTTCTGTATTCCTGAGAAGCTATTCTATCTCTACTTATCTCCTCATTTAATTATTGCTTAAAAAGATGATGATCTCATTTCTTTTTCAAAGTAATAGTAGTTACATTTTTCTAAATTTTCCAGTAAATTTTCTTTCAATATACAATGAAAACTACTGGTATTAACTGGCTATTTGTCTGATATCTCTAGCATTTATATAATGCTATCCTACAAAAATGTGTTATTTCCATCGAGATAATTTTCTGCCTACAAGACATACTAGTGCTACAAGGTGTGGTAGTAATCAATCAATATCTGATTCAGGCCAGTTCACAAGATGGAACCCATACCTGAATCTCCTAATCTCCTATTGTTATGTCTCCATAACAATTGCTACTCTTAAAAAAATAAATTGACAACGGAATCTTTATAGTTTCAGAAGTTTAATCCATGATTGTCATAGCAGGAAGAATGGTGGCATGAAGTCAGAATCAGATCAGAGTACGATATCTATACACACAATTAGCAAGCAGAGAAAGACACCGAACTTGGGATTTTATATCTTGAAGTTTACCCTCAGTGAAACACATCCTCTAATAGGTCACACCTCTTCCAACATGACTGCACCACCTAATCCTCAAGTAGTGCCAAGCACTGTTGATCAAACACTAAAGCATGTGAGCCTATGGGGACATATCTATTTAAGCAACCACAACAACACTGCTTGCTTGAACTACAAACCTGAAGATAGGAGTTCAAGAATATAGAGTTAGAATAATACTACTGTTCTTAATAGAAAAAACAAAGAAAAAAAACCCAAAAAACACTCCAAGAAAATAACTCATGATATTCTACTATATTTACAGACAAATGACTTACTCAGACCTTGTCAGAGAAGGGTTTTCCTGAAGTAAATGGAAACATACAGAGACTCATAAGAGGATATTACGCAGAGAACGAATAACCTTTGAATACTCAGCTCTAAATGACCTATTTTCATCAAATCCCTCCCCTCAGTGCTCATACAACCCTGCTGAAAAGGAGGCAAAGATATTGTATGAACCAGAGGTGATATAGCACACTAAGAAAAACAGCTCTCTATATGAAAATGATCCAAGTACTTATGAAGTCACTGCCAGTGAGACAGCATGCCCTGGGCCTGCATGGGTATGGGCCAACTACATCCTGCACATTTATGCTATGACTTCTAGTTCCGTGATTTTATGGAATTCCTGAGTACATGAATGAGTACTCTTCTCTTTCTTCTAACTTCCTTGGGCTTTTTTCCTTTTGCTTATTTAACCCAATTCCAATATGATAGTGTTATTGTAGGATATGCTGTTATGCTATACTGTTTCCCTAAAAAAAAGAAATTTGTTTTCGAATGAGAGCTAAAAAGGAGTCAAAACAGGTAGGAGGGGATTGTGCAGGAACTGGGAGGAGTAGGAGGAGAGGAAATTATGGTAGGAATATTTTATGTGAGAAAAAATATCTACTTTTTAAACAAGGAAATGAGTAAAAATAAAAATAAATAAAAAACCAAAAGGGTTGGTAATCAAACCTCTTTCCCTTTTCCTTACACATCTGGTCTTACTTTTAGTATTCCTTACATATCCTCCCTGCATCATCAAACCCTTCATTTCTGTAACCATTCCTTTCTTAGTCTCCTTTGATTTTGTATCCTTGGGTTTAAACAGTCTAAAAGTTGACTTTTACTGGCATAATGGTCTTCTGTGCACTGTGTGAACTTACTGTTCCAAAGTTTTTCTTTAAACTGTAAGCTAGTTTCTCATATCTAGTTTCAGAGACAGTGCTTTAGGAGAACAATTGACTGACAGCTACATATACATGTAGGCTTCATTTTTGTTTTAATACTATTTTTTTTTCCAATTTGAGAATGGCTAAAATTCTGACAATCATTTTGCTTTTCTACTAAATTTTTTTAATTAAAACTCAACATGTAACTTTGTGATAATAATTGGAACACATCATTAAGCCTGAAAAGTTGTAAGCATGGTTTTGGTATGCATTCATTGACCCCCTTCTTTCATGCATCTGAATGGGCTTTTCAATTGCTTTGGCCAAAATAAAAGAGAAAAAAAAATGCACAATGTTAAGCTTTTGTCCTCAGGCTCCACATTTCAAATCAATTTTCATGGGTCAGGGAGTTAGTGCAGCTGTCAAATGTATGTAGTTCACTTAGAGACCTGATTTTGTATGCCACTACCTTTATTTGATAGTCCACAGTCATCATGACTGCAGCTATAGTGTACTGAATGGGTCCTGGCCAATGTGGGTACTGTACAATCTTACATATGCACACAATTAAAATTAATAACATGTTTATATATAAAATACGTGTTATTGGTCAACTTTCCAGCTTTCCGAGTGAACTTTTACCATGGTCACAGAGATATTTTACTACAAAACCTTTAATAGGTACTTTGTATAATTGTCTTGCTTTCTACATTTAACTGAACAATTAAACAACTATTTGAGTCTTATAATTTTAATGTCTGATTTTGGTTGTCAACTTGACTATATCTGGAATCAATTGAATGCCACGTTTCTGAGAAGACCTCTGAGAGATTTTCTTTATTGAATTAATTGAGGTGAGAAGAACAGCCCTAAATTCGGCTCATATCTTTTGGCATCAATCTCCTTAAAAACATGGAGAAAAGAAAGCTGGTCCCAGCCTGCTTGCACTCACACTCTATCAAGTGTGTCTATCCTGTTGCTGCAGACACTCTTTAATAGAGCATCTTCTGATTCCAAAGGAAACATGATCTGCAGCACTGACTGACGAAGTACCTCAGATTGAGAGTGCAACACATCCAATATTGGACTTAACAATTTCTGAGTTTTCTACCTTGCAGTTGTGAGGTAGACGTTATTGTCACTGTGGGATTACCATCCTATACTATTGTCTAATCGATGATACACATCATATTAATTCATATACAATATAAAAATATAGTTATATATATGTATGAATATGTGTATATATGTATACATCAATATGCTTATCTATATATGTATGTATAAGGTGCAACATATATATGTATGTATATATGTATATATGTGTATATATATATATATATATATATATATATATATATATATTTGTTAATTTAGAGAATGTTGCCTAATATAACCTTTTCTGGAAAAGCCAGCATTCACCCAAGTAATTTGAATATTATGCTGAATAGTGTAATATCAACTGCACCCTGGCAGAGTCATATGAACAGAGGGAACATTACTTATATAATTGTATTTATAAAATCTGGCTCTAAAATAGTGTTGTAGTCATATAGCAGACTCTAATAATTCAAAGTGAATAGTATCACTATTAGATAGTGATCCTAGGTTCTATAAGGAAGCAAGTTGACCTAACTCTAGGAACAAAACAGGAAACACCATTATTCCATGGTTTTTTCATCAGCTGCAAGTTCTGGGGTTCTGCCCAATATGAATTCCTATATTGTCTTTATTTATTAGACTTCTTGAGATATGTAAACTAAATACATGTTTCTTTCCATGTTGTTTTTGGTTATGGTTTTTATCACAGTAATAGTAATCTTTATAGAAATACAAGTCTTTTAGACACTAGTGGTATGGAGAAAGATACACAGAAAATGATATACCATTTTTTTTCATCCATAGGGCATAAGAGAATTGAGCTGAAACTGCCTTAAATGCAATTCTAGTAAGAAAGATAATACCCCATGGTCTCATGGACTTAGATTAGAAACAAACTCTGTCTGAATTTGCTTTAATGAAGTGGGGAACACAGAGTAGTTACTAGGAGGTAGGTATGGTAAAAATGTTTGTGAGGGAATAGTTGGCCAGTGAGCATGATTGCAAGGTGGTCAGCAGTGTAATTGTCGGCACTGGAGAATGGATATAGTTTACAGTATCAGATATTATGACTCTAAGTGTTACAACAGAAGATATCGAGTCTCACACTAGAAATTACCAGTGTTGAAGTGACTGATATAGTAATGGCCTTAGTTTTACTGTGACACACTCTAATTTTGAAGTTTTCAAATGTCACATTCAGAATATATATTTCCATCCTTACCACCTCTGAATGTAACATTAAAAATTAAAACCTATGCTTAAAACAAAAGTATTCTTTGTTAGATTATACAATTTTGGATTTTAAAATGCTTTTGCAAAGCCTCTTTGTAAGCCTTGCAGGTCAGCATTTTCACTTTTTTTTTTCTACTTTCTGCTTTCAGTTTGTCTTTAACATATTTTTTTCTGAATGCAGTCTTATCTTTCTAAAAGTCGATTTTCTTGTATTTCCCGCATGAGTATTGCAGGAATCACTTCCTCACCAGGACTTCACAGTACCTGAGGCTGTGGGTCCCAGAGCAGCCTCTGAACCAGACTGTGAAGCCTCCATTAAGTTGAGTTTGTTGAGTGTAATGATCTGTGTTGCTTCCATGGGATGCTATGAGCTCCCAAAGGGGAAGGTCTGTGAACTTCTAGCTGTAATATGTCCTAGGGTAACCAAGTCCCCCAATCTATTTGGTCTGGAAAATGGACTCAGAAGACACAAGAAAATCAGTGAGTGGTAACAAAAAAAAATTATGTAAAATGATTAAGATTCAGGTTTAAACTGAATACAGTAAGAAATACTTTTAAATGAAAGTAACATTTATTTTTATAAAACTTGCAACTTATATGTTCTTTAAAATTAATAGCATCCATTGTACTTACTATTAAATCAGTTCTAAGCCCCATGACAATTCTCCAATCCATAGTTTTCTCTGCCTAAATCTGTGTACAGAAAACTGAAGCTCAGAGTAAACAAGGAGTATGGACAGCTCTCTGGAGTCTCTAGGGGCAAAGGTAGTTTGCTTTCCAGACTCCATCTCCAGGAATCATGCCTCTTTTGCTCATCAATTAATTAGACTAAGAAAATGTCTCAGATTATCTTTACCAGTATTTAAATGCTTACAATATTGTTCTAAATTAGCAAAATATTGCAAAGAGTAGACATAGAGAATTATTAACTTTTCAGAAATTGAACTTGCATCCATGAGTAAATTTTACTTCTCTGCCTCCTTTATACTCAGGTATATGTTTTTACCTCTAGATATACAAATAAGTTTATTTAACTACCCTTCTCATGCTCTTTTACATGGTATCACAATGAATGGAACGTTTAAATATTAAGTAAATTATTTACTATCATCCTAGATGGATATAATATCAGTCATTCCTATGATGCTGCCTTGTGCTTGGTCATATTAAATTGATTACCTGTCAAGATATATAGTACAGCAGTATTATGCAATGTACAAGTTTGAGTATTTCATGCCCATAGTTATTTTGTTACTTTATTAAAAGAATATAGTTTATTTTTTATATATCATATGCATATTGTTGCATGATTATGAGGCCATCACAATAAAAATGGTGGGAAGAAAAATCATAAATTGCACTGTTCTTCTTAAATAAGTTGAATGTAAACATTTGTCTGTAAAAATATATGTCTGCACATTAAACCAGGTACACTGAAATTATTAGAAGAGAATGTAGGAAAAATCTTAGAACACATAGGCACAGGAGAAAATTTTCTGAACAGAACTCCAATGGCTCGTACTCTAAAGTCAAATATAGACAAATGGGACTTAATGAGATTGCAAAGTTTCTGTAAGGTTAAGAACACTGTCAAGGAAACAAAACAAAAGCCAACTGACTGGGAAAAGATCTTTACCAACCCCACATCAGATAGAGATCTAATATCCAAGGTATACAAAGAATTCAAAAAGCTAGACACCAGAGAATCAAATAACCCTATTCAAAATAGAGTACAGAGCTAAACAAAAAGTTCTCAATTGAGCAATGCTGAGAAGCATCTAAAGAGGTGCTTGACATCATTAGCCATCAGAAAAATGCAAATCAAAACAACCCTGAGATTCTACCTCACATAAGTCAGAATGGCTAAGATCAAAAATTCAGATGACAGCAGATGCTGGCGAGGATGTGGAGAAAGAGGAACAGTTCTCCACTGTTGGTGGGGTTGTAAACTGGTACAACCACTCTGGAAATCAGTTTGGCCATTTCTCAGAAAATTGGACATAGTACTACCTGAAGACCCAGTTATTCCACTTCTGGGCATATACACCAGAGAAACCCAATATAGAACAAAGAAACATGCACCACAAAATTTATAGCAGCCATATTTATAAAAGCCAGAAGCTGGAAAGAACCCAGATATCCTTCAGTAGATGAATGGATACAAAAATTGTTGTATATCTTTGTTTTTTTAAAATAAAGTTGTTCAATTAAAAAAAACCCTACGTCCTTCAAAATGTATTCTTTAACTTAAAAAATAAAAAATAGATACTATGGATATGTTTTTGCCTAGTAATGGAGTTTAAAACACATGAAAAAATTCAAAATTGAAGCACATTTAAGATTGGTACTTTTTTGTAATAATTATAATGACATTGCTTTTATTTTTTTTATTTTTTATAAACTCTTTGGCAAAAGTCTCTTATGGGAGAAAAAGCAACTTTATATCAAAATATTAAAGTTTTAATTTTGAAGTTTGGAGAAAAACATTTTTTGAAAAAATTTCATTCTTTAATATGAAAACATTTCTTGAGAGTTAAAAATAATTTAGCCTTTAGAATGAAGTCAAATGTAACCAGAGAGAAATTATTTATTAAGGATTTTCTACATGAAAACTAATTTATAGATTTGAAAACCTTAATTAATACATTATTTAGTTTGCAATTGAGATGAATAATATAAGAATAATTGAAATTCAGAAAAAAAGATCATTATTTTGCAATACAATTTTTGAAAATGTAAGGCTGTAGTTGCCTATTTTCAATCCAATAAAGAGCATTCAACTATGTATTGCATAGCTGTGATTCTACAAATACTTCCTATAATTTTATAGCAAGATATAAGGTGGTGATATACATTGAAGAAAATATATACAAAGGACTAAGTTTTCTCCTACATCAAAATATTTGTCTTTCCTTTTATTAGTATGATATAATTAATTTCAATTTTTAAATATGCATATAAATTCTCATTAGAAGTATAGTACTTCAAATGCAGTACTAGGCAGGTTTTATTTTCAAATTATTAGCATGTATTGTTAGTACAAAATGAGTGTGATTTTGAAATATGTAGACAAAGTATATTACAACCATATTTATGTTCTAATATCTCCTCATTACCTTTCTTTTTCCTACAATAATTTCATCTCCCAGGAAATTCTCTGTTTCTACTTCCTTCCACACCTTAAAAAATCTACTCTATATCTGATAGAAAATGAGTATTGTTTTTATAAGTCTGGATTTTGTTTAGTATAATGACATCTTGTCCTATGAAGCTTACTGCAAACACCTGACTCTGTGCATAGCATGTTTTTTGAACAATTCATCTATTGATAAACATACAGGCTTATGCTCTTCTGTAGCTTTCATATAATACACATCCCCTCAGAGAAAAGGGTTTGTAGTGTTGGCCAGATACTGCATATCAAAATAACTTTTATTAGGTCTTGAATTCTTTTACATTCATCCTCACAGTCTTTCATTAATTCACATCCACACCAACATAACAATTCAATATCTGCAATATTTTTATGAATATTCAATTCTTGAAGAGAGTCTCTCTGAATGTAAGTTTCATATTTTGCTTGGTACTAATGAGCATTGTTCTCATATTTATATTGGTTAAATTATTTTCTCTTTTAAGTGTTTACCATTTTTTCCTATATATTTTTGAGGTAATTAGTTTTTCTATGTGTTCTTTAGTATTAATTCACTTTTGATGATATAGAGCAAAAATCATCTTCCATTCTGTACAATGATATCCTTAGTAAAGCCTTTTCCTACACTATATAAAGATTTTCTATTGTATTGCTGCTCACTTGTTTCAAGTTCATTGGTATGACATGAAGGGATTTGGAGCCTTCAGGAAGTTGTTTCTTATGCTGATATCGTAAAGTGCTGTCCTGTAGCAGTTTATAAGTTATAAATCTGGCATTAAAAATTTTGATCATTTATATTGAGGTATTTCTTCCAAATTAAAACATCATCACCCAGAGGAAAACTTATTCATAACAACAACTAATTACTAATTATTACCTACTAATTTAATTACCAACTAATTATTCAACCACATTATTTAATGAAATGTTGATTAATTATAAAAATACACAATTTATTTGCCTCAGAAAATCTCTAAAACTTGCAGAATCCCAACCCTTCTTATTTCCCAAGGTTTCATTCCCAGGTGGATTTCCAAATGAGAGTCCCTTTTCTATTGGACAGCATTGAATATGTGCAGAGAGTTCAGATGTCACCTTTCAGGTTCCATGACTCACAATGAGATGGGTTTTTTAGTGAGCCAACCACACTTTAGTCATCCATATTCTTGTAAATGACCCTAGTGAACTTACTGGTTTACCAAATAGGTTTTCGTGCTATCATAATTTTCATCTATCATCAGTTTCTGGTATAGGACATGTAGACTTTTTTTTTCCACAACTCACCAGAAATAGTGTTAAAGAGCAACATTTAAAATTTGTTTGTAATCTAGTTTCATTCTTCAATATTTGGACATCTACGTTCAAAAACCATCCTTTATTTCCCAAATAATAATTTGGTTGTCATGTAAAAATAAAGTATTTAACAGAAGAAGCAAAGGTTAGATAGTGGTTCTGCTTCTTGGTGAACTTGTCTGTCTTACAGCTGATAATATGCTTAAGGCACTATTATGCACTGCAATGATTTTGACATCTTGCTTGGATAAAGTATCAATACCATCATATCACCCTTCATAAAAGGTATTGCAAAAGAGAAAAATGTGCACCCATCATCTAAGAAGTCCATGAGAAGAGTGTCAGAACATGGACCTGCAACTCTTGATGTGTTGCCACTGTCAAATCAGAGCACCAAAAGGTCAAGGGGGCACTGTTAAAACTTCCATCGAATTCTCTTTCCCCCTTGTCTTGTCTTTTCTTTTTACACTCAAAATTTTATTTCCCCTCCTGGTCCATTCTCCTACACTTCCACATCCGATACCTGCTCCCTGCCCCAGCTCCCCATCTCAAGGAGGATAGCCTCTTTCTACCCACCCTGCCAGAATTCTGAACTCCCTGTGGCTTCCAGTCTCATGAGGGTTAAGTGTATCTTCCTGACTGAAACCAGACTCAAGGGTCCTCTGCTGTACATGTGTTGGGAGACTCATATCAGCTGGTGTATGCTGTCTTGTTGGTGATCCATTGTTTGAGAGATATCAGGGGTCCCTTTTAATTGAGACTTCTTATTCTTTAACAGGTTTAGCCTCCTTCTTAGCTTCCTCCATCTTTTCCCTAATTGAACCACAGGAGTCAGCAGCTTCTGTTGGTTGGTTGAGGGCAAATATGTGCCTCTGACACTTTCAGCTGATTTTTGGGTCTTTCAGAGGGCAGTCATTGTTGAGCACTCCATATCTTCAGAAATTAAGTGAGACCTTGGGGCCCCCTTTGAGCTGAATCCCTTGTGGGGCCTTTACCTGAACTTTCTTTGTCTCATTCTCTTATCCATTTTCATCTCTGAAGTCATCAGACAATATCAGAGCTTTGACTGTGGGATATCCACCCCATCCCTGACTTGATGCCCTGTCTTTCTGCTGGAGGTGGCCTTTACAAGTTTCTTCTCCCCATGCTAAGGCATTACATCTTGGGTCCCTTCTTTGCATCCTGGGATCTCTTACCTCTTATGTCTTTGGTATATTCAGGAGGGTCCTCTCAACATCCTATCTTTAGAGGTCGCCTATTCCTAGTCTTTAAGCTGACCCTCAGGGCTTTAGTCCCTTTCCCCCTCTCAATACCAGATCATGTTCCCCACCCTTCTTCTCTTTCCCTCCTAGGTCTTTTCTTCTCTCCCACCTTGTAGTTGCTTTTTTCTCAGTCCCAAGTTGGACTGAAGCATCCTCACTTGGGCCCTTTAACTTTTTGACCTTTTCAGATCTATGAATTGTATCTTGGTTATTTTGTACTGTTTGATTTTTGGCTAATATCCACATATTAGTGAGTACATATCATGCATGTCCTTTTGGGTCTGAGTTACCTCACTCACAATGATATCTTTTAGTTCCATCAATCTGCCTGCAGGAAGTCCTTTTTATTAATGACTGTATACTAATTCTATTGTGTAAATGAACCACATTTTCTGAATCCATTCTTCTGTCATGAACCATATGGGTTGTTTCAAGCTTCTGGCCATCACAAACAAGGCTGCTATCAACATAGTTGAACATATGCCCCTGTGGCATGGTGGGTCATCTTTTGGGTGTATTCCAAAGGGTGGTATTGCTGGGTCTTTAGGGAGAAATATTTCCAATTTTCTGAGTAATCTCCAAATTGATTTTCAGAATTGTTATACCAGTTTGCCATCCCACCAACAATGGAGGAGTGATCTTCTTTGTCCACATCCTCTTCAACATGTGCTGTCCATTGAGGTTTTGATCTTGGCCATTCTGATTTGTGTTAGGTAGAATCTCAGGGTTACATTGAGTTCTTGACTACCCAACATAAGAGGGATTTTAAAGGTGAAAAATTTTTCCTAATCCTCTGCATTCTGCACATTGCTCTCTTAGTTTTTTTTTTTTATGTTACCTATAGTTTCTAAGTTACACCACACAGCATTCTTCTTCCAATATTGCTCTTTTTTCTTCCTTCCCTGATGTTGTAATAATGTTCTAACTCTCAATGCCTTTCCTCCCAATGTTATGCCTATACTTCTAAGATTTTCTTGAGTTCATTTTGGTCTAAAAAGTGTTCTGTCTAAAATGTACTCCTCAGGTCACTTTCCTTTTTCTTTAGCTTAGTCCTTCTCAGTTTAGTTCTGACTCTTCTCATTGTGATTAGCACCTAAACATCTTTAAGAATAATGATCACATGTAAAAACTTTCTTCAAAAGTTTACACACAAAATCAAATCATAAATTTAACTAGAAGTTTACAATAGATTATTTATAGATGCATATCCATTAGGAGTAATTACCAAGCTAAAAATCTGTCACCTGACACAGCCTCACAGCTTCACTGAAGGTTTAAAGCCATAACTAAGTTATTAGTGAAGCTTTGTATAGACAAATATAATCAATATTATATCTTCTGCTGTAGCACCTACATCACTAATTCACTTTTTATGACCTTTGGTTAATTGTATCACAACCGCTTGTAATGTGCTCTGAGTAGGCAAAAGTCTGGTTACTCTCTAAGAGCCATTAACTGGTAAGAAACTGAAAACGTTTCATTGCAGTTTGACTATTAGAAAAGAACATAATAGCATGCCCACTATAAAATAGTATAATAATAACTGACATAAATTTATGAATTCTTCTAGAATCATCATTAAGGCTTAAGAAGTCATCTATATGTCTATATGGCATCTCCGCAAGACAGCACATCTTTGTTGTTCCGTAGAGATCTGCTTTCAAGGGGTGGAACATTACTTAGTGATTAATATTTATATTTAATAATAACAAGAAAAACATTAATATCAGGGATCTTTCCAAAAATGAATTATCCTAGTCCTTGCCTAATAAAGGAAAATCTGTCACAGAATATATAACACTTTGAAGCAGACCCTCTCAGTAAGATCACCTGCTAGTTATTAGATTGTCCCATTATGTCTCCTGACACCATGCCCTTTACTTGTGAAATACAGAATAGTCTTTAGCAAACCTCCAAGTTCAACTTGCTATCTCCCCATGAGAACTGGCCTCAAAAATACCCAGGGTTCCTTAAAAGTCTCTGTATACAAATGAGGCAGTTGCACTACTTGATACTCTAGCCAAAGATTTTCGGTTATGTTGGACACTCCTCACACTCCAAAGTCCACATAAAGCCGTGGTTCATTCCAAATGGTATGTATACATCCAAGGTCACTCTGAATAAAGATATGTGCACAAGCTAAAATTATCTAAGAGAGTTATTTCATTAATGATGTTGGAGAAGGCCTCTGTCTAGAAGAACTGTAATATTAAGTTACTCTGATAATCCCCAAACCTAGCCCCAGCACTCATTCACAGATGTACCAGGGATACTGCAAAATCCTACCTATTCCAGACTCCACTTCATCATTCTACCCCAGAATTCAGTGATATTTGTATACCCTGAGTGTGAAGTAGCATGGGGATCAGAGACCCAGCTGGCCCCGCAAATATATACCATATTACTTTATATGCTAACTAAAATATATGTTGATGGTAATTCATTTGAACTTTCTCTAATCATTTGCTTTCAAACAAATAGTTCACTGTAGACCTTCTGTATTAATACAGGCATGTTGGTTTAAGATCTGTGTACTCAAAAGCTTAAGGTACTTGTTGAGGTGCAGAATTTCTCTCAACCCCTCCACTGTTTGGGGAAACATTTTTTAGGGAAAACATTTTTACTTCTTATCTTTTTGTTTTTCTACAATTATCTTACTTTGATTCCTTTTCAAGTAAGGATTTACCAGATGATGCAAAGTTTTGAGCATTATTACATGCTTATATATGTTTAGTCTCCTGATGAATGTTGCATCGTGCATTTGTGCCTTTATGAACACAAACAGACATGTGCATGTGAAAGAACATGTGTGCCTGTGCTTTTGTGTATGTGTATGTCTGCTTAGTTACAGACCTGTAAAACCACAATGATTTATGGTGTTTGGGTTTTAGGATGCAGTGAAAGTTATTTGCAGTTGGAAGAAAATGTATTTTGAATTCTGTCTTTGTCTAAAAATATAATATTGTGCAGTGAATCATAATTCCCAGTAAGCTGGTGACTACTTGCTACTTCAAAACTTATTTGTATTAATTAATATCACTTCATTATAGGTGAACTAAATTGTTTCAGACATATAAGAGGCAAAGTAGAAGCTGAATTGTTTAGTGATCTAAATATATCAGGTATAATTTAAATATATATTATTCAGAAATAATGAGTTTATTGTAATACAATATCCTCTTAAATAAACAATTATCATTATTAACAGGTATTTTTCATATATCTGATTATTTGTGTGTGTATGTGGGTATATGGGTTTCTGTGTGGAATTTAAAATATACATGTTTTTCTAGTCAGATTTATGCTTCTAATTCCAGTTTTTGTTTTCCTTTATTTGGCTTATTATTAATAATAATATTTATAGTTATTATTATTATTAAAAGAACTTTAAAATTCCAATAGATTTTGATTATGCTATACTTCATCCAGATCATACCATATTCTTAACTCAACCCTCCCCATCAAACTTATTTGTTTTTGCACAAAAAGACCAAATTGAAAATTATAGCCAAGAGTTTACAAACATGTGTATGTGTTGATATATATGATTAATATACTTGTATAAGAACATTTATGTGTAGAAAAACATAATACATTAAAACAGGAATGTATGGATGCATATTTCTGTTATTTTTAATATTATATTATCAGGAACTGCAACTCTTGAATTGTACACTTTGTCTATACAATTTGTACACAAAGCCATGCGTTGTCTGCGTACAACTTTTTAAGATGCTGCAGTTGCTACTGATAACTTTACAACTGAAAAACACAGTAACAAAGACAATAAATGTTAGACAAGGTAGAAAAAAAATCCTTATGTTTTAGAGCCATGAAAGTTCAATTTCAAGTATTTTTGGTGGATTCAGTACTTTTCACTCAAACATTCAAGTCATGTATATGTTTGGTAATATATTCAATGGTACAACATTGAAATATCATCAGAAACATTTTATCATGATATATTCCTAATGATATTGCATTGTCTATAGTAATATAAAAGTTCAGCATAGACAAATGAACTTGTAAATCCTTGTCATGGCCATTGTTCTAAGGACTTTCATAGATGCTTTTACTCAAATGAGGGTGGCAACCTCTACTGGCCTTGGCTCTTCAGTTTCTTATTTCTCTTCCTTGCCTACAGACTGAACATCACAATGAAGCACTTTTTAATTAACAGTGAAATAGAAGGGGAATGGTTCATCAAAGAGAGATGAGTGAGAGAGGGAAGGACACACAAAGACACAGTAGGGTTCATTTTGAACAATTTCACTAGATGACACTGAGGGGGTGAGGTGTTAAAGAAGTCTTCTCTTTTCTCATTGTTTGACATCACTTGTCAAAATGAAGACCAATACAAAATTACAAATAATTACTTTAAGTGGCTAATCATTTTAATTAAAAAGGAAATTGCTAGGTGGAAAAAAGACAGATCTAATTATAAAGTTACATTAACAGGCTTACATTATTTTAAAGCTAAAACTTGAAGTAAAATATTATTAAAGCCAAATTACACACACTCGGTAAACTCTATTCATAAAATACTATTACTTATCTGGAATTATCACTACACAGATAAAAATAATGATGATGAACAAAAACAATATAAATATTTTTAAAGTTTTGTTTGATAATCAAAGAGTAAATTATTTTTATTGTTTTACTGAAAATGACAGAAAGATCTTGCTCACTCACTAAAATATACCATTGTGATAAACTACAAAGTACGATTGCAATTTCTATAAAATTCAGCAAAGTGGCTGGATTCAAAATTAACTCAAACAAATCAATAGCCTTCCTATACTCAAAGGACAAACATGTGGAGAAAGAAATTAGGGAAAAGATACCCTACGCAATAGTCACAAAAACTATGAAATACCTTGATGTGACTCTAACTAAGCAATTGAAGGACCTGTATTACAAGAACTTAAAACCTCTAAAGAAGGAAATCGAGGAGGATCTCAGAAAAATGGAAAGATCTTCCATGCTCATGGATTGGACGGATCAACATTTTAAAAATAACCATCCTACCACAAGCAACCTACAGATTCAATGCAATCTCCATCAAAATTCCAACCCAGTTCTTCATTGAGATGGAATGATCAATGTGCAATTTCATGTGGAATAACAAAAGACATAGAATAAGGAAATCCATCCTCAACAACAAGAAAACATCTGCGGGAATCACTATCCTTGACCTCAAGCTATATTACAAGGCAATTGTGCTGAAAACTGAATGGTACTGGTACAGAAATAGGCACGTGGATCAATGGAATAGAATAGAAGATCCAGAAATGAGCCCTCACGTATATGGTCAGCTGATTTTTGACAAAGGAGCCGTAAACAATCAATGGAAAAAGGACAGCCTATTCAACAAATGGTACTGGTCCAATGTAGCTATCGCCTATCTCACCAGCATGGAAGACGCGCCACAACAGGATCCTTCTACAGGCGTTTATTGGGGGCTTGATTGAAGTAGCAAAAGACCCCGAGCCCAGAAACTAGCCCTCCTTATATATGCTTAGGAGGACTGTGCCGCCACCTGATTGGCGCATTTTGTGCGCCCTAATTAGCATACTCAGAGTCACCATGATTCAGCAAAAACAGGCAGGCATGCATGCACACTTAGGTTGTTTATCTCAAAACTGGCCACTCTCCTTTCAGGCTGGGTGCCATCTTGTAATGGCAAATACAGTGGCTTCCCACAGTCCAACTTGCACTCAGCATGCAAAAGAATGAAAATAGACCCTTTCTTATATCCTTGTACACAGCTCAACTGTAAGTGGATCAAAGATCTCGACATAAAACCAGATACACTGAAACTATTAGATGAGAAAGTAGGGAAAACCTTAGAACCCATAGGCACAGGAGAAAATTTTCTGAACAAAATACCAATGGCTCAAGCTCTAAGGTCAAAGATTAACAAATGGGACTTAATGAGATTGCAAAGTTTCTGTAAGGCTAAGGACATTGTCAAGAAAACAAAACGGCAGCCAAGAGAATGGGAAAAGATCTTTACCAACTCCACATCAGATAGAGGCCTAATATCCAAGGTATACAAAGAACTCAAAAAACTAGACACCAGAGAATCAAACAAGCCTATTAAAAAATGGGGTACAGAGCTAAACAAAACATTCGCAATTGAGGAATATCGAATAGCTGAGAAACTCCTGAGGAAGTGCTAGTCATCCTTAGCCATCAGCAAAATGCAAATCAAAACAACACTGAGATTCCACCTCACACCAGTCAGATTGGCCAAGATCCAAAACTCAGATGACAACAGATGCTGGCTAGATTGTGGAGAGAGAGGAACACTTCTTCACTCTTGGTGGGGTTGAAAAATGATACAACCACTCTGGAAATCAGTCTGGTGATCCCGCGAAATATTGGACGTAGTACTACCTAAGACCCAGCTATTCCACTTCTGGGCATATACCCCAGAGACACTTTAATATACAACAAAGATACATGCACCACAATGTTCATATCACCTTTATTTATAATAGCCAGAAGCTTGAAAGAACCCAGATGTCCTTCAGTAAATGAATGGATACAAAAATTGTGGTACTTTTACACAATGGAATACTACTGAGCCACCAGAAACAATGAGTTAACCAAATTCTTAAGAAATTGGCTGCATCTAGAGAATACCATCCTGAGTGAGATAACCCAGTCACAAAAGAATGGACATAATATGCAGTCGCTGATAGTGGGATGCTAACCCCAGAGGCATGCACTGCCCCAAAAACAACTCACAGACTGTGTGAAGTCCAAGAAAAAAGAAAAGAAAACAAAACAAAACAAAAAAAAACTGTCATGCTCAATACTTATACACGAAGAACACATTGAAAATTTCCGGTTTACACCCTGTATTAAATGTACTTCTTGCTCATTGTAAAAACAAAAAAAAAAAAAAGAAGAAGAAGAAGAAAAAAAAAGAGACCTGAGAATGATTCACTCCAAAAAAAATTTACACTTGTAGAAAAATATTCATCAAAAAAGTAAATTCCATATAATATTTCCAAATACTATTGTTTAAAAGTACATAAAACTATTTATTTTTGTTACACAAACAAAACTAGTAAATGGTCCATAAAGTGAAGTATTCATTTACATGTTTATGCTGGATGAATACAATATGCCTTCAAAATATTAAGTCATACCTACTTGTATAAATATAATAAAAATGACTTATTCATATAAACTTATAATAAATATACAAATCAGAGTTTATTAATACAATCTTATTTTCCATTTTATATTTGTATTTGGGCATGGGTAGGTATGTGTTGCTGTTTGTCTGTGTATGTATGTGTGTGTTAAATGGATGTGGAAATAAAGGTCAAAATTGTGTGTCTTCCTCAATCAATTGCTCTTTTACTTTTTAATTCATACATGAATTGTGTGTATGTAAATATTTCATTCATATATGCAATGTGTACCTATTTCTGTTTACCAAATCATAATATCTTTTTTATTCACTTCCTCATCTTAGTATATTTGAGGCAAGAGAATTTCACTGTACTTGCATCTCGCCATTTAAACAATGATTGGTCAGAAAGAGAACCTGGAGATCTACCTGTCTTGTCTGATCCCTCAGTGATGAAGTGTCATGTGTGAACTAAAACTCCAGGTTCTTACAGAGATGACTAGGAACTGAATCCTGGTTCTAGTGTTTGTGTAGCTGACACTGTTCTAATCAACATCCAGAGCTCTCTCCATGCAATTTTGTAGACATGGATTCTCGTTGTTATCGGTGTTCAGTGGGAACGACTGTCCAAAAAGCCTAATACATATCTTAATGTTCCTTTGTGATGATAGGATTACAATATTAGCTGCCGGACTCGCTTTCTTTTGCACAAAAGTTCCAAGAGTTGGAACTCCATTTCCAACCAATAGCATGGCAGATATATTTATTATCTGTTCCCAGGAAGATTACATTTTCTAAAAATGAAGAACTTAATTTAAAACAAAATAAAAAAAAAAATACTCGGCTTTAATCCTTGTGAAACTTTCACTTTATTTTGTTGATTAAATGTTTATAAAAGCTCGAATTTGAAAAAAACATGGCTTACAAATTGTGGAACACAATTAAAATGAATTTGAAATGCCAAGGATTGAAAAACTGGTAATTATTTTTTCTAATATGAAAGATTTAAGCAGCTAATGATATGAACTTTTTACTTAGCCTCTCTGGATATATGGATTATAGGATGATCACATGCTACAGATAATATCCACTTATAAATGAGTACACACACACATACTCACACACACACACATATACACACAGACATAATACACAGAGACACATGCAGGGAAAACACTTATACACATAAAAAAGCACCCAATTCAAGCTATTTTTCTAGAACCAGTCACTTTGTGTTAAACATGGGAATACATATGAATTTTTAAAATGTATTTTTTTAGTTTATAGATATAGGAAACAATAAAAGTCCAAATTTAGATTCTCACCCTCATTTCTGGCAAAGGGATTGTAAAATATATGTTATCTAGAATAAAAATGCAGAGTTAGAAGCATGATCTTGTATAGAACAATTTAATTTTTGACATTTGTAGGAGCTTCTCTTTACTTAGAAACCTGTGATCATTCATGGCAAAGTTCCAGACACACATAGAATAAAGAACTGGTCACTAAATAGGCCAAATCTTTAGGTAATTAGATAGTCTCAACACTAATTCTTATCACCCTCCAGGGAGTAGTGAACACATGGAGATATAATCTGTTGAAGTTATGCTATGATTCCTTAGAAATGCTTAGAAGATGAAACTTGTGTTGAACCTGGCAATATTGAAAGTGCATAATAGGGAAAATACCTGCAAAAAGAATGAAATTCTGGTACCTCTAGAGCATAGCTCATTTATGGTGATTATCATCCTGGCTGTTCAGCTGGATTCTTTGTGATGTCCTTTAAAATCAGCAACCAGCCTTATTATTCAACAAATTTCAAGAGTGACCATAGGAAATTGACATACATGAAGCCTAAGTGAATGGAATCTCTTATTAACTGCTCATTTAAGAGAGCAATGGAAAACCTGAATTCATTATTAGCCTTTGAAGTTTCAGGGCACTATTGAGATTTAGTCTTTAGCTTTGAGATTGGGTGCTACCACCAGGCAGAAAGTGTTTAAATTGAATGAAGTCATATGAGCCCAATTTAGTTTCCAAAGAGACTTGAAGAATTGCTTGGTTTGAGAAAAATTCAAAAAAGTATTGCTCATATAAAAGGGCACTATGTTCATAGCAGCTTTATTTATAATAGCCAGTTGTCCTTCAACAGAGGAATGGATGCAGAAGTAGTGGTATTATTACATAATAAAGTACTACTCAGCTGTTAGAAACAATGACTTCATAAAATTCTTAGGCAGATGGATATAACTAGAAAATATCATCCTGAACGTGGTAACCTCATCACAAAAGAACACACAATGTATGTACTCACTGATAAGCTGATAGTAGCCCCAGAAAGCTCTGAATACCTGAGAAGAAATCCACAGCAATTATGAAGCTGAAAAAAAAAAAAAAAAAAAAAAAAAAAAAAAAGGAAGGCCAAAATGTGGAGTCCCTAGTCCTTCTTAGAATGGAGAACCACACACTTCCAAGAGGAAATCCATGGTCAAATACAGGAGCAAACTTGAAGAAAAGATCATTCAGATCTTTTCTTCACCTTGGGATACATCCCATATTCAGCCACCAAACGCAAGTACTATTTCTGATGCCAAAAAGTACTTCCTGGCAGGAACGAGATAGGGATGCCAACTCAGGGTTCTATCAGAGTCACACAGATACAGCTGAGCATGCTTGCAGCTAACCATGGGATTGAACACGGGGACCCCAACGAAGGTGATAAAGAAAGAACTGAAGGAGCTGAAAGGGGTTTCAATCTCATGGGAAAAACAACATTGTCAACCAACCAAACCCTTCAGAACTTCCATGGGCTAAAACAACCACTGAGCACACATTGAGAGATCCATGGCTCCAGGTGAAAATGTAGCCAAAGATAGCAGTGCCTGGCATCAATATGTAAAGAGACCTTTAGTCCAGTGAAGGTTCATGTTCTGACTGTAGGTGAATACCAAGACACTGAGGTGGAAAGGGTGATTAGGAGAGGGTGCAACTTCATGAAAATGTGTGAAGGCATAGTGGGGATAGAAGCAGGGTGCGGGAAGCACATAGCATTTCAAATGTACCTACACTGTATCTAATTTAAAAAATGGAAAAGTTTTTCATTGTTTCATGAAGAATAAGCTTTAAAATTTTCAATGTCATACAAATAAGATTAAAAATATTTTTAATTTCAAAAAAAATCTATTGTAACATCTATATTAATACAATTGCAGTATTATAAAAGACTGCAACCATCACTAAAGCAGCAGAGATGTCCACTCTGCATTAACATTTTATGGAATGTCTCTATAGAATATGCTCAGGGTATCAAAATACCGGTCTAGCACCAGGGGTTTATGTTACACTCTGGAAAATCATCAGTACGTGTTCTATTTTAAAGTTGAGTAAAGATAAGGTTGAAATACTTTAGTAACTCATTTCCCCTGAAGAAATTTTACTATAACAATGATTATATCATAAGAAGGTTGCTGCCACCTAATTTTAACTAGGTTCAAAATAACAGTGTCCACAATGAGAAGACAAAACCTAAGAATAATAGGAATTGAAGAGGGAGAAGAATATCAACGAAGAGGCACAGTATATATCTTCAGCAAAATTGTAGAAGAAAACTTCACTATCCATAAGAATTAGAGGACCATAAGCATAAAAGAAGCCTTCAGAACTCCAAATAGGTTGGACCAGAAAGGAAATTCCTCCTGACACATAATAGTCAAAACACCAAGTGCCCAAAGCAAGGAAAGAATACTAAAAGCAGTAAGGGGAAAAGGTCAGGTAACACATAAAGGCAGACCAAACAGAATTACACTCGATTTCTCAAGAGAGACTATGAAAGATAGAAGAGCCTGGACAGACATCATGCAAACCCTAAGAGAGAACAAATGCCAGCCCAAGCTGCTATACCCAGCAAAACTATCAATCGCCATAGGTAGAGAGATGAAGATATTTCAAGAAAAATCTAAATTTACACAATATCTGACCACAAACCCAGCACTAACACTAATTATAGGTGGAAAACCCAATACAATGAGGGGAACTACATCCTAGTAAAAAAAAGAAAACTCCTAAGCAAGAAAACCAAAGAAGAAAGAGACACAGACACAACTCAACCCACAAAAGCAATAATAGCAGGAAACAGGAACAACTATTCCTTGATATCTATTAACATAAATGGACTCAATTCCCCAATAAAGAGACATAGGCTATCAGACTGGATACATAAACAAAATCCAGCCTTTTGCTGCATACAGGAAACTCATCTCAGAGACAAAGACAGAGACTATCTCAAAGTAAAAGGGTGGAAAAAAATATTCCAAGTAAACAACCCCAAGAAGGAAGTTGGAGTGGCTATTCTAATATCGAATAAAGTAAATTTCCAACCAAAAGTTATCAAAAAAGATAAGGAAGAAAACTTTTTACTCATTACAGGGAATATCTGTTAGGAGAAACTCTTAATCGTTATCGTATATGCTCCAAATACAAAAGCACCCACAGTCATTAACGAAAACTTACTAAAGCTCAAAAAATACATTTTACCCCACACAATAATAGTGGGAGACTTTAATACCCCACTCTCACCAATGGACAGACAGATCATGGATACAGAAACTGAACAAGGACACTGTAAAACTAGCAGAGACTATGAACCAATTGGAATTAATAGATATCTACAAAACATATCATTCTAAAGTAAAAGAATAAACCTTCTTCTCAACACCCAATGGCACTTTCTCGAAAATTGACCACTTAATTGGACAAAGAACAAGCCTCAATCTATATAAGAAGATTGAAATACTCCCATACATCCTCTCAGATCACCATGGTCTAAGGCTGGTCTTTAACAACAACAAAGACAATAAAAGCCCAAATACACATGGAAACTAAACAACTCTCTGTTAAAGGACAGCAGGGTCAAAGAAGAAATAAAGAAAGAAATTAAGGATTATCTAGAATTCAATGAAAATGAAAACACAACATACCCAAACCTATAATATGCAATGAAAGCAGTACTGAGAGGAAAACTCATAGCCCTGAGAGCTTCCAAAAAGAAACTGGAGAGAGCATACATCAGCCACTTGACAGCATGGCAAAAAGATCTAGAACAAAAAGAAGCAGATACGCCCAAGAGGAGTAGACTGCAAGAAATAATCAAAACTAGGGCAGAACTAGACCAAATAGAAACAAAAAGAACCATTAAAAAAATCAAAAAAACCGAGAGCTGGTTCTTTGAGAAAATCAACAAGGTTGATAAACCCCTAGCAGAACTAACTAGAGGGCAAAGAGAGAGTATACAAATTAACAAAATCAGAAAGAAAAGTGGAGACAAAAAACTGAAACTGAGGAAATTCAAGAAATTATCAGATCCTACTACAAATGCCATTACTCCACAAAGTGGAAATTCTCGAGGAAATGGTTGATTCCTAGACAGATACAATATCCTAAAGTTAAACCAGGACCAAGTAAACCTCCTAAATTATCTTATAAAGAAGTAGAAGAAGTCATCTAAAGCCTCCCAACCAAAAAAAGCCCAGGTACAGACAGGTTCAGAGCAGAAATTTATCATTCATTTATTGTGTCCTTAACACCAATACTCTCCAAACTATTCCAATAGATAGAATCAGATAAAATACTAATTAAATCATTTTTCGAGGCTACAATAACCCTCATTCATAAACCACACAAAGACCCTACAAGAAAATAGAACTTCATACCAATCTCACTTATGAACATTGATGCAAAAATACTCAACCAAATCCTTGCAAACTGAATACAAGAAAACATCAAAACGATCATTCATCATGACCAAGTAGGTTTCATCCCTGGGATTCAGGGATGGTTTAATATAAGGAAATCCATCAATTTAATCCACCATATAAACAAACTCAAAGAACATAATCACATGGTCATCTTACTAGATGCAGAGAAAGCATTTGACAAAATTCAACAGCCTTTTATGTTAAAAGTCCTGTAAAGAACAGGAATCCAAGGTCCATATCTAAACAAAATAAAAGCAATATGCAAAAAACCAACAGCCAACATCCAAGTTAACAGTGGGAAACTTGAAGCAATACCACTAAAATCAGGGACTCAAAAAGCTGACCACTCTCCCCCTACCTACTTAACATAGTACTGGAATTCCTGGCTGGAGCAATTAGATAGCAAAAGGAGATCATGGGGATAAAAATCAAAAAGGAAGATGTAAAAACATCACTCTTTGCAGATGACATGATAGTGTAGTTAAGTGACCCCACAAATTCCACCATAGAACTCCTACAGCTGATAAAAATGTTCAGCAAAGTGTCTAGAAACAAAATTAACTAAAACAAATCAGTAGCCTTCCTATATTCAAAGGACAAACATGTGGAGAAAAAAATTAGGAAAAGATACCCATCACAAAAGTCACAAAAATTATGAAATACCTTGGTGTTACTTTAACTAAGTAAGTGAAGGACCTGTATGACAAGAACTTCAAACTTCTTAAGAAGGAAATCGAGGAAGGTCTCAGAAATGGAAAGATCTCCCATGCTCATGGATTGGAAGGATCAACATTTTAAAAATGGCCATCCTACCAAAAGCAATCTACAGATTCAATGTAATCCCCATCAATATTCCAACCCAGTTTTTCATTGAGTTAGAAAGATCAAAATACAATTTCAGCTGGTATAACAAAAGACCTAGAAGAGGGAAATCCAACCTCAACAACAAAAAAACATGTGCGTGAATCACAATCCCTGACCTCAGGCTGTATTACAAGGCAATTGTGCTGAAAACTGCAAGGTACTGGTACAGAAATAGGCACGTGTATCAAAGGAATAGAATAGAAGATCCAGAAATGAGCCCTCAAGTATATATATGGTCACCTGATTTTTGAGAAAGGTTCTGTAAACATTCAATGGAAAAGGACAGCCTATTCAACAAATGTTGCTGGTCCAACTGGCACTCAGCATGCAAAAGAATGAAAATGGACGCTCTCTTTTCTTCTTGTACAAAGCTCAAGTGTAAGTGGATCAAAGATCTCCACATTAAACTAGATACACTGAAACTATTAGATGACAAAGTAGGGAAAACCTTAGAACACATAGGCAAAAGGGAATTTTTTTTTCTTTTAAACAACTTTATTTCACAAAACAAAGATCAATGTACAGATTTTCAGCATTTTTTGCATAAAATTATACAATATATTTTTGCCAGTACTTGTTTTTCTTTGTTTTTTTTAAAGATTTGATAGTGTGATAAAGATCCCCCCAATAACAATGAGCATAAAGTACATGTAAAACAAGATGCAACCTGGAAATAGTCAAATTTTCTTAGTATGTAAAGATTTTTTTTTCACAATGAGCAAACAGTACATGTAATACAGGGTACAACACAGAATTTGTCAATGTGTTCTTGGTGGGTAAGGATTGAGCATGACTATTTTTGTTTTGTTTTGTTTTGTTTTGTTTTCTTAGACTTCATAGTCTGTGAGTTGTTTCTGGGGCAGTGCGAGCCTCTAGGGTTAGCATCCCACTATCAGTGACTGCATATTATATCTGTTCTTTTGTGTCTGGGTTATCTCACTCAGGATGATATTCTCTAGAGGCAGCCATTTTCTTAAGAATTTGGTTAAGTCATTGTTTCTGGTGGCTGAGAAGTATTCCATTCTATAAATGTACCACAATTTTGGTATCCATTCATCTACTGAAGGAAATCTGGGTTCTTTCCAGCTTCTGGCTATTATAAATAGAGCTGCTATGAACATTGTGGTGCATATATCTTTGTTGTGTATTAAAGAGTCTCTGGGGTATATGCCCAAAAGCGGAAATGCTGGGTCTTCAGGTAGTACTATGTCCATTTTTCTGAGGTATCGCCAGACAGATTTCCAGAGTGGTTGTATTAGTTTGTAACCCCACCAACAGTGGAGAAGGGTTCCTCTTTCTCCACAACCTCGCCAGCATCTGTTGTCATCTGAGTTTTGGATCTTGGCCAATCTGACTGGTGTGAGGTGGAATCTCAGTGTTGTTTTGATTTGCATTTCCCTGATGGCTAAGGATGTTGAGCAGTTCCTCAGATGTTTCTCAGCCATTCGATATTCCTCAATTGAGAAGATTTTGTTTAGCTCTGTTACCCATTTTTAATAGGGTTATTTGATTCTCTGGTGTCTAGCTTTTTGAGTTCTTTGTATACGTTTTATATTAGGCCTCTATCTGATGTGGACTTGGTAAAGATCTTTTCCCATTCTGTTGGCTGACGTTTTGTTTTCTTGACAATGTCCTTAGCCTTATAGAAACTTTGCAATCTCATTAAGTCCCATTTTTTAATCTTTGACCTTAGAGCTTGAGCCATTGGTGTTTTGTTCAGAAAACTTAGCCATCATGGAAATGCAAATCAAAACAACCCTGAAATTTCACCTCACACCAGTTAGAATGGCCAAGATTTAAAAATCAGATGACTGCAGATCCTGGCAATGTTGTGGAGAAAGAGGAACCCTTCTCCATTGTTGGTGGGGTTGAAAACTGACACAAACACTCTGGAATCAGTCTTGAGATTCCTCAGAAAATTGGACATAGTATTACCTGAAGATCCAGCTATTCCACTTCTGGGCATATACCCCAGAGACAATCCAATATACAGCAAAGATACATGCACCACAGTGTTCATAACAACTCTATTTGTAATAGCCAGAAGCTGGAAAGAACCCAGAAGTCCTTTAGTAGATGAATGGATACAAAAATTGTGGTACATTTACACAATGGAGTACTACTCAGCCAACAGAAACAATGACTTAACCAAATTCTTAAGAAAATGGCTGCATCTAGAGAATATCATCCTGAGTGAGATAACCCAGTCACAAAAGAACAGACAATATGCAGTTACTGATTGTGGGATGCTAACCCCAGAGGTTCAGGCTGCCCCAGAAACAACTCACAGACTGTGTGAAGTTCAAGAAGAAAAGAAAAGAAAACAACAACAACAAAAACAAAACATTATGCTTCATCCTTATACCCCAAGAAAACATTGACTAATTCCAGCTTACATCCTGTTTTACATATACTTTTTGCTTATTGTAACTAGTAAGAACTTAATGCTGATTATCAAACCTTTAAAAAAAAAAAAAAAAGCCAAGCACTGACAAAAATTTTATTTGTATATATTTATGCAAAAATGTTTAATTGTTTTCTTTTTTATCTTTGTTTTTTAAAATAAAGTTAAAAAAAAACAGAAAAAAAAAATGCCAGTGTCCAAATATCTAGAAAGACCATAAAAGTATAAAAGTATGTACATAGTTAAACATACATGCAAGGCAACTGTAGGTGAATATATTTTAATTAAAGAAATTAGATCACCTTTAGAGTAGCACATACTTTGCTTTTTGTCGGAAACATTTAGAAAGGCATTGCTAGTAATATTCCTCCTCTTTACAGCTCGTTGACCACAGCAAGACATTGTGCAGAGCTAGAAACCTTGAAACAAACTGTCCTGATTAGATCTTCTTTACTGAAACCCTCCACTCCCAAGTCATGGAACACTGTAGAAGTGAAAGCAGAAAGAGTGATGGGGTCATAGCAGATGGAGAATACTATGGAAACAAGGCCCTTTAAATCAACATGCACAAAGTTTTTATAAACTCATAGATATGAGGCAGCGTGAACAGGGTTGTTGTATGTATATGATACATGTGGTCCTAGAGCTCAGAGAAGTACACACCCCTATCCCTCTAATTTTCATAACCCAGAATCAATTTCAAACTGATCACCACTTGTAAATGAAAAAATATTTTTTCTAAAAGATTCTCACTGAGAAAAAAAAAAATCTCTATGGTAGTCCCCCATCGCCAGCAGTTGGCTGCCAATGCAAACTGATTTCAATGGTAACTTTTGATTTACTTTGTCTCTATACTGTTGTGTTGGACCTTGGGCACCTTCCCACAGTTTCAGCCCATTGATTAGTATGAGCCCATTATACATAGTCATGCATATATATATATATATATATATATGTGTGTGTGTGTGTGTGTGTGTGTGTGTGTGTGTGTGTGTATGTGTGTGTGTGTGTTTGTGTTTATATATATATATATATATATATATATATATATATATAGTTATTATGCTTCATAAGTTAAATATTATCTTTTATTTATTAAACAAGTCATAAAATTTAAAGATCACATATATTTTTCTGGGAAGCTGGTAGAGATAAAGGGTGATGACAAAAGCCAAATATACCAATAAATTGTTTTTTTGATCTTCAACAACAACAGAAAACCGTTAATAGTCCCCTGGGTATACATTATGCTAATGATGGCGATCATACATCTAATGAGTTGACCTGGCAACCAATACAAATAATAGATCCAAAACATTTTAAAGCGTTTATGGTATTATAGGGCTTTCAGTCTCAATTTGTAAAAGAACTGTTAAGTACTTGGGCTATGTACAATCGATTATCCTCCAAGATTATTATCTGTTCTGTAAACTGAACAACAATGACAATGCTTGTCTTCTTGTAGGTCTGAAGCCACAAAATAATAATAATAAATAGGGGGAGGATAATATTAATGTTACTAAGACCAACTGCTTGGTGAAGAGTCTAATGTTGAATTCCAAGAACAAATCCTATCTTACAAGGCCATAATTGAATAATCTCAGGTTGCAGCTTTAAGAGCATTTATGAAGCTCATACATGGACACACAGGAACATGCACTGATTTTTTATAACAATTGGATGCAGCTAAAAAAAGAGCCATATTAGACCCTAAAACTGGACAATAACTGTTAGAAATGTTGGCCTGTGAAAACATGAATATTGGATGTAAGACAGCAATCAGATTATTGAAACCAGAGGAAGCTCTGTAATGACTATTCCTGGTTGTCAACTTCTAAGAAATGCTCCAATAGAAAAATGAATTAAAGAGACAACTGAAATTGTTATTTCAGAAGCATCATGCAAATATCAAAAGGCAAGAAATATCTAGATGTCCTAGAAAAAAAATGGTTGATGCTTAATTGTTTTGAATTTGTTCATTTCCAAGGAAATTTGAGAGAACATTCAGAGCTCAAATAAGTACTTATCTTGACTTTGAAAAATATAGTATTCATGGAAGAGAAAAAGCAAGTTCTGGCTGCTATGAAACAAACATGTTTCATGGTATTGTAGCCACTGTAGAAAAGGCAAAAATTGGTCCAACAATTGCTGCATAAACAGAGATATAGGAAGCAACCTCTTGTGATCAGGAAACAAAATGATCAATATATAAATTTGAGCCTTGAAGTAAATAATACAAGTTCCCCTTCCTTTAGTCAGCCAGAAAGAACCAAACAGGCAGGAATGTAAAAATTTCATATTTCTCATCATATAGATTCTACAGAAAGGGGTGAAGCTTTGTATATAGCCAGAAATATGCCTCATCTTTTAAACTCTGAAGTTGCATGTTACATGTTAACCATTGCTCTATATTCTCCTTTACCACTGTACAGTCTGGTACACTAGGAATAATCTCAGGATGAACTAAGCTAACTTCTCAATGATTTATATTATGTGAGCATAAAAAGACACAAATTAAAACTTTGTAGAAAAGTAGATGCAAATTCATTCAGGGAATAGAAATGTTCAACTGTAATTTCCTTACAGGAAAGGCTGATCTAGTACCAAGAGCAGGAGCTTTTGGGAGTACTGGAAAACCTGAGTTCAGAAAACCATTGTGAACAGAGTGAACAGAGACTCAAATTAATGGTGCAGTATTGACATAGAAGAATTGATAAACATAGGAGTCAGTATTATTATACTTTCCTAAAGGCTCAGAATTCAGACTGGCAATTTCAGAACATTTACACACAGTTTATAGGAATTGGTATATTACCAGAAATAAGACCAATTGGTGCATTAATTGTTAGGGACGAGAAGGATAAAAGGGGAAGTTCAAACTTTTTTTTTTTTTTTTTTTTTTGGTTGTCATGAAACAATTGCATACACTAATAAATATTTCTGTAACACCAGAGACAGCAATTAAGGAAATTAAGTGTGATGTTGTAGAAGTTCCTTTGAAAGGTAGTGATACAGGAGATTAAGAAAAATCACAAGCTATGCCGAAGATACAAACAGGTTCACATGAACATCAAATTTACAAAAGGGGTTACTGCTGACATATCAAAAGTCTTGCTGTAAAATTGTTATCAAATTGGCCTGTATATCAAAATTAGTACTCCATCACAAAAGTAGAAGACATTTGAACAATTGTTATTAGAACAGCTAGAGGCTCAATATGTAAGAGTCTACCAGCGCTTGAAATTGTCCTGAGTTTGTTGAAAAAAAAGGGGGGAAGAGAAAAAAGAAAGAAAGAGAGGTAGGGGGACAAAGAAAGAAAGAGAGAGAGAAAGGAAGGAAGAAAGGAAGAAGGAAGCAAGGAAGCAAGGAAGGAATTGAGGGAGGAAGGATGGAAGGATGGAAGGAAGGAAGGAAGGAAGGAAGAAAGGAAGGAAGGAAGGGAGGGAGGAAGGAAGGAATGGAGGGAGGAAGGATGGAAGGATGGAAGGAAGGAAGGAAGAAAGGAAGGAAGGAAGCAAGGAAGCAAGGAAGGAATGGAGGGAGGAAGGATGGAAGGATGGAAGGAAGGAAGGAAGGAAGGAAGGAAGGGAGGAAGGAAGGAAGGAAAATGGAGGATGATAACAGATTTAAGAGCAGTTTAGTAAGTATGTCAACCAATTGTTCCTTTACAACTGGACTCCCTTTATAATATTTGTTACTAAGGCTATTGGTTATAATAATAATTTGAAAATGTGCTTTTTCACAGTACCCAAGCCTTAACAGAAAAGCCAAAAGTTTGCTTTGTCAGTACCTACTTTGAATAATAGTCATCCACTAAAGAGATACCACTGGAAGGTAGTTCTATAGAAAAGGTATAGTGGTTCATATTTTGTCACTATTTTGTGTAACAACTATTAGAAATAATTCATAGACAATTCCCTCAGTCTATTATTTATCATTATGTGGATTATATTCTGGTGGCTGATTCTGACAAAGTTGTTTTAGAGAATATAATTTAAATAACACAAAGAAATTTTTATGGTATTGGTTACAATGTGCTCTTGAATAAAAAAATACAAAGACATGGTTTACTTATTTGTGTTACAAAATGAATCAATAAAGCATTTACACCTGAAGAAACAGACTTCTAGAGATGAATTGCAAATTCTTAATGATTTTTTTTAATTATTGTGAGTTCTGTGTTTAGATTAAGTCCATGTGAGATATTTGTGCCAAATATTACAAGGAGATTCAAATTCAAACAGTCCAAGATGAGTAACATGTAAAGCAGAAAAGGAGTTAATTCTTGTAGAAAAAAGACTGTAAAAGGCATATACAGATCTATTGACACTAACCCAGATTATATTTTGGTCATTTTGCCTTCATTTATTTGCCTTCTGGGCTCATTACACAAATAAAAGATGGTATTATAAAATATATTTCTTAGCTCAAGAACAAAGTAAAATATTGAAGACTTAGGTAGAAAAGATTTATGAGTTGAGTAGAAGAGATAGAATAAGATTATGCCAATTGTCAGGAACATACTCTAACAAAATATTAACACTTCTTAAAAATTGTGAGATTTTGTCATTAGGTGTAATCAATTGAGGTTGGTAAAGAGTTGTAGTAGTTACTTGGGTAAAATGAATCACAAATATCCCAAAAGCAAACAGATATGATTTATAAAATTAATGGAATCCTTCCATGTATTTTTTTTCCATTTATTTATTTTTTTTTTTTTTGGGAATATATGTATAGTTTTTGTTTTCTTTATTTCTAGGACTTCATACAGTCTGTGAGTTGTTTCTGGGGGAGTGCAAACCTCTGGGGTTAGCATCCCACTATCAGTGACTGCATATTATGTCTGTTCTTTTGTGACTGGGTTATCTCACTCAGGATGATCTTCTCTAGATGCAGCCATTTTCTTAGGAATTTGGTTAAGTCATTGTTTCTGGTGGCTGAGTAGTATTCCATTGTGTATATGTACCACAATTTTTGTATCCATTCGTCTTCTGAAGGACATCTGGGTTCCTTCCAGCTTCTGGCTATTATAAATAGAGCCGCTATGAACATTGTGGTGCATATATCTTTGTTGTGTATTAAAGTGTCTCTTGGGTATATGCCCAGAAGTGGAATAGCTGGGTCTTCAGGTAGTACTATATCCAATTTTCTGAGGTATCGCCAGACCGATTTCCAGAGTGGTTGTATTAGCTTGCAACCCCACCAACAGTGGAGAAGTGTTCCTATTTCTCCGCAGCCTCGCCAGCATCTGCTGTCATCTGAGTTTTGGATCTTGGCCAATCTGACTGGAGTGAGGTGGAATCTTAGGGTTGTTTTGATTTGCATTTCCCTGATGGCTAAGGATGTGGAGCACTTCCTCAGATGTTTTTCGGCCATTCGGAGTTCCTCAACTGAGAAAGATTTGTTTAGCTCTGTACCCCATTTTTTAATAGGGTTATTTGATTCTCTGGTGTCGAGCTTTTTGAGTTCCTTGTACAACTTAGATATTAGGCCTCTATCTGATGTGGTGTTGGTAAAGATCTTTTCCCATTCTGTTGGTTGCCGTTTTGTTTTCTTGACGATGTCCTTAGCCTTACAGAAACTTTGCAATCTCATTAAGTCCCATTTGTTAATCTTTGACCTTAGAGCTTGAGCCATTGGTGTTTTGTTCAGGAAATTTTCTCCTGTGCCTATGTGTTCTAAGGTTTTCCCTACTTTCTCATCTAATAATTCCAGTGTATCAGGTTTAATGTGGAGATCTTTAATCCACTTACACTTGAGCTTTGTACAAGGAGATAAGAACGGGTCTATTTTCATTCTTTTGCATGTTGAGTGCCAGTTGAACCAGCACCATTTGTTGAATAGGCTGTCCTTTTTCCATTGAATGTTTACTGCTTCTTTGTCAAAAATCAGGTGACCATATACATGAGGGCTCATTTTTGGATCTTCTATTCTATTCCATTGATCCACTTGCCAATTTCTGTACCAGTACCATGCATTTTTCAGCACAATTGCCTTGTAATATAGCTTGAGGTCAGGGATAGTGATTCCCGCTGATGTTTTTTTGTTGTTGAGGATGGATTTCGCTATTCTAGGTCTTTTGTTATTCCAGATGAAATTGCACATTGATCTTTCCAATTCCATGAAGAACTGGGTTGGAATTTTGATGGGGATTGCATTGAATCTGTAGATTGCTTTTGGTAGGATGGCCATTTTTAAGATGTTGATCTTTCCAATCCATGAGCATGGGAGATCTTTCCATTTTCTGAGATCCTCCTCAATTTCTTTCTTTAGAGGTTTGAAGTTCTTGTCATACAGGTCCTTCACTTCCTTAGTTAGAGTCACACCAATGTATTTCATAGTTTTTGTAACTATTGTGAAGGGTACCTTTTCCCTAATTTCTTTCTCCACATGTTTGTTTTTTGAGTATAGAAAGGCTACTGATTTGTTTGAGTTAATTTTGTATCCGGCCACTTTGCTGAACTTGTTTATCAGCTGTTGGAGTTCTCTGGTGGAATTTTTGGGGTCACTCAAGTACACTATCATGTCATCGGCAAAGAGTGATGTTTTTATCTCTTCCTTTCCGATTTGTATCCCCTTGATCTCCTTTTGCTGTCTAATTGCTCCAGCCAGGACTTCCAGTACTATGTTGAATAGGTAGGGAGAGAGTGGGCAGCCTTGTCGAATCCCTGATTTTAGTGGGATTGCTTCAAGTTTCTCGCCATTAAGTTTGATTTTGGCTGTTGGTTTGCTGTATATTGCTTTTATTATGTTTAAATATGGGCCTTGGATTCCTGTTCTTTCTAGGACTTTTAACATGAAGGGGTGTTGGATTTTGTCGAATGCTTTCTCAGCGTCTAGTGAGATGACCATGTGATTTTGGTCTTTAAGTGTGTTTATATGGTGGATTACATTGATGTATTTCCTTATGTTAAACCATCCCTGCATCCCAGGGATGAAGCCTACTTGGTCATGATGAATGATGGTTTTGATGTGTTCTTGGATTCGGTTTGCAAGGATTTTGTTGAGTATTTTTGCATCAATGTTCATAAGTGAGATTTGTCTGAAGTTCTCTTTCCTTGTAGGGTCTTTGTGTGGCTTAGGTACGAGGGTTATTGTAGCCTCAAAAAATGAGTTGGGTAATATTCCATCTGATTCTATCTTTTGGAATAGCTTGGTGAATATTGGTGTTATATCCCCAATAAATGTCTGATAAAATTCTGCACTGAACCCGTCTGGACCTGGGCTTTTTTTGGTTGGGAGGCTTTTGATGACTTTTTCTATTTCTTTAGGTGTTATAGGGTTATTTAGATGGTTTACTTGGTCCTGGTTCAACTTTGGTACCTTGTATCTGTCTAGGAATTCGTCCATTTCCTCCAGATTTTTCAATTTTGTGGAGTATAAGTTTTTGTAGTAGGATCTGATGATTTCTTGAATTTCTTTAGTTTCAGTTGTTATGTCACCACTTTCCTTTCTAATTTTGTTAATTTAGATACTCTCTCTTTGCCCTTTAGTTAGTCTGGCTAGGGGTTTATCAATCTTGTTGATTTTCTCAAAGAACCAACTCTTTGTTTTGTTGATTTTTTCAATGGTTTTTTTTGTTTCTATTTGGTCTATTTCTGCCCTAATTTTGATTATTTCTTGCCGTCTACTTTTTGGGTAAATCTGCTTCCTTTTGTTCTAGGGCTTTTAGCTGTGCTGTCAGGTTGCTGATGTGAGCTCTCTCTAGTTTCTTCTTGGAAACACTTAGGGCAATGAGTTTTCCTCTCAATACTGCTTTCATTGCATCCCATAGGTTTGGGTATGTTGTGTTTTCGTTTTCGTTGAATTCTAGAAAATCCTTAATTTCTTTCTTTATTTCTTCTTTGACCCTGCTATCCTTTAGCAGAGTGTTGTTTAGTTTCCATGTGTATGTGGGCATTTTGTTGTCTTTGTTGTTGTTAAAGACCAGCCGTAGACCATGGTGATCGGAGAGGATGCATGGGAGTATTTCAATCTTCTTATATCGATGAAGGCTCGTTCTGTGTCCAATTATGTGGTCAATTTTCGAGAAGGTGCCATGGGGTGGTGAGAAGAAGGTGTATTCTTTTACTTTAGGATAGTATGTTCTGTATATATTTATTAATTCTAGTTGGTTCAAAGTCTCTGCTAGTTTTGCAGTGTCCTTGTTCAGTTTTTGTTTCCCTGATCTGTCCATTGGTGAGAGTGGGGTGTTAAAGTCTCCCACTATTATTGTGTGGGGTGAGATGTATTTTTTGTGCTTTAGTAGAGTTTCTTTTATGAATGTGGGTGATTTTTTTATTTGGAGCATATATGTTAAGGATTGAGAGTTCCTCCTGACAGATTTCCCCGGTAATGAGTAAAAAGTGTCCTTCTTTATCTTCTTTGATAACTTTTGGTTGGAAATTTACTTTATTCAATATTAGAATAGCCACTCCAGCTTGCTTCTTGGAGCTGTTTGCTTGGAAGTTTTTTTCCCACCCTTTTACTGTGAGATAGTGTCTGTCTCTGTCTCTGAGATGAGTTTCCTGTATGCAGCAAAAGGCTGGATTTTGTTTATGTATCCAGTCTGATAGTCTGTGTCTCTTTATTGGGGAGTTGAGCCCATTTATGTTAATAGATATCAAGGAATAGTTGTTTCTGTATCCTGCCATTTTTGCTTTTTTGGGTTGAGTTGTGTCCGTGTTTTTTTTCTTCTTTTAGTTTTCTTGTTTAGGAGTTTTCTTGTTTTTACTAGGCTGTATTTTCCCTCCTTGTATTGGGTTTTCCACCTATAATTCGTTGTAGTGCTGGGTTTGTGGTCAGATATTGTGTGAATTTTGATTTGTCTTGAAATATCTTTGTCTCTCCATCGATGGTGATTGATAGTTTTGCTGGGTATAGCAGCTTGGGCTGGCACTTGTGCTCTCTTAAGGAGTGCATGATGTCTGTCCAGGCTCTTCTAGCTTTCATAGTCTCTGTTGAGAAATCGGGTGTGAGTCTGATTGGTCTGCCTTTATATGTTACCTGACCTTTTTCCCTTACTGCTTTTAGTATTCTTTCTTTACTTTGGGCACTTGATGTTTTTACTATTATGTGTCGGGAGGTATTTCTTTTCTGGTCCAACCTATTTGGAGTTCTGAAGGCTTCTTTTATGCTCGTGGTCATCTCATTCTTGAGGGTAGGGAAGTTTTCTTCTATGATTTTGTTGAAGATATTTACTGTGCCTCTTAGTTGATACTCTTCTCCCTCTTCTATTCCTATTATCCTTAGGTTAGGTCTTCTCATTGTGTCTTGTATTTCCTGGACATTTTGGGTTAGGAGCTTTTTGTATTTTGCATCTTCTCTGGCTGTTTTGTCTATGTTTGCAATGTTGTCTTCTGCCCCCGAGATTCTCTCCTCGATCTCTTGTAATCTGTTGGAAATGCTTGCTTCTGTGACTCCTGATTTCTTTTTTTGGTGTTCTGACTCTAGGGTTATCTCTTTTAGCGCTTTTTTTATTGTGTCAATTTCTGTTTTAATTTCCCTCTTCCATTCCTTTATTTCCTTGGTTCTGTTTTCGTCTCGTTCTTTGAGTTCTTTGAGTGTTTTTCTTGTTTCTTCTTTAAAAGCTTCTGAATCTTTTTGCTTTTCCTCCCTTTCTTTTTTAAGTAACTCTATCAGCGTCTTGAGGCATGTTTTCAGGTCTGTGTCTTCTTTCTCTGGAGTGTTTGGAATTCCTATGTTTGCTACTATCGGAGAGCTGGGTTCTGGTGTTGCTAGATTGTCTTGGTTTCCTTGGGATATACTCTTTCTCTTTCCTCTTGCCATTTTGTTGTCAGTGATATGTTCTTGCCTTTCCCTTGTATCTGGTCTGTGTCCCTGGTACACTTTCCGTGTGCACTCCGCAGAGATCTCTCTACTCCCCAGCAGCCTATGTTCCGGGTGGCAGCTGGGCCAGGCTCTGCTCTGCGTACTGAAGTCACCTCCGGGTGGGAGCAGATGTTCCTAAGATTTGTTCCTGGTCACAGTAGCTCAGCCTGTACGAGCCGCCTTTCTGGCTGGAGCCGCCTTTCCGGCTGGTGGTTGGGCCAGGCTCTGCTCTGCGACCTGAAGTCCTCTCCGAGTGGGAACAGAAGTTCCTAAGATCTGTTCCCCGTTACTGGATCGGGGAGGACAGGGCAGGTCAGGGCAGGGGGTGCCCATTCCATGTATTTTAAAGAGAACAAACAACAATTCTAGAGGCAACCACATTCTATACAGATGCAAATGAGATGATAATGAAAGGATATAAACAAGACAAAAACAAGCAAGGTACTCAAAAGTCACTATTCCTCTGTTCAAACTTCAGAATTATATGCAATCATTATGCTATTATTAAATTACCCTGAACCTCTTAACATTATCTTCAATTCTTTATATGCAGAAATAGTTGTTTTGCATATAAATGAAACCATTTTTGCATATTTAAATATAAAACATAAGCTATTGGCTTTCAACACTATCCCACAGGACAAGCAGTTAAAGAGATAGTCATTCCTTAAAGAAGATACTTATTAAACAAGAAACATAAAAGCATGAAAAAAAAAGGGAGAAAAAAAACCCTGAGGGACAGATTTTCTTAATGTTTTTGAAAAGAGAACAGTAGCAGCTGAGAGACATTGTTTTTTTGAAAAAAAAAAAAAAAAGAAACTAGGCCAACCAACCATTAGAATGGAAAACAAAGATGGTACCGTGGTTGTTTTTGTAACTTATAATGAATGAAAAAAATATGGTTACCATCAAAACTTACAAAGATTAGATCTGACCAGAAAATTTCTAATCATTTGAGATATGAAGTTCTTCAAAAGCAATTAAGTCAGGGTGATTCCTTCTCACACATATCAGGTAGTGATTTTTCTGAAATGTACATGTACATTTACTACAAAAGGGTTTGTACTTTCTTTCCTACCACTTTTATTATCTCTCAGTTGTTCTGTATAATTAGAGATTTAGTTATAAATTGAGGATTTTGTTTATTGGGGTGCTTCTATTTAATATATATGGCTCTTATACCTTAGTAAGGATCACTTTACTTAGGTTTAGGATATCTTCTTCTATAGTTTTGTTGGATCATTTTTCTGTGCCTATTTCATGGGTGGTTTCCTTTTTCTACATTATTTATATGTATTGTCTTTTATATCATCCCAGATATATAGATTGTTCTTTTCCTGTGTTTATTTTAGATTTAATATTTTTATTGACTGAACTACTCATTTGACTTATATGTCTTCAAGACCTTATTTTCTATTTTTCACTTGACAAAATCTGATTATAATACTTTCTTTGATACTTTTGTTGGATATTTGAGCTTTTAACTCTGAAATTTAATTTATTTTTACATTATTTGTAAGATTGTATCTCTCTATTAATTTAAATTTTCACATTTTGAATTATTTTCATTAATGCCTTCAAGTGTTTATAATTTTTATAGTATGATTCAGTCATTAGTCTATCTAATATCATCTTTATGTTCCCTAAATGCATTTATAACCGCTTTTTTGAAATAATTGTCTTTTTAATCTTCAAAGTTGCTTTTCTTAGAGATAAATAAAATTTCGGTGCTACTCTCTAAAGGATACATGTTAGTTGTTTATGTCATTTTAGTTTTTGTTTATTGGACCAATGGTTCTGGAATTAGGTCTTAAATGTTCTTGATATCGTGATCATTCTTACTTTTATTATGTTATTGTTATGACCTTGATTGTAAATTCTCCAACTTGCCAGGTTGTGAGCAAATTAAATGCTGTTAACTTTTCAGTATTAGACCAATTTGTGCTGGTGTAAGAATGGAGTCTCAAAACAACTTTCTGTTTGGATAGTAATAAGTGACACTTCTGTGGTATTTTCTATTGGCTACAAAGTTTATTGCTGCTCATATTCAGTAGTTTATTGAGAAATGATTGAATTTTGAATCTAATCTTAGTTTTCTGAGTTAGACCCTGTTATAGGAGTTATAGAAAGGGTAATTGATAAGACTATTAAAGAATCACCTAGTTGACCAGGAGTTTACCAATGGAATTTGCTTGTTTTGGTGGCTAGGAAGAATGGGGCAACAGAAAGACATGCGAAAATAGAAAAAAAAATCCAAAAATATTCTTGTAGTTCTATTAGAATTCCATACATTGTGGCTGTCAGATAGAGGGGAGGATGAGAACTCATTATGTAATTTAATAATATTTAGAAACCTACTAGAATTTTACATCAATCTAAAAACTTTAAAACATTTCAACACCATGAAGAGAATCTTCATGTTCTTCAGCAGTTGTGTCCCATGAGTATTCTCAGTTTGACCATGCATTTCAGATGAAGGAAGGTACTTTATCTGTAAACTTTGTGAATAGCTTCTTTTATTTAGTTAATGGCCTTAATATTTCCTGTGTTGTAACATTCTTCAGTACTTTAGTACAGTTTTCTACTTTGGAAATTTAGTTGCACAGACATCAAGTAAAACACAGGACTAAGCTTTCATGTATTTGGTTTGTTTCTACATTCTTGCTATTGTGAATGAAGCTAATGAATCTTTAATGTAGATGTCTTCTTATGCATTTACTTTCAAAATTCTTGGCATAAGATATATGCATATATGGCTGAATAAATGCATTTTTATATGAGACATTTTATAGAGCAGTTAGTATGGTATTCAAACAGAACAACCATCTTAAGAGAGGGTTGAGTAAATACTATAGGCTCAGAAATTTCCTGTATAGCTGTGAATTGCATAATTCAAAATATGTGCAATTAGAATTTTTTACCACTTTATTTTTTTAAAAAAAGAGGGATACAGATACAGATTTTAAAGACATTTTGGCATAACATTATATGAATATTTTTGTCAGTAGTTAATTTGTTTAGAGGTTTAATAGCATGCATTGAAATCCCCCTATTTACCATAAGCATGAACTACATGTAGGACAGAATGTAACATGGAAACAGATTTCTTGTTGAGTATAGATAAAGCATAATGATCTGTGAATACCAAAAATTGCCACAAGGCTATTATCTTAGCTCTTAAATTATTAATGATTTAAGGTCCAGGTGTACCACACTTTGAGAAGGTGCTATAATTTTTTTTTCCTAAGAAGGACTGAGACTTTCTTTCTTTTTTCTTTTTTCTTTTTTTTTTTTTTTTTTTTTGGCATTAATTTTTCTTGAGCTTCATATAGCCTGTGAGTTGTTTTTGGGTTGTTCAGAGATTACTGGGGTTAGTATCCAATTAACAGTGAATGCATATTATGTCTATTCTTTTGAGACTGGGTTACCTCACTCAGGATGATATTCTCTAAATGAATCTATTTTCTTATGAATTTTATAAAGTCATTGTTTATGATAGCTGAACAATTAGAATTTTATATCTCCCTTGCAGATATTTCTTTATTGTTTTTGGGTTTCAATTTTTGTTTGATATTTGAAACTCTTAGCTAATTTAAGACCTATTTTTTACCACTGTTTTCCACTAGGTCCAGAACAAAAACAGCTTGTTTGCTGAAAGGAACCTCTCTGGTTTTTATATGTGTTTTTTAAATTTCTATTCATCCACCACTGACTTGTCATCACATTGTCCAAAAGATAATTACGCTTTCTATATAACAGGAAACAAATGAATATCAAAAACACACACATGCACCCTGACACACACACACAGACAGAGAGACACACACACACACACACACACACACACACAGAGAAGAGAGAGAGAGAGAGAGAGAGAGAGAGAGAGAGAGAGAGAGAGAGAGAGAGAGAATAACAAAACAAGCAAAACCAACCCTTCTTTCAGTGACATCATTTGTCCTGTTACAGCCTGTGCAATGTCAATTTGATGCATGTAGCAATTTTTGTTCAGCTTGAATGATATGCCTGTGTATGTGCACCAGATGCTTTTCTATGTCAAATGATTTTTATTCATCCTCATCAAATACATAAAATCATTATATAATTGCAAGTATGCAAATGAAGATTACAGGCATGTAAATTTGCATGGGAAATGACTAAATTATTCATTAACTCTCATTCTTTATTCTCAACACAAATTATTATTTTTTTTACGTATTCTCAGAAAATGTTGGTTCTAACACAGGATATTTATGACACTGCATCTAGAACATATGTTTATATTCATCTAATTACAATAGGCCATTTGGTACTATGAACTATGTGACATATAAGCTGAAACCAACTTTAAATAAATGACATGAGCCTTTAGAGATCAAGTTTTACTTGTGATTCTTTTTCTGCAGTAAAAGGATGATGATTATGATATTTAATCTATAAGTACTTCATATCAATTTTTCAATGAAATATTTATTATGCATATGATACGATATATCAGTGTTTTCCAAGCATGAAGCTTTAATTATGTTCCTGTAATTCCCAAGCTCATCAAAAGGCATTACATTTATCTCTATTTTTATCATTTTCTTTTTTCTTTCATTGATTTATTTTGAAACTTGGTATTACAGTGCATGAACTATCTGGCTATATATCCTTAACTATTAGAATCTCCTGTGCTTTATTTATAAATTTATTCTCTCTGTAGAAGAACTTTGAAATTGCTAAATCAATTAATAATGAGCACTATTAATAATAAGTATTATTAATAATATTAGCACAGTAGTGCATTGTTTTTTTCATCTAATTCATGATAGTGCTCTGTTACATAATGCACATTTCATTTTTATAATTCTACTTTTCAAATTTTTAGACAGAATTGTTATACTTATTCAATTGCAAGTACAATTTTGAATTATAGTCATTATTATATTTGCTATGCAACTTGATAAATTCACCATGATGTTTCACCATGGTGTTCTCGGCTATTGCCATATACTCTTTCCAACACCTGTGATCATTTCCCCATGATTGATTTTCCCTCATTTACTTTCAAACTTTTAGTATTTTGTTTAATTTGAAGATCCTAAACAGAAGTCAACAGCAGGGCACAAATTAGAAGATGCAGTTAGGCCTCTGCTAAGTTGACACTAGAGAGCAGATTCACATGGGACTCCAGAAGTTCCTTGCTGTGGCTCTCTCAGTGAATTGAAGATCAGTGAAGACAAATGTGAGCTCAAGGAAGCAATGCAAGCTTGTGGTGGAAATGCAACATCACTGTCCATGGTGCCCTCTATTATCTCTCCAATAGCATGAGTCCTCCCACAGGTCTTGCAAAACAGCATGTGAGTTTGTATCAGCAAAATACTCCATGAGTCTCCATCTCTTCACATGAACAAATTTTAACTTCATATACCCCCTTTTATTTAAAAACGGTCTTTTCCCCTACCACTAACAATCTACATATGATAAAATCAAGTATAACACCATAAAACCTGAACTTTACACTGTACTTTAAATAAACAGAATATATAATGTAGTCTAACAAAACACCCTTAAATTTCTGTTAATATACAACAATTCAAGCAGAACAATTTTAAATTCTTATCAGTATAAAATAATTAAAAAACACATTCAATCTATGTCAATATACAATAAACACAAAACAGCCATAAATATCTATCCATATAGAATAATTTAAATCTATCGTCCTAGATGATAAAACCATAACACATCAAACAAGCAAAACAATCCCATCTTACAGACAACAGTCTTTGTGGAATAACTTCATGCTGAATTGGTGCAAGGGATTTCTGTTTGGTGCCTATATATATATATATATATATATATATATATATATATATATATATATATATATATATATATATAGTTAATCTGAAAACAAAGAAACAAACAAAACACAACAAACCCACTAGCTGTGATTGGTTTACCAGGCTGTGTTAATCTAGTTCATATTGTCTGTCCAGTTTATGGGTTGGCACTCCAATGTATTTTATGTCAATTCTATGTATGTGACCGACAATTTGGGCTATCCCTTTATAAGTTGATATACATGTGTATTTTGGAGAGACCATTAACTAAGACAGTTTGTGAGAGTGAATCACCTTGGCATATTTGCTTTGTGAAAACATTCATGTCTCAGTTGATAAGAAGCTTTGCCTTGTTCTATCTGTACTTTATGAGTTTTGTTGGTAGCCATACTTTCTCATTCTGTGTAAATACACAAATATAACCATGCCCCCATCTTAAAAAACAAATAAACAAAAAAAAAAAAACACTGTTGCGGGTTTCCATTTGAATATCAATACATATTTGTACTATTTTTGATAGTTTGTATATTATTATCCCAAGAAGTGGCACTATTGGTCTGGTTGGAGTTGGTGTGGCATTGCTGGAGTACAAGTGCCACTGTGGGTGTGGGATTTAAGACCTGCATCGAAGTCAGTCTTCTACTGCCTTCCTTTGGAACACAAGGTGGAACTCTGAGCTTTTCCAGGTCCATGTCTGCCTACTTGCTGCCAGATTTCTACTTTGATGATAATGGACTGAACCTCTGAACCTGTGAGCCAGTTCCAGTTAAATGATGTGTTTTATGACAGTTGCCTTTATCATGGTGTCTGTTCACAGCAGTACAACCCTAACTAAGGCAATATATAGGTCAACCTAGTTACTCAGGGTTTTGAGAAACCAGTCTCTCTCAACTACTATTGTTCCCCTTTTAAAAAAATAATTAAGAAAATTGGGAAATAACAAGGCATTATTTCATCTTTCCATGAGGGTTTTGCTGTTGATTTTTGTTTAATAAGCATCTCCTTTAAGGTACGAATGGCTCTTTCTGTGCCTGTTTGTCCTGTGAATTTGTGTGGCATGCCAGTAACATGCTTCATATTATAATATGTAAGAGTGGTATAATTTGTAGAAAATACTCTATCTACATATAAAGATTCAGTGATTATGTTACAAGATTCAGGGTAATCTGCAGAAATGACCAATACCAGCTGTGACACCAGTAGAGATTCTGTGGGGTGCATCTCTTAATGAAGTGAAGGTCAGTGAAGAGGAAGATGCGAAACCAACAAAGCATTGCAAGCCTAGCTATGCAGGCACGAAATCACTGACCATTGACTCCCATTTATATTCTCTCTACCACTTATCCTCCCATAGGTGTTGCTTTAACAAAACACCACATGAGTCTGCACACCTGACAGAATCAAAAATTTCATGTCATTATGCAAAAAGTCTTTTCAAGTCATTTTCCTGGTGAATACATTGGATATGTATTTTTGACACTACTGCAAAATGCAATTCTAATATCATTCTCTTGTCAGGTCTAGAATTCCCTAAAAGGGAAACCTCTGGCAATGGCTGTAAAGAGTTGCCACAACAAAATTAAACAAGGAGGCAGAATTCACTCCAAACATCAGTGGCTGATAATCTGCACTGATCAAGATGCAACAGCAAGTGAAGACCCAGCCTTTCTCTCTTCTCTGGACTGAGAAATTGCTGTGTTCCGTAGTCTCAAGTTCCTGCCTCCATGACTTGTAGAACCTAAAGTACACAGCCCTCAAACTGGGATCCAAAATATATCCCTCCATTCTTAAGGCACTTCTGTAAGGTATTTTATTAAATCAACAATTATGTAAGATATTATTTTTCAGGTTAAATGTTATTTTATTTACATATTTAAAAAAATTCAGTCTTTTTGTATTTTTTTAAAATTTTCATATCATCTAGAAAACTGAAACAAAATTTAACAGATGTTGTTTTATTTTTTTTTTCTACTACTTATAAAGCTACAGACAAAAAAATTTAGAGACTTTAATTCATTTTAAACTGATTTTTATAATGGATAAATAATTTATCCTCTTATATACAGCCACCAAACCATATCAGTGTTGCTGATACCAAGAAGTATGTGTTGACAGGAGATGATATGGATGTCTCTTGAAAGGCTCTGCCAGAGCCTTACTGATGCACATGTGGATGCTCACAGTCAACCATCAGACTAAACACAGGACTCCAATGGAGGAATTAGGTGAAGGACTGAAGGAGCAGAGAGGGTTTCCAACCCCATAGGAAGAATAACAATATAAACCAACCAGACCTCCTAGAGCTTCCAGGGACAAAATCACCAACCAAAAATTGCACATGGGAAAACCCATGGTTCCAGCTCTATATGTAGCACAGGGTGGCCTTTTTTGGCACCAGTGAGAGTGGGGGCCCTTTGTCTTGTGAAGGTTCGATGTCCCTGTATAGGGGAATGTTAGAGTGGTGAGGCAGGAGTGGGAGGGAGTGTGGGGGAGCACCCTTGTAGATGCTGAAGGGAGCTGGGAGAGGGGCTTTTTGGAAGAAAAACTAGGAAGGGGGAATACCATTTGAAATGTGAATAAGTAAAATAACCAATATATATATATATATATATATATATATATATATATAGATAGATATAGATATACATATATATATATATAGATAGATATACATATATATATATAGATAGATATACATATATATATATAGATAGATAGATAGATAGATAGATAGATATACATATTCTAGTTTTTGGCTTCTACACATGAATATACATTTTTCATAAAACTACTTTATCTGATGTCTATCCATACTCTAATATGTTTTCCCATATTTTTGAAAGTCCAGTTAATTAATAATGCCTGAAAAAAATCCACAACATCCTTTATTATATCCATGTGTTATACATGAAATACACTTTTATTTGCTGTTGTATGCCAATAATATGAGGTCTAACTCAGTTTCTATATTGTTATTTGTATTAGTTATTAGGATGACTCCAGTATTATTTTTTACACTCAAATTTGGTTTTGCTATTCAAGAAGAGTTTTGCTTACTTAGAAATTCAGCATTTTTGCTAGTTCTTTGATGTATATCAAAGGGATTTTCATGAGTTCTACATTGAATATGGATATATCAATATGTACATATGACTATTATTTTTTAAAAGGGCATTGGATCAAATTTAGTCCCTTGAGAATGCTATATATGAAATTTCATATATTAAGCAATCTTTGTATTAATTTCATAAAACTAAATTTGTCACAGTCATATAATTTTTATCAAATAAAGAACCATTCTTCAGTACAAGGTGTTTTCAAACTCATTATGTTACCTAAGCTATTCTCTAATTTGGGATTGCCATTAATTCTGATACATGTGTGATTATGTCCAGTTTGCATGATATTCTTTAATCTGGTGCCGAAATAAATTTGATATTTTGCTGAGGCCTTTTCTGGGAATTTTTAAAAACATGTTTTATTTTGTTGCTGTGTCATTGCCAAGATTTGGTATCATTATATTATGGACTTCTAGAAGTAGAGTGAGAGTTACATTTTTTTTAAATTCATGGAATAATTAGAGAAAATAACAAAATGAAATACATATAATACAGAAAGTTTTTTTTTTCTGTTCAAAGGGTTTTGTATCACATCCCCCTTTCCTCCCTACAGCCCTTCCAAGTCTCTCTCCTATCCCCTCAAATTAATAGCCTCTTTTCCTATATTATTGTTACATATATAAAAATGTGTATGTATATGTACCCACAAATACTTAATTACAATCTTAAAAAATGTACCCGAAATAAATAAATAAATAAAGGGTTTTTATCACTGCTTCAATTCCGCTACTTCATATTACCTATTAGCTTCCTCTTACTCCTCATAGTTCTTTTAGTTTTCACTTGTTCATACTTTATGTATTGTGTAATATGTTAGAATCCAGTGTTTTGAAATAAATATGCTTTGAGTTTCAGTACTATATATTGTAATAAATTTTTATTGGATACTTTATGTATTTACATTTGAAATGTTATTCCCTTCTTTCCTCAATGATTCTCCCACATTTGAATCCGCCTCCACCTTCCCCTGTTTCTATGGAAATGTTCCCACTCCTATAAACACCCTCTTACCTCAACACCTTGAAAAAAATCTACATTGGGGAAAAAAGCCTTAACATGACCAATGGCTTTTCCTCCTATTGATGCCAGACAATGCCTTTATCTGTTACATATTCTGTTGGAGCCATGGGTATATCCATGTATACTCTTTGGTTGGTGGTTTAGTCCCAGGGAACTTTAGGGGTTCTGGTATATATCATTATTTGCAGATGATATGATAGTACATTAAGTGACCCCAAACTTTCTATCATAAAACTTATAAACTTGATAAACAATTTCAGAAAAGTTGCTAGATGGAAAATTAACTCAGACAAATAAGTAGCCTTTCACTATTCAATGGCCAAAAAGGTTGAGAAAGAAATTTGGGAAACAACACCCTTCTCAATAGTCACAAATAATATTAAATATCTCAGTGTCATTCTAACCAAGCAAGTGAAAGGTCTGTAATGACAAGAACTTCAACTATCTAAAAAGAGAAATTAAAGAAGATCTCAGAAGATGGTAAGATCTCCCATGCACATGAATTGGCAATATTAACATAGTAAAAATTGACCATTTCACAGAAATCAATGTATGGATTCAATTCAATCCCCATCTAAATTATAACTTAATTCATCACAGAAATAGAAAGAGCAAGTCTCAAATTCATCTCAAAATATCAAGAATAGCAAAACCAATTATTAATAATAAAACAATGTCTGGGGTAATCACAATCTCTCACCTCAAGCTTCACAACACAGGAATTCAAACAAAACTCCGTGGTATTGTCACAGAGACAAGCATGTTGATCAATGGAATAGAATTGATAACTCATCAGTGAACCCACAAACCTATAGTCACTTGATTATTTACAAAGGAGCTAAAACCATCCAGTGGAAAAGAGACAGAATTTTCAACAAATGGTGCTGGCTCAACTCGTAGTGAGTATGCAGAGAAATACAATTAATCCATTTCAGTTTATTGCTGGATATATTTTATTTACATTTCAAATGTTTTCCCCTTTCCAGATCCCATTCATAAAACTCCTATCTCAATCCCTCCCCCTGCTTTTATGAGAGTAGCTCAAAATTCTTCCAACTACATCCTCCCCTCCCTTCCCTCACATTTTCCTACACTGGGGCATTGAGCCTTGGCAGGGCCAATGGATTCTCTTCCCACTGATACCCATAAAGGTCATTCTCTGTTACCTATGAAGCTGGAGCCATGCAACCATCTATTTGTACTCTTTGGATCCATTCTTATCACCTTGTACTTAGCTCAGGGCAAAATGAATAGAAGACCTCCACATAAAACCAGGTACACTAATAGCAGAGAAAGTGGGAAAGAGAGTCAAACACATAAGACCAGGAGGAAATGTTCTGAAAATTTAGATGATGTCTCACCAACTTAATGAGGTTTATTGTTATTGATGAAATACAAAGGATAAACATTATTTTCTCAAATTATATTTGGTGTTTTTTATTATTTGTAGATTACTTCCATTTCTATGCTGTAAAATGTTAGGTTTTGTTGCATGTTGAGGTATTTTTCTGACAATTCTTGCAAGACATTTGTGATAACACTAGTTGCTCATATATTTTAACACAGGCCATCCATATTAAAGAAGGACAGTTTTTCCTTTTCATCAGCCTTGCACTGCTCCTGGAATTCCAGAAAGTTGTGATGAGGGCAACAATTTGTTGTCTTCCAAACTCCTCTTATTATGAGATCGATTTTCACAGGCACTGCACTAGTAGTAGCATTGTTGCTTTAAAGTGATTCGGATTCTGTTTGTAGAAACCACTGTAAAGTCTTATAGCTGCATTCCTCTGTTTGAAAGCTTGAGTAATTTCAAATATCTTATGGAAACAGATAGGATTTAGAGCTAGAATAAAGGTTACTCATGTATGGCTGGGTACTTCTTTCTTATCAGAATAATATAATCTGTCTAAATATACCTTAAATTGATGTAGAAGACCAATCTGACAGTGTCAGTGACTACTATTTCTTGTTGCTGCCACTTTGCTTTTCATCCTGTTTCCACTACAAAATTATTTTCCACAAGCATGTCCTTACTCTTCAGCTTTGCTACAAAATGTTAAAAATCAATATTTTCTCCTGTCTAAGTTGTTTTTGAAGTTGTTCTGAATTCTTCTGATGAAAAAGGGGATAGGAGCTAAACTGAACCTTCAAATCACACTAATAATAACATATTACAGTGCAAATGTCATAAAGCCTGTAGCACAAGCATGGCAAAAATCACAAGTAATATTCATAAATGAATAGTAATAAGAACATTTTGGCTTATCTTGAGGTGATGACATAATATTAACTGTAGACATGGAAAGGGTATTGGTAATTTATTTCTGTAGGCAAAATCATAAAAATAGCATTTGATTTGCTTTGGTTCTATTTCGAGTTGCTGTTCTGATCCCAAGAATTTATTCACTGACTAGACCAGTAAGCTGAACAAGAAAAGAAAATAGATAATCATCTACTGATAAGAACTGAAGTATACAGGCAAAGACAACTGTTTGACTTTTAGATTAACTTAGTTTAGTACTTCAATCATATTTTCAAAGTGTTTTATCTAAATATAAACAGATTACCAACATTGATTAGGTTAGTTTTTAAATCACTATGATTAAATTACTGACAGAATTATTTAAGAAAGAACTTTTATTGTAACGGCTTGAATGATGTATTTTATTATGTAACAAAGCAGTGAGAATGGCTTACACTTATGGTAGTAGGTTTGACGTGGCTTGTTATCTTGTATTCAGTTAAGAAGTAAAGGATATGGACAAGGAGAGATATACCTAACTCAGAGTCTGTGACTCCTTCCTGTTTTGCTCTAATTCTCATTGCATTGGAAACTCTCACAATGTGACCAGCTCAGAATCAGTTGTTAAATATATGAGCACTTCACATCCAAACCATAACGAGGGTGCCCCAAATTTTACAGTCATATCATAATACATTAGCTTCAACTTCAAGTTTATATAATCTTACAGTTTCAAAACTTGTCAAGAATTAATATCCAAAGCATCTTCTGAACATGTTTGATCTCTTTTAGCTACAGAATAAAAATGAGACAGGTGGACTAGTTCCAACCTACAATGTAACCGAATGATTATTCCAATTCCAAAGGGTGCCATGATAGAAAAGAAAAGATTGGGTCAAATAAAGTCCTTATTCTAGCAAGGCAAACATCACAGCTAGAAGGTTATGTCTAGATTTTGAGTTATGTGGTGGTGTCAGCTCCATTTGGATTGGGTACACTTGATGACAGAATTTTTTTACCTGTATAATATGTGGGCTACAGATTCTTTAATTCAACTACAGCCTTCTTCTGTGCCTTTCCCACTTTTCTGGCATCTTGCCAATTCTATTGCAAATTATACTTGACCTGAGCAGCTTCAGCTATGGCTTACCTAATACCCAATGGAGGAAATATGGCCTGGACTCACTATATTTCTGAGTTCTTGGAGAATCAAGAGTGAAGAGTACTTAGTTATGAAGTATTTCAGGCCCATAAAAATACTGCCACCTATGTGAACAAGCCAAATTCTTTGTGAGCTTGAGACTCATTTCATCATAGCCTCAACCCCCACCTACAACAGGAGAGCAAACTGTGGACAGTACTCCTCCCCAACTTGACTTTGAGAGAAAATACCACACACAGGTAATGTCTTTCCTGGAAATCTCACTTAACATAAATTTGTATTTTTTTAACATTTACTGTCTTCTAAATCTGTGTCATTTATATCAACTTTTCCACGGTCATATGAACACTATGAGTTTGAGCCAGAATTATGGTACTCCTTTTGCTAATTACAGCAGCTTTGTCTTCTTCAAAATGTAGCCAGCTTCAACCATGTTCACACTTTAGTTCTTTGCTTCTTTTGTCTCCACCTTCTGTTGTCTGCTCGTATAAATCTAGGTGTAAGTTGTAAATAATAACCATACGAGAGCCCAAGCACTACTCACTTTTGAAATTTTCTCTACCAAACAAATCAATTGCTTTTTACTCCAAGATCAGTCCAATTTTCAAGACACAGATAACAATGTGCCTGAATCCATGTCATAATATAACTTATATTTCTTTGATCACTTCTGAAACTCTGGGGATAGTCTCAATTGTACACATTTTTAGTATTCTGTTTCTTAGAATAGAGTCACTTCTATCAGAATGACTCATTAAACACTATTGACAGAGTTCTTGACTTCTATTTGTTCAGCTATACTCAATTTTTATTTTTCCCATAACTCAGTTGCATAATGTTTATGTCAGGAATATCACATTGATGACCCTATTCTGGGTACCACTCTTCCATATTAATTACTTTCCCCTGTAATGAATCAACTATGGCTACCAGTATTTCTCATTTGTTACATCTCCCGCTGCTGTTATCGAGTGTTTGGTAAGAGTCAACTTAAGGGAGGAATAATTTATTTTGGCATATTGTTTGAGAAGATAGAGTCTACTATGATAAAGAAGACATATAATTAGAAGAAAACTCACACAAGTAATTCTTGGATGCTGAGAGCAGGAGCTTGCAGCAGCTTGCTCGGATATCTATGTACCAAGAAATAGGGAGTCCAGGAAAAAAAATGACTTAAACATTCCAAAATGCTGTAACATTTCAATAGAGTTTTTGTGTTGTGACCCCAATGATGAAATTATTTTGTTGCTACATTCATGATTTACAGAGCTGTAATCTATTTCACTCTGGTGACCTAATACAAGATATAAAAGATTTCCTGAAGTAAAAATTTCTGGTATTTCTGGAGGCTTGGATGTGTTATGAGATGTTTTTCTGGAAACTGTCTTATGAGGAGATGTTTTTGCTATTATAATTTGCTAAGGACAGGCACCTGGTTATTTTCTGGAGACAGCCTGGAAAAGGGCTTGTGATGTTTGGCTAGAGCAGATGTTAAGAAAGGATATAAGAAGGGGTGAATGGTGCTTTGTGTTATATGCATACCTTTCCAATCTTTGCTGCTCAATGTTAAGCTTGGCCAATGCTGGTCTTTGCTAACAATGTGGAATGGGATTGAAGCACCTTACTATTCTTTATTTGTTATCATTTGTCATTACTTAATAGACATAAATACACCAAAAAGCTGGTGCTATTCTTTCAGCTACTTGCTATCCTGTAGACTCCAGCTGATTCATGAATGGGGTTTGCAAGTGGATAGAGCTGCAACTGCTGAGTTTGGTGAACTGAACTGCTGCTATTCTGACAAGACAGATTGGGCTCGCACCAAAGAAAAATTTCTAAATATGTCCACATTGTCTTTTGCTCTATTAAACTTTTCTTTCCACTATTTCTGATGAGTGGTGGGGAAGAAGAAATATTAAAGCATTTAAGAACACATTAAATAGGTTTTAGAAAATGAAACCCATTAAGTTCTAGCTAGAGAGCAAGTATCCAATCATAAGCCTATAGGAGGTATTTCACATGTAAATTATAGCACTGATTTACCTAAAACTAATATATGTTCAATAAATCTATTTCAATATTGCAACTATAATCAACAGTTCAGAACAGGTGCAGTATTAATATAACACTGGTGATACTGTATGTATACACACACACACACACACATATATATATACTTATCTTTATAATTACTATAGGCTTATACTGTATTGTTAAATTGATATCACATTACATATTACATGTAAAATTATATTTCCATCCATAACAAAATTAATTTGCTTGCATTTTAATTTTTTATTTTTTTTATTTTATTTTATTTTTGTGACATCAGCATTTTTGTTTATCTGGATATTTTTAAATATTATTGAGCAGAGAGTCATTCACAATTAATAGTATTTTGGGCAACAATTGATTATTGCCAATATGTTCAACTAAATGCTCTACTTTCGGAGGATCTTGTTAAATACTGCATCCATTTTTCTGGATCTGTGCATGACTCAAAATAGTATTCATTGAATATATGACTGAATGATAGCTTTTATTATTGAGCACTTACTTTTGGTAGGCAATTTGGTAAGCACTTTATAAATATTTACCTTTAATAATAACATTCTAATTTGGATATTATTACTACATTTATTTTACAAATGAGGAAACAAGAATAGAATAGATAATTGATTTAATCAATCCACCCCTGGCTAGAATCTCATTCTATCTGGTTGCAAATTCTATGACCCTGACACTCATGCTATAGTGTCTGCTGTGACCTCTTAAATGTAAAACTGTTTTCTCTTCTCTTGGATGATTAGGGATTGAAGGAGGATACTGTGGAAAAAGGAGCAGGAGTGGTTAGAGGAAGATAGACTAGTAGAATGACGGGATCAGCAGCTTTCTTTCCTTTTTTTTTTTTTTCTTTGCTTGAACTTCACACAGTCTGTGACTTGTTTCTGGGGTTCTCAGAGCTTTCTGGGGATAGTATCCAATTATCAGTGATTGCATGTTATGTCTGTTCTTTTGGGACGGGGTTATCTCAATCAGGATGATATTCTCTAGATGCAACCATTTTCTAAAGAATTTCATAAAGGAACTGTTTCTGATAGCTGAGTAGTATGATATTGTGTAAATGTACCAAAATATTTATATCCATTCATTTACTGAAGGACATCTGGTTTATTTACAGATTCTGGCTATAATAAATAGAGCTGCTATGAACATTGTGGTGCATGTGTCTTCATTGTATGTTAGAGCTTCTCTGGGGTATATGCCCAGAAATGGAATAGCTGGGACTTCAGGTAGTATTATGTCCAATTTTCAGAAGAATCACCAGACTGATTTCCACAGAGGTTGTACCAGTTTACAACCCCACCAACAGTGGAGAACTGTTCTGCTTTCTCCATATCCTCACCAGCATCAGTTGTCATCTGAATTTTTGAACTTGTCAATTCTGACTGGTGTGAGGTGGAATCTCAGGGTTGTTTTGATTTGCATTTCCCTGATGGCTAATGATGCTGAGCACTTCCTTAGATGCTTGTCAGCCATTCGATATTCCTCAATTTAGAACTTTTTGTTTAGATCTGTACCCCATTTTTAAATAGGGTTGCTTGGTTCTCTGGTTTCTAGCTTCTCCAGTTCTTTGTATAACTTAGATATTAGGCCTCTTTCTGATGTGGGGTTGGTAAAGATCTTTTTCCACTCTGTTGGTTGCCATTTTCTTTTCTTGAAAGTGTGCTTAGATTACAGAAACTTTGAAATTTCATTAAGTCCCATTTGCCTATCTTTGACTTTAGAGAATGAGACATTGTTGTTTTGTTCAGAAAATTTTCTCCTATGCCTATGTGTTCTCAGGTTTTCCCTAGTTTCTCTTTAATAGTTTCAGTGTATCTGGTTTAATGTGAAGATCTTTGATCCACTTGCACCTGAGCTTTGTACAAGGAAATAGGAAAGTGTGTATTTTCATTATTAGGCATGCTGAGTACCATTTGGACCAACACCATTTGTTGAATAGGCTGTCCTTTTTCCATGTAATGTTTACAGGTCCTTTGTCAAAAATCAGGTGACCATATATGTGAGGGCTCAATTCTGGATCTTCTATTCTATTCAGTTGATCTACATGCCTATCTCTGTACCAGGACCATGCACTTTTTTTCACAATTGCCTTGTAATATAGCTTGAGGTCAGGGATGGTGATTCCCGCGATGTTTTCTTGTTGTTCAGGATGGATTTCACTATTCTGGGTCTTTTGTTATTCCAGATGAAATTTGGCATTGCTTTTTCCAACTGCATGAATAATTGGGTTGGAATTTTGATGGGGATTGCATTGAATCTGTAGATTGCTTTTGGTAGGATGGCCATTTTTACAATGTTGATCCTTCCAATCCATGTGCATGGGAGACCTTTCCATTTTCAGAGATCTTCCTTGATTTCATTCTTTAGATGTTTGAAGTTCTTGTCATACAGTTCCTTCACTTGCTTAGTTAGAGTCAAAATTAAGGTATTTCATATTTTTTGTGACTATTATGAAGGGTATCTTTTCCTTAATTTCTTTATCCACATGTTTGTCCTGTGAGTGGAGGAAGACTATTGATTTGAGTTAATTTTATATCAAGCCAATTTGTTGAACTTGTTTATCAGCTGTAAGAGTTCTCTAGCGGAATTTTTTGGGTCACGTAAGTACACTATGATGTCATATGAAAATAATGATATTTTTTGCTTCTTCCTTTCTAATTTGTATCCTTTTTTATTTCTTTTTGCTGTCTAATTGCTCCATCCAGGACTTCCAGTACAATGTTGAATACGTAGGGGTAGAGTGGGCAGCCTTGTTGAGATTCTGATTTTAGAGGGATTGCTTCAAGTTTCCATGTTAAGTTTGATGTTGGCTCTTTATTTTAGACTCAAAAAATGTATTAAGTAGTGTTTCATCTGATTCTATTTAGTGTAGTAGTTTGGATAGTATTGGTATAAGGGCGTCAATAAATGTCTGATAAAATTCTGCATTGAACACATATTTACCTTGGCTTTTTTTCATTGGGATGTTTTGATGACTGCTTCTATTTCTTTAGGTGTTATGGGTTTATTCAGATGATTTACATGATCCTGGTTTAACTTAAGTATATGATATCTATCTAGGAAGCCATCCATTTCTTCAAGATTTTCCAGCTTTTTATGAGGAAAATCTTTGATTTCTTGAATTTCCTCAGTTTCAGTTATTATGTCTCCACTTGCATTTCTGATTTTGGTAATTTGGATACTCTCTCTTTGCCCTCTAGTTAGTCTAGCCATGTGTTTATCAATCTTGTTATTTTTTTCAAAAAATCAGCTCTTGGTTATGTTTATTCTTTGAATGGTTCTTTTTGTTTCTATTTTCTATTTCTGCCCTAAGAATGATTATTTCTTGCCATCTAGTCTTCTTGGGTGTATCTGATTCTCTTTGTTCTAGAGCTTTAAACTGCCCTGTAAAGTTGATAATGTATGCTCTCTCCTGTTTCTTTTGGAAGCACTCAGTGCTATGAGTTGTCCTCTCAGTACTTCTTTCATTATATCCCATAGGTTTGGGTATGTTGTGTTTTCGTTTTCATTGAATTCTGGAAAATCCTTAATTTCTTTATTTCTTCTTTTACCCTGCTATTGTTTAATAAAGCATTATTTGGTTTCCAAGTGCATATGGGCTTTTTGTAGTCCTTGTTGTTAGTAAATGCCAGCCTTAAAATCTGGACATCTGAAAGGATGCATGGGAGTATTTCAATCTTCGTATATCTATTGAGGCTCATTTTGTGATCAAATATGTGGTCAATTTTCAAGAAGGTGCTGTGAGGTGCTGAGGAGAAGGTATATACTTTTCTTTTAGGACGATATGTTCTGTAGCTGTCTATTAATTCCAATTGGTTCATAACCTGTGCTAGTTTTCCTGTGTCCTTGTTCAGTTTTTGTTTCCATGATCTTTCCATTAATTAATGTAGGATATTGAGGTCTCCCACTATTATTGTGTGGGGTGCAATGTATTTTTTGAGCTTCAGTAGGGTTTCTTTTATGAAGGTGTGTGCTTTAGTATTTGGAGCACATATGTTAAGGATTCAGAGTTCCTCCTGACAAATTTTCCCTGTAATGAGTAAAAAGTGTCCTTCCTTATCTTTTTTGATAACTTTTCATTGAAAATCTATTTTATTCGATATTCGAATGGCCACTCCTGCTTGCTTCTTGGGTCCATTTGCTTGGAAGTTTTTCCCAACTTTTTATTCTGAGATAGTGTCTGTCCTTGTCTCTGAGATGAGTTTCCTGTATGCAGCAAAATGCTCAGTTTTGTTCATATATCCAGTCTAATAGTCTATTGCTTTTTATTGGGGAATTGAGTCCATATATGGTGATTGAGAGTTTTGCTGGGTATAGTAGCTTATGCTGGCACTTGTGCTCTCTTAGGGTCTGCATGTGGTATGTCCAGGATCTGCTAGCTTTCAGTCTCTGTTGAGAAACAAGGTGTGATACTGATTGGTCCTTCTTTATATGTTATATGACCTTTTTCCCTTACTGCTTTTAGTATTCTCTCTTTGCTTTGGGCACTTGGTGTTTTGACTATTATGTGTCGGGAGGAATTTCTTTTCTTGTGCAACCTATTTGGAGTTCTGTAGGCTTCTTTTATGCTCATGGTCATCTCATTCTTAATGGTAGGGAAGTTTTCTTCTCTGATTTATTTTGAAGATATTTACTGTGCCTCTTAGCTGATATTCATCTCCCTCTTCTATTCCTATTTTCCTTAGGTTTGGTCTTCTCATTGTGTCTTGGATCTCCTGGACATTTTGGGTTAAGAGCTTTTTGGCTTTTGCATTTTCTCTGACTGTTTTGTCTATGTTTTCAATGTTGTCTTAGGCCCCCAAGATTCTCTCTTCCATCTCTTGCAGTTTGTTAGAAATGCTTGCTTCTGTGACTCCTTATTTCTCTTTTAGATTTTCTACCTCTAGTGTTGTATCTTTAGTGTTTTCTTTATTTTGTCCATTTCCGTTTTAAATTTCTTCTTCCATTCCTTCATCTCTTTGATCCTGTTTTCTTCTAGTACTTTGAGTTCTTTGAGTGGTTTTCCTGTTTCTTCTTTAAAAGCTTCTAATTCTTCATGCTTTTCCTCCCGCTTTTGTTAAGGATCTCTATCATCATCTTGAGGTATGAATTTGGGTCCTAGTCTTCTTTTTACAGAGTGTTTGGCATTCTAGTGTTTGCTGTGATGAGTGAGTTTGGTTCCGGTGTTGCCAGGTTGTCTTGGTTTCCCTAAGGTAAGTTCTTCTGCTTTCCTTTTGCCATCTTGTTTTCTTTGTTAATACTTGGTCTTGTTGTCATTGATTGGTTCTCGCCTCTCTCTTGTACCTGGCCTGTGTACCTGGATCTGCTCGTGTTACTGGTGGCAGATGGCCTGAGCGCCTGTTCTGCACTCAAGGGTCACAAGCTAGAAACTGACAGCTCAATTTATGGTTCCTGGTTCCCTGAATCAAGCGGATGGGGGGGGGCACACTTTCTGCATTATTGGCAGAGATCTCTCTGCTCCCGGGATACTCTGAATGCCTTCTCACCAGTCCTGTGTCTTTGGATCTCCTCTGTTCTTGGTAGCAGATGGCCTGATCTTTTGCTCTGTACCCAAGGGTTGCTGGCTGGAAACAGACAGCCCAGTTCAGGGTTCCTGGTTTCCTGAACCAATCAGGGGGGAGTGGCACACTTTTTGTGTGCTCAACAGACATCTCTCTGTTCCCTGGCTACTTTGAACGCCTTCTCACCAGGCCTGTGTCCTTTTGATCACGACTGTTCCTGGTGGCAGATAGCCTGAGCACCTGTTGTGCCTTCATTTTAATTTTAAAATCCTTTTATATTGAAAAGATAAACAATCTTGACACAGTAAAGTTAAAAATCATAAAGAGCTAACAAGATACATACAGAGATGTACATATATTATACTTTTAGAATCAGAAATGAGAGCTTGAAATTTATTTTAAACTGAACCTATCTCTCGATTATCATTTCAAGGCAAATAGTTTATATATTCTTTTTGTAAATTCCTACCTAAGCATTTTCTTCAATTTACTTAAATATATTTCACAATTTCAGTGGCATGTAAGGACAACACAAAAAATTATTAACTATATACAACATGAGTTACAAACTTCTGAATGTCAAAAATGTGAGGCTGAAAAGACAGCTCAGTGCTGAGAACTAGACAAACACTTTTAGAGGACTGGATACCCTACTCTGTCCTTACTGAGGACCTATTTGATACACAAACATCCTTTAGGAAAAACATATGAAATAAATAATGAACATATAAATCTTTAAAATGTAAATTTTAGAAGTTTGGATCAATTACAAACTTACTAGGCAGCACATAGGCCCATATATCAAGCTTCAACGTATCATCTAATGCCCTCTACTGATTTCAGTATGTACATATGCATAGAAAAGAACGCACACACACACACACATAAAACACTGTACTTGTCTTATGATTGCCATTGGTTTTTGGTACAGAATTGATAGTATATTGCTTTTTCCCATAGGTATATACTTAAAAGTTATTTATTTTTATTCTATGTGTTAGAGTGTATCATCTCCCTGTGCATCCGCGTACCATATCTGTGGAATGCCCACAGAGTCTAGAACAGGATTACAGATAAGACTGAAGTTACAATTAGTCATGAGTTTTTAATATAGGTGCTAGAAATATAATCTATTTATTCTGGAAGAGAAACTGGCAGTCATAATTGCTGGTTTTATAGTAATAACAGCATTTTTATTATTTATTTGTGTGTATGTATTTATGTGTGTATGTATATATATATATATATATATATATATATATATACATACATACATATATATATATATATACATATACATATGGGTGTGTGTGTGTGTGTGTTTCCATGTATGGATATTCCCACAGAGATCACAAGAGAATATTGGGTCTCCAAGAGCAGGAGTTTAGGGTAGATTAAGATATGCAATATATATACTGTGATTTGAAGTTTGTTAATGAAAAACAAGCAAGCATTATTTATGGACCAGCAATGTCAACAAGCTTAGTATCATTTTTGAATTTGATAATGTATTTTATGTCTATTATTCTTCATTTATATTATGACAAGAATAGTTACTGCACAAGCAGCTGCTGAGAGCAGGAAAAATATCTTTCCTCAGAGAAGAGCATTTTCAGTATGGTTATTTAGTATCAAAAGTCAGTCCCTAAAACAGACGTGAAAGTAACCACTCTGGAAACCTGTCTGGCGATACCTCAGAAAATTGGATATAGTACTACCTGAAGACCCAGCTATTCCACTTCTGGGCATATACCCCAGAGACGCTTTAATACACAACAAAGATATATGTACCACAATGTTCATAGCGGCCCTATTTATAATAGTCAGAAGCTGTAAGGAACCCAGATGTCCTTCAGAAGATGAATGGATACAAAAATTGTGGTACATATACACAATGGAATACTACTCTGCCACCATAAACAATGACTTAACCAAATTCTTAAGAAAATGGCTGCATCTAGAGAAGATCATCCTGAGTGAGATAACCCAGTCACAAAAGAACAGACATAATATGCAGTCACTGATAGTGGGATGCTAACCCCAGAGGCTTGCACTCCCCCAGAAACAACTCACAGACTTTATGAAGTCCATGAAATAAAGAAAACAAAACAAAACAAAAAAAAATATTTACAAAACAAGAAAACTTTAACTATTTCCATGTTTCATTTTGTTTTACATGTACTCTACCTCATTGTAACTATTAAGTTTTCAAGGCATACAATCAAACCTTGAAAAAAATCAAGTACTGACTAAAAAAATATATTCATATAGTTTTATGTAAAAATTATGTTAAAAGCTGAAAAAAGTACTGACAAAAATGTATAATTTAAAGCAAAAAAATGTTTAAAATCTGTACATTTATCTTTGTTTTGTAAAATAAAGTTGTTTTTAAAAAAGAGCAAAAAGGTTGTATCAATGTATTTAGGAATATAAAATAATATGCCTATGTATTATATAATTGATATTTAATATCTATATGTATATATATATATGTAACAAATATTAATGAGATATATATCATTAGTTTGAAAGAGAAAAGTGAAGGCAATATGGAAGGAAGGATTTTAATGGAGGAAATGGAAGTAAATATAACTGTGATATAATCTCAAAAGAAAAATTAAAATATTTTATTATTTATTGAGATCTTCATACATTGTATTTTGATAATAATTTACCTGTCAAAGTTTCTACTAGAGCTACCAATCCTTTTAAACCTATCAACTTTTTATCCAAATTTGTTCTGCCTACACATTCTCTTCTAATATAGAATTGAAGGCTAGAATCTTAAATGTGCATGACCACATTCACACACACACACACACACACACACACACACACACACACACACACACACATACACACACCATTCACAGTTATGAACCTGATTATCTAGCAAATGAACTATCATATGTTTAAAATAATTGTATATTTCTCACTTTAACCAATTACATATGTACAAGCTATCTAATGAAGGAAGCTATTGATAAAAGTTTTAGTGACTCCATGATTTGAAAAGTTTAAGTTCTTCTAAGTTTAATGAATTTAAAGTGCTGCTACTTCTTTCAAAATCCCAACTTATCCATGCTGTAAAATCTCCAAAAGTACAAGGGATTTTCAAGGATTTCTTAGCCAAGGAGAGATTTTCCAAGCTTCTGTGCAACCCCCAAGTAAACACTGAAATTCTGAAATAAAGCTCAGTGCATCTTACAGCTCATTTATGATGTGTTCCTTGTAACAGTCAGAACAAAAAATTTCTTTCAATTTTGGTAAGATCTAGCATTCGCAGTTCATAAAACTCCTCACTTAGATAAATTCAACCTTGCCTTTTTTAAAAGGTTGGCAAAGGATAACTGAGCTAGTCATCATTAAAAAAAGTAATTTTAATTTATGGAAAATTAGAGTTTATTATGTTTCTTTCCTTTTAAAATATACAAAACTCCATATATAATAATTTTACTGTGAATAAAAAACAGCATTTTACTAAGGAATCACAGTCATATGTTGGATATGTATTAACTAAAAACACTATTATCTGAAATAAATGGGTATAATAAGAATCAAACTATGATTCTCATAGTGGAAAGAAAAATAGCCATGGTATCTTTAATAATAATAGATATTGATTCCAATGAAAATGAAGAAATTATTTGAAACTAGAATTTAGTATATTTTGAGAAGATGCAAAATATTTTTGTATCATAAATTATGTAGTTGTAATGATTTTATGGTATAATGATAATTTATTTAATAGAAGCATGTGAAATTGTTATTTTAAAATTTTTACTTGTTTCTAGGAAAAAAATACCTTGCAGAGGTGTATATCACGAGTATTTTGTTTCTTATTAATAAAATGTTCCAGTAACTCATGTCAAGATTAAATGCACTACTATAGGTTTTATTATTTGGATGCAATGAAGAAAATGATTGGTGTAGCATTATGAGCTGACAATATAGCAGAGTAAATAATGGGAAGTATTTTTGAACCTTTAAAGCATAAAATGCAGAAACATCAGCTGTAACCTCCATACCATGTTTTCTAGATTCTTTATTATTATCAAAGAAAAACAACTCCCACCTGGTTTTCTGATTATAACTTTTATAAATAAACTAAGGATACAAAAGTTTACTTGTTAATTTCTTTACTAAATATCCTTCTAAGTGGGGTTTGATAGAAAAAGAAATAGAACAGTCTTTTTCTAATAGAATATAGACATAAACCATAAATACGGTAAATAGTTGAATCATACTTTGTATTAGATGTGATATACACTATAGAAAATATAATAACTGGAATGGATTTGAAGTGTTTGGGGAAATTGAGAGAAATTCTCGGTTGTGTTGAGATAATATGCCTAGGCCTTTTTGAGATGCTGGCACTTCTGTGACACAAAGGAGTTGATTGGTAAGCATAAGCATCACTAATCAGCACGAGAGAGTAGAGACTAATGTGCAAAAGAAGGAGCTGTTCCAGACAAATAGCTCATTCTCAATAACAGAGAAGCAGCCACTCGAGAGGCAAGCAGTACATAGAGAATGTTTCTGATATCATTCTCTTTTAGTTTGTGGACAGGATAAATCAATGCAGCGTGTCGAGACTGCTCATCTAGAACAAACTTTGTGACTTTCCTGTAACTCCAATACTCCAGGGCCTAGGAAAATAACCTTATGGACTGGAGAGGTGTCTCATTGGTTAAGAGCACTGACTGCTCTTCCATAGGTCCTGAGTTCAAATCCCAGCAACCACATCGTGGCTCACAACCATCTGTGATGGGATCAGATGCCCTCTTCTGGTGTGTCTGAAGACAGTCACAAGAGTACTTATATATAACAAATAAATGAATAAATAAATAAATCACTTTTTAAAAGTCTTTAAAAAGAGAAAAACAAAATAACCTTACTTTGAGTTTAAAGTCATTCTTCATAGGACAGAAAATTTCTAAATATCTAGGACTAGAATATGTGATTTTTAATAGTAATGTAAGAAATAATAAATAAGTGACATAATGCAATACATCCCCACTGAGAAAAATAAAGAAGTGCATTTGTAACACTGAATTTCTTCCCTAAGTTTAGTACCCATTGTTAAATGTATCTCACGCTGTGTATTTACACAAATTCATGTGTTTCTATGCATCTGGTTTCTGGAATAAACCTGCTCTCATTCTTCACCTCTCCACCATCTTCCCACTCCATTCTTGCATAGGCCTTACAAGGTGATGCATGTCATTTGTGTTCTACTGTTTTCAGAGCTCCTCACCACTTTCTACATCTACCTTAAGTCCTTTGTTCCGTTCATCTCCAACGGGTCTTATCTAATCTCTGCTTCTACCGTCTTACCACATTAAACAAAGAAACTGAAAATATTAAAGCTGGAGTATTTTACATTCGAGAGAATATGTGATGTTTGAGTTTCTGAATTTGGTTATTTCCTAATTAAAATAATTTGGAGGAAATTAATTTTTCTTTATTCATAAATATACAGTTTGCATATATATGTATACATATGCATATATATATACCACATTTTCATAGTTGATTAATTGAATGATACACATCGAATTTATTCTAATTCATCAATATGATAGATAAAACTGTAATGAACAGAAGTAAGTAAGTATCTAGTAAAATAATGATATCTTGAATATATACTCAAAAGTACTATATCTGGGATATATGCTAGTTATAATTTTATCCCTATTTATAAACAGACTCCCTGCTAATTTACACAGTGATTACAGAAATTTAAAGTTATACAATAAATAAGTTTAATTCCCATACTGGAAAAGCAATGCTAGGATTTTGTTGTAGTTTTTTTGTTTTAGTGGCATGCATTTGATCTCAGATGAGCTGCACTATCAAAGTAAGTTAAATTTGTATCTCTCTCATGGACAGAGATGTGAAATATTTTTAAACATATGTTATTATATCATTTTGTAGATTTTATGATCAGTTTTATAAACATTTAAAATTCAGTTTTTTTTAATTGAACAAATATATTTAAAAAGATAATTGTACAGATTTTAAGCATTTTTGCGTAAAAGTATACGGATACATTTTTGTCAGTACTTGTTTTTTTTAAAGGTTTGATAGTGTGCATTAATATCTTCCTAGTTACAATGAGCATAAAATACATGTAAAACAAGATGTAACCCAGAATTAGTCAAAGTTTTCTTGGAGTGTAAACATTAAGTATAATGGTTTTTCATTTTATTTATTTCTTTTTTTTTTTCTTAAACTTCTTATAGTCTCTGAGTTGTTTCTAGGGTACTCAAAGCTTTGTGGGGTTAGTATCCAATTATCAGTGACTGCATATTATGTCTGCTTTTTTGTGACTGGGTAATCTCACTCAGGTTGACATTCTCTAGATGAACCCATTTTCTTAAGAATTTCATAAAGTCATTGTTTCTGATAGCTGAGTAGTACTCCTTGGGTAAATATACCACAATATTTGTATCCATTCACCTACTGAAGGACATCTGGGTTCTTTCCAGCTTCTGGCTATTATAAATAGGGCTGCTATCAACATTGTGGTGCATGTGTCTTTGCTGTATATTGGAGCTTCTCTGGGGTATATTCCCAGAAGTGGAATAACTGGGTCTCCAGGTAGTACTATGTCCAAATTTCTGAGGAATAACCAGACTGATTTCCAGAGTGGTTGTACCAGCTTACAACCCCACCAACAGTGAATAAGTGTTCCTCTTTCTCCACATTCTCGCCAGCATCTGCTATCAACTGAATTTTTGATCTTGTCCAATTCGACTAGTGTGAGGTGGAATTTCAGGGTTGTTTTGATTTGCATTTCCCTGATTGCTAATGATGTCCAACACTTTTTTAGATGATTTTCAGCCATTCAATATTCCTTGATTGAAAACTTTTTGTTTAACTTTGTACCCCATTTTTAATAGGGTTTGATTTAATAGTTGTTTGATTCTCTGGTGTCTATCTTTTTGAGTTCTTTGTATAACTTGGACATTACGCCTCTATCTGATGTGGAGTTGGTAAAGATCTTTTTTTATTCTGTTGGCTTCTGTTTTGTTTTCTTGACAGTGTCTTTAGCCTTACAGAAACTTTGCAATCTCATTAAGTCCCATTGGTCAATCTTTGACCTTAGAGTACAATCCATTGGTGTTCTGTTCAGGAAATTTTCTCCTGTACCAATGTGTTCTAAGGTTTTCCCTACGTTCTGTTCTAGTAGTTTCAGTGTACCTGGTTTAATGTGGAGATCTTTGATCCACTTGCACCTGAGCTTTGTACAAGGAGATAAGAAAGGGTATATTTTTATTCTTTTGCATGCTGAGGGCCAGTTGGACAAATAACATTTGTTGAATAGGCTGTCCTTTTTCCATTGAATGTTTAAAGCTCCTTTCTAAAATATCAAGTGACCATATAATTGAGGATTCATTTCTGGATCTTCAATTCTATTCCATTGATCTAGGTTCCTATCTCTGTTCTAGTACTGTGCAGTTTTCAGCACAATTGCCTTGTAATATAGCTTGAAGTCAGGGATAGTGATTCCCGCAGGTGGCAGATATTTTCTTGTTATTGAGGATGGATTTAACTATTCTAGGTCTTTTTTTATTCCATATTGTGGGGCGCTGCCTGCACATTCTCCATTACAAGATGGCGCTGACATCCGGCTGGAGTTAGCAGTAAACAAGTCATGTACACACGCGCTGGGTAACTTTCCACTCCTTGAGCTCTGCCTCTCCCGTGGCATCATAGGGCCTGATGAGTTTCAACCAATCAGGGGGCTCCACGTTCAAGGCGAGGACTGATCCCTTTATAAGGGGATAAGCTAGATAGTTCGGGGTCTTCGTCTTCAAGTGTTGCAAGCTTATGCTCTGCCTCTCGAGAGCATTAAAGTTTACCACAGAAAAATCCTATTTCGTGTGCCGCGTCATTCTTGCTGGCGAGACTGTTGCGCGGGACATCATATGAAATTGTACATTGCTCTTTCCAACTCTATGAAGAATTGGGTATTTTGATGAAGAATTTTGATGGGGATTGCACTGAATCTGTTGATTGCTTTTGGTAAGATGGCCCCTTTTACAATGTTGATCCTCCCAATCCATGAGCTTGGGAGATCTTTACATTTTCTGAGATCTTCCTCGATTTCCTTCTTTAAAGGTTTGAAGTTCTTGTCATACAGGTCCTTTACTTGCTTAGTTAGAGTCACAGCAAGGTATTTCTTATTGTTTGTGACTATTGTGGATGGTATATTTTCCACAATTTCTTTCTCCACATGTTTTTCCTTTGAGTAAAGGAAGGGTACTGATTTGTTTGAGATAATTTTATATCTAGCCCCTTTGCTGAACTTTTTTATCAGCTGTAGAAGTTTTCTGGTGGAATTTTTGGGGTCACTTAAGTATACTATCATGTCATCTGCAAATAGTGATGTTAATACTTCTTCCTTTCCATTTTTTATTCCTTTGATATCCTTTTGCTAATTGTTTTGTTTGTGAATTTCTTCTAAGTTTTAAAATTTTTATAGATTATTTTCTTTAATTACATTTCAAATATTATTTCTTTTCCCTGATTCCCTTGTGAAATTCCCCTACCTGCCCCCTCCCCTCACAAACACCAGCACCTCTATAAGTATGTTCCCTGACCCACTGACTCCCCCCCATTTCCCTTCCCTGGCCTTCTTCTACACTGGACTATTGAGCCCCACCAAGGACCTCTCCTCTCCTTGATGCCTAATAAACTGTCCTCCCGTACATATGTTTCTGAAACCATGGGTCCCTTCATGTGTAGTCTTTGGTTGGTGGTATAGTCTCAGGGAGCCTTTGGGGGTCTGGTTGATTGATATTATTGTTCTTTATGTAGGGTTGCAAACCCCTTCAGCTCCTCCAGTTCTTTTTTTAACTTCTTCTTTGTGGAACCCATTGTCAGTCTAATGGTTGGTTGAGAGCATCTGACTGTATTTCTCAGAATCTCACAGAGCCTCTGAGAAGACAGCTATGTCCAGCATCTGTCACCATGTACATCTTGGCACTACAATATTGTCTGGGTATGGTGGCATAATATTGGATGGACCACCACAGCATCTGGGTTTTTTTTGGGGGGGGGGTTGTTTATATAACGGATTATGTTAAAACTTTCTGTATAGTGAAACACCCTTGTTTCCCTAGGATGAAGCCTACTTGTTCATGAGGAAAGATCATTTTGATTTCGCTTTTGGATTTAGTTTGCAAGAATTTTACTACGTATTTTTGAATCAATATTCATAAGAAAAATTGGTCTGAATTTTTTTTTTCATTGGGTCTTTGTTTGGGTTAGGAAAGAACAAAATTGTGGCTTCAAACATTGAGTTGGGTAGTGTTCCTTCTGTTTCTATTTTGTGAAATTGTTTGGACAGTATTTGTATTAGGTCTTCCATGGAGGTCAGATAGAATTCTGCACTGAACCCATCTGATCTTGGGCTTTTTTCAGTTGTCAGGCTTTTCATGACTGCTTCTATTTCTTTAGGGGTTATTGGGCTACTTAGATGCTTCATGTGTTTCTGGTTGAACTTTAGTACCTGGAATCTTTCTAGAAAATTTGCCATTCCCTCTAGATTTTCCAGTTTAGTTGAATATAGGCTTTTGTAGTAGGATCTAATCATTTCTTGAATTTCCATAATTTCTCTGTATATGTCTCTCTTTTTATTTATGATATCTATCTGTGCCCTCTAATTAGTCTGACCAAGGATTTATCTCTCCTGTTGATTTTCTCAAAAAAGCAGCTCCTAGTTTTGTTGATTCTTTGTGTAGGTCTTCTTATTTCTATTTGGTTGATTTTAGCTCTGAGTTTCATTATTTTTTGCCTTCTATTTCTATTGCTTTTATCTTATTTTTTCTTTAGCTCTTGAGCTTTCAGGTGTGCCTGCAAAGTTGTTAAGGTATGCTCTCTGCATTTTCTTTTTGGAGGTACTCAGAGCTTTGAGTTTTCCTCTTAGCACTGCTTCCATTGTATTTCATTGGTTTTGGTATGCATGCCTTCATTTTTGCTAAAGTATAAAAAGTCTTTTATTTCTTTCTTTAGTTCTTGCTCCACCAAGCTATCATTGAGTAGAGCATTGTTTAGCTTCCCTGTGTATGTGGGCTTTTTGCTTATTTGCTGTTTTTGAAGTCCAGCCATAGTCCATGTTTGTTTGATCAGATTCATGGGATTATTTCAATGTTCTTGTATCTTGTGAGGCTTGTTTTGTGTCTGATTATATGGTCTATTATGGAGAACATGTCATGAGGTGCTATGAAGAGAGTATATTCTTTTGTTTTATGATGAAATATTCTATAGATATCTTTTAAATCGCATCTGTTAGTAATTTCTGTTAGTTTTACTGTATTTCTGTTAAGTTTATGCTTCCATGATATGTCCATTAATGAGTGTGGTGTTGAAGTGTCCCACTATTATGTGAGTTGCAATATATGCTTTAAGATTTATTATAGTTTCTTTTATGGATGTATTTTTCTTTGTATTTGGAACATAGATATCCAGAGATGAGAGTTTACTTTAATACATTTTTCTTTTGATGAGTTTAAGGTGTTAGTCCTTATCTTTTCGATGTCTTTTGGTTGAAAATCTATTTTTTACAATATTAGAGTGGCTACTCAAGCTTGTTTCTTGGGACCATTTCTTGGAAAGTTTTTTTCAAACATTTATTCTGGGGTAGTTCCTTTCTTTGTTGCTGAGATGAGATTCCTTTATGCTACAAAATTTGGGGCCTGTTTAAATATGCAGCCTGATATTATATGCATTTTTATTTGGGAATTTAGCTTATAGTTTTTAAGATATATTAAGGAATAATGATTATTGTTTCCTGCTGTTTCTGTTGTTAGAGGTTGAATTATGTTTCTGTGCTTTTCTTCTTTGGGGTTAGTTGCAAGATTAATTTCTTGCTTTTTTTAGGGTGAAGTTTTCCTTTTTGTGGTGTTTTCCATCTATTATCTCTTGTAGGGCTGGATTTGTGTACAATTATTGAGTAAATTTGTTGTTGTCCTGGAATATCTTAGTTTCTCCATATATGATAATTGAGAGTTTTGCTGGGTTTAGTAACCTGGGCTGTCCTTTGTGTTCTTTTAGGGTCTGCATAAGGTCAGTCCAGGATCTTCTAGCTTTCTTAGTCTCTGTTGAGAAGTTTCATGTAATTCTGATCGGACTGTTTGTATATGTAACTTGTTCTTTTCCCCCTTATTGCTTTTAGTATTCTTTCTTTGTTTTGAACATTTCTTGCATTTACTATTATTTGTCAGAAAGAATTTCTTCCCAGTCCAATCTATTTGGGGCTTTATATGCTTTTTGTATATTCGTGGTCATCTTTATCTTATTTAAGTTAAGGAAGTTTTCTTCCAAAATTTTATTGAAGATATTTACTGGGCCTTATATTTGTGAGTCTTTGCTCTCTTCTACAAGTATTATCCTTAGAGTTGGTCTTCTCATTTTTTCCTGTATTTTCTGGATTTTTTTTTTAAGAACATTTTGATTTTTGCATTTTTTGACTGTTATATCAATGTTTCTATGGTATCTTTTGTCCCTCAGATTTTCTCTTCTTTCTCTTGTATTGTATTGATGATGCTTGTGTCTATGACTTCTGATGTTTTTTTTTTTAGGTTTTTCATCTTTAGGGTTGTCTTCTTTTGTGAGTTCTTCAATGTCTCTATTTTTATTTCAGTTCCTTCACCTGTATATCTGTGCTTTCCTGTATCTGCTTAAGTGATTTTTTTTTGTCCATTTTGTATTTCCTCTTTAAGGGCTTCTGCAATTTTTGCATGTGTTTTCTTTCCTTTCCTGGAAGTGTCTGTTCCCAGGCAGCACTGCTATATGTGCCTTGAGAGTTCAGGGTGCTCTCTCCCAGGATAGTTAATGGAGAGAGACTGTGGACTCACCTGTAGGCTCAGGAGTGAGAAACCTTCTGTGGCTTTTCCGGGTGCCCATCTGTCTTTGTGCAGGCTGTCAGTTCTGAGGCATTTATGGCTCTTGATAAGATATCATTGAAAAAGAATGAGGAAAATAAATACATGGTGTTGCTACAAAAATTCGCTAAATTTTCTCCATGAATATAATGTTGGTTCTAGGTTTATAATGGCATGTTTATTGTATCAAGATATGTTTTTTTATTTTCATTTCCTCATTAATCATGTTTACTTTTTTTTCCATTTCCAATGGATACTCTCTGTATTTATATTTGAAAGGTTGTTCCTTTCCACCAGCCAGCTCCTATTTCCCTCTGCCTTCAAAAATCATTTTCACACCCATTAAGATGACCACATGACTTCTGTCTGTCACTGCTTTACAGATAGTATAATATTTATTGATTTATGTATATAAAACCATCCATGCATCTCTAGTAAAAGCCTTTTGGATAAAAGTCAGTGATTTTATTGATGTCTTGTTGAATTTCTTCAAAAGTCTTTGATGAGAATTTCACAACTATTTATGAGAAAATGGGTATAATTTCATTCTTTGTTGTGTATTTCTGGTTTGTTATTATGATAATACTTAAATATTTTGTTATAGTCCTTGCTTACATATGTAATGAAATAGTTTTGGAATTGTTGTTGATTGGTGCATTAAGATCTGAGAAAATCCACTGGGGCATTGGTTTTGCTCTAAACAGTTTTTTTATTAGACAAATTAATTAAAATTGATATCTTGCTTGATGAAGATAGTTAAAGATGCTTGCCTAAACTTGTTCTGATTTTTCAAAAGATATATTTGTCAACAAACCCATGTATTACTTTAAATTTTTGATGAACTGAAATATGTTTTTCAAGTATAACCTGATGATTTTGTGAATTTCATAATGGCTCTTATATCTAATTTGAGTAAGAACATTCCTCACTATTCCTTTGTTTGACTAGAGATGTTTATCTGGCATTTTCAAAGAGCCAGAACTTTGTTTATTTTATTATATTTTTCTATTTAATGAATATTTTTGCATTGATGTCATTAATTGCTTTTCATCTATTACTTTAAAGTTAGGCATATTTTTCAGGACCTTAGATATATAGTAAGAATTTATGTACTCAATATAAATTTTTAATGTAGGCACACATAACTACTGCTTTCAAATTTAAAGTCACATTAAGGGGGCACAGAACAGGGCTTGGCCCATCTGCCACCTGGACCAGCACTTCCCAAAGGTAAAGGCCTGGTGAGAAGGAGATCCTAATTGCCAGGGGACAGAGAGATCTCTGCCGAGTGCACAGGGAAAGCGAGCCTCTGCCCTGACTGATCCAGGGACATGGAACCCAGCATTGGGACTTCTGTACCCACCTGGCGGCTTTGGGGCTCAGAACAAGGCTTGGACCGTCTACCACCTGTACCAGCTGAGATCCAGGGAAAGAGACCAGGTACAAGGGAAAGGCAAGAACATATCACTGACAACAAGATGGCAAGAGGAAAGCAAAAGAGCATATCCCAAGGAAATCAAGACAACCTGGCAACACCAGTACCAAGCTCTACCATCACAGCATACAAAGGAATGCCAAACACTCCAGAAAAAGAAGACACAAACCTAAAATAATACCTCAAAATGATGATAAAGATCCTTAAACAAGAACAGGAGGAAAAGCAAAAACAATCAGAAGCTTTTAAAGAGGAAACAAGAAAAACACTCAAAGAACTCAAAGAACTAGAGGAAAACAGAACCGAAGAGATGAAGGAATGGAAGAAGGATTTTAAAACAGAAATTGACAGAATAAAGAAAACACTAAAAGAGATAAAGATAGAGGTAGAACACCTAAAAAAGAAATCAGGAGTCACAGAAGCAAGCATTTCCAATAGACTACAAGAGATGGAAAAGAGAATCTCGGGGCCCAAAGACAACATTGAAAACATAGACAAAATCATCAGAGAAGATACAAAAAACAAAAAGCTCCTAAATCAAAATGTCCAGGAGAACCAGCACACAATGAAAAGACCAAACCTAAGGATAATAGGAATAGAAGAGAGAGAAGAATATCAACTAAGAGGCACAGTAAATACCTTCAACAAAATTGGAGCAGAAAACTTCCCTACCCTTAAGAATGAAATGACCACGAGCATAAAAGAAGCCTTCAGAACTCCAAATAGGTTGGACCAAGAAAGAAATACCTCCCGACACATAATAGTCAAAAAACCAAGTGCCCAAAGCAAAGAAAAAATACTAAAAGCAGTAAGGGAAAAAGGTCAGGTAACATATAAAGGCAGGCCAATCAGACTCACACCCGATTTATCAACAGAGACTATGAAAGATAGAAGAGCCTGGACAGACATCATGCAGACCCTAAGAGAGCACAAGTGCCAGCCCAAGCTGCTATACCCAGCAAAACTATCAATCACCATAGATGGAGAGATGAAGATATTTCAAGACAAATCTGAATTTACACAATATCTGACCACAAACCCAGCACTACAACGAATTATAGGTGGGAAACCCAATACAATGAGGGAAAATACAGCCTAGTACAAAAAAGAAAACTCCCATGCAAGAAAACCAAAAGAAGAAAGAGACACAGACACAACTCAACATACAAAAGCAATAATAGCAGGAAACAGAAACCACTATTACTTGATATCTATTAACATAAATGGACTCAACTCCCAAATAAAGAGACATAGGCTATCAGACTAGATACATAAACAAAATTCAGCATTTTGCTGCATACAGGACACTCATCTCAGAGACAAAGACACACACTATCTCAGAGTAAAAGTTTGGGAAATAAGCTTCCAAGCAAACAGCCCCAAGAAGCAAGCTGGAATGGCTATTCTAATATCGAATAAAGTAAATTTCCAACCAAAAGTTATCAAAAAAGATAAGGAAGGACATTTTTTACTCATTACAGGGGAAATCTTCAGGAGAACCTCTCAATCCTTAAAATATATTCTCCAAATACAAAATACCCACATTAATAAAAGAAACCCTAATAAAGCTCAAAAAAAAAAAAAAACATTTCACCTTACACAATAATAGTGTGAGACTTTAATTCCCCACTCTCACCGATGGACAGATCATGAAAACAGAAACTGAACAAGGACACTGTAATGCTAGCAGAGACGATGAACCAACTGGAATTAATAGATATCTACAGAACATATCATTCTAAAGTAAAACAATACAGCTTCTTCTCAGCACCTCATGGCACCTTCTCGAAAATTGATCACATATTAGGATACAGAATGAGCCTCAATCGATATAAGAAGATTGAAATACTCCCATGCATCCTCAAATGAAGCAGGTATACCCAAGAGGAGTAGAAGGCAAGAAATAATCAACCTAGTGCAGAAATAGACCAAATAGAAACAAAAAGAACCATCGAGAGAATCGACAAAACCAAGAGTTCTTTATTTGAGAAAATCAACAAGATTTATAAACCCTTAGCAGACTAACTGGAGGGCAAAGAGAGAATATACAATTTAACAAAATCAGAAAGGAAAGTGGAGACATAACAAAGGAAACTGAGGAAATTCAGGAAACCATGAGATCCTACTACAAAAGCCTATACTCCTATACTCCACAAAGTTGGAAAATCTGAAGGAAATGGAAGAATTCCTAGACAGGTATAAAATCCTAAAGTTTAACCAGGACTAGGTAAACATTTTAAATCATCCCATAACACCAAAAAATAAAAAAATAAAAAATAAAGAAGTCATCAAAAGCCTCCCAACCAAAAAAAGCCCAGGTCCAGACGGGTTCTGTATAGAATTTTACCAAACATTTATTGCGGACATAACTCCAATACTTTCCAAACTATTCCACAAGATAGAATCAGATGAAATACTACCTAACTCATATTTTTAGGCTACATTAACACTCGTTCCTAAACCACACAAAGACCCTACAAGGAAAGAGGTCTTCAGACCAATCTACCTTATGTACATTGATGCAAAAATAGTAAACAAAATCCTTGCAAACTGAATCCAAGAACACATTAAAAAAGTCATTCACCATGACCAAGTAGTTTTTATCCCTGGGATGCAGGGATGGTTTAATATAAGGAAATCCATCAATGTAATCCACCATATGAACAAACTCAAAGAACTAAATTACATGGTCTTCTCACTAGATGCTGAAAAGCATTTGAGAAAATTCAACACCCCTTCAATTAAAGTCCTGGAAAGAACAGCAATCCAAGATCCATACCTAAACATAATAAAAGCAATATACAGCAAACCAACAGCCAACATCAAACTTAACAGTGGGAAACTTGAAGCAATCCCACTAAAATCAAGGACTCTGCCAGGCAGCCCAGTCTCCTCCTACCTATTCAACATAGTAATGGAAGTCCTGGCTGGAGAATTTAGACAGCAAAAAGATATCAAGGGGATACAAATCAGAGAGGAAGACGTAAAAACATCACTCTTTGCAGATGACATCGTAGTATACTTAAGTGACCTTACAAATTCTACCAGAGAACTCCTACAGCTGACAAAAATGTTCAGCAAAGTGGCTGGATATAAAATTAACTCAAACAAATCAGTAGCCTTCCTATATTCAAAGGACAAACATGTGGAGAAAGAAATTAGGGAAAAAATACCCTTCACAATAGTCACAAAATCTATAAAATACTTTTATGTGACTCTCACTAAGCAAGTGAAGGACCTGTATGACAAGAACTTTAAAGTTTTAAAGAAGGAAATCGAGGAAGATCTCAGAAAATGGAAAAACCCCCGTGCTCATGGATTGGAAGGATCAACATTTTAAAAATAACCATCCTACCAAAAGCAATCTACAGATTCAATGCAATCCCCACCATATTCCAACCCAATTCTTCATTGAGTTGGAAAGATCAATGTGCAATTTTATAATGAATAACTAAAGACCTAGAATAGCGAAATCCATCCTCAACAACAAGAAAACATCTGCTGGAATTACTATCCCTGACCTCAAGCTACATTACAAGGCTATTGCGCTGAAAACTGCATGGTAATGGTACAAAAATAGGCACATGGATCAATGGAATAGAATAGAAGATCCAGAAATGAGCCCTCACATATATGGTCACCTGATTTTTGACAAAGGAGCTGTAAACATTCAATGGAAAAAAGACAGCCTTGTCAACAAATGGTGTTGCTCCAACTTAGACTCAGCATGCAGAAGAATATATATAGATCCTTTCTTATTTCCTTGTACAAAGCTCAAGTGTAAGTGGATCAAAAATCTCCATATTAAACCAGATAAACTGAAATAATTAGATGAGAAAGTAGGGAAAACCTCTGAACACATAGGCACAGGAGAATATTTTCTGAACAAAACACCAATGGCTCGAGCTCTAGGGTTAACAAATGGGACTATATGAGATTGCAAAGTTTCTGTAAGGCTAAGGACATTGTCAAGGAAACAAAACAACAGCCAAAAGAATGGTAAAAGATCTTTACCAACTCCACATCAGATAGAGGCGTAATATCCAAGGTATACAAAGAACACAAAAAGCTAGACACCAGAGAATCAAATAACCCTATTAAAAAATAAGTTCCAGAACTAAATAAATGTTCTCAATTGAGGAATGGGAATGGCTGAGAAACATCTAAAGAAGTGCTCAACATCCTTAGCCATCAGGGAAATGCAAATCAAAACAACCTTAAGATTACACCTCACAACAGTGAGATTGGCCAAGATCCAAAACTCAGAAGAGAGCAGATGCTGGTGAGGTTGTAGAGAAAGAGGAACACTTCTCCATTGTTGGTGGGGTTGTAAACTGATACAGCCACTCTGAAAATCAGTCTGGCGATTCCTCAGAAAATTGGACATAGTACTAACTGAAGATCCAGCTATTACACTTCTGGGCATATACCCTAGACACATTCCAGTATACAACAAAGATACATGCACCACAATGTTCATAGCAGTTCTATTTTCAATAACCGGAAGCTTGAAAGAACCCAGATGTCCTTCAGTAGATGAATGGATACAAAAATTGTGGTATATTTACACAATGGATTACTACTCAGCTAACAGAAACAATGACTTAACCAAATTCTTAAGAAAATGGTTGCATCTATAGAAAATCATCCTGAGTGAGATAACCCTGTCATAAAAGAACAGACACAATATACAGTCACTGATAGTGGAATGGTAACCCCAGAGCCTCAGACTGCCCCAGAAACAACTCACAGACTGTGTGATGTACAAGCAAAAATCAAAAAAAATCAAAACAACAACAACAACAAAAACATTATGCTCAATCTTTACACACCAAGAAAACGTTGACTAATTCTGGGTTTCATCCTGTTTTACATGCACTTTTTGTTAATTGTAACTAGTAAGAGCTTAATGTAGAGTATCAAACCTTAAAAAAAAAAAAAAAAGTATGGACAAAAATGTATTTGTATACATTTATGCAAAAATGTTTAAATTATTTTCTTTTATCTTTGTTTTTTAAAATAAAGTTTAAAAATAAATAAATGAAAATTAAGAAGCATTGGAGATGTTAATATACAAATAAATGTGTGTGTGCGTGTATAAAATTATTATAACCAGAAAATGTAAGTTAAAAATTTTGAGTAATTTAAAAAAACTCACATTAATTTTATTATATACATTTTGATACATCATTTTTTAATTTGGGGAATTTTTTTCTTTTTTCTAAATCCGTGATAATTATTCGATAGAATATTTTTTTCAATTTTCATGAATTTGGGCATTTTTAAAGAAAATGTCTTCTTCTTATTGTAGAGATGTATTCTGTTTGATGAGATAGAGTTTAAAAAATAGTTCTTTTTTTATTTGATAAAACTTACTTTATGCACTAAAATACAATACATATTAAGACACATTATATACTTTCCCAAAAAGTTTCAAAATACTTTCAAGTTTACCTGGCATGTCTTCTAGACGTCTATTAAAATTTAATTAATCTATGATATCATTGAGGTCAGGTAGTAAATTTCTATCTTATTATATAATTTTTAATTTATTTTTGTTAAGATGATTTATCAATTGATGAGACAAATGTAATGATATCACACAATACTTTTTGTATTGAGTTTATCACTTGGTTGTTTTATAAAACTAGATATTCTTTTGTTCAGGGAATATATGTCTATAGCTGTAATGTACAGCTGATAAATTATTCACATAATGAGTATCAAGTGACTTTTTTATGCTTTTCTATTCATGTTATTGTGATCATACAGAACAGGATTACAGTATTTTACATGTAAGTGTATATTCTACTGTCCTGGCTCCAATTGTCCACTGTGACTCAGGATCTGGATCATAAATATGCCATCTATTTCTGCATTGTAGTTCATTCCAGATATAGCCAAATTGACAACTAGGAATAGCCATCATAGTCAGGCTGGACTTTAACTCAAAAATCCGTTGCTTTTACTCACAAGTTCTGAGATTAAAGGACTATGTAACCACCTCTAAATTTTCTTTACTTATCACCAAGTATTAATATTTCACATTGATATGAATTCCAGCATATGTTTGGTAATTTTATCAATTTAGGGGTAGAGGAATTCAGAGAATCTTTTGCCTGCAGAGACTAATTGGTCACAGTATTGTGAAAAGACCAAGGACTCAGCCACAAATGATTATTTAAATCTACATCCAAACTCTTTCATTCTTTTTATTTATTTTACATCCCAGCTCTTTAAGGGTCAGGAAACATCTTGGAAGAAAAACAGAAAAAACATCAGAAGAAAGATTCAGGAAAAATCCTGTGAGTTTTTGTCTTTTGAACATGTCATATCTACTGATCTCATGAACTCACATCAACAGTGTTTATCTACACACAGTCAAACAAGAATTCAGGCATAGGTGGGAACATGGTTTAAGGTATAATATTATAATGACCATCTACTGGCAGTTCACTACTAATGAGGAACAGAACATCAATCTTCAAAGATGTGGCCACTACTAAGTTTCCCATATCCATTATATTCTCCATTATTGCTTAGCAGACATACTTAATATTTACATTTCTATGCTATAGCATAGACTGGTTTTGCATTCTTGTTTTTTTATTATAATGCCTAAATTAACTCCTTTCCTTCCTCTTCTTTTAATGGATATTCTCTGTATATACATTTCAGGTGTTATCACTTTTGCACCAATCCCATCCTTTCTACCCCTCTCATTGTCTCCATGAAAGTGCTCCATTTCCCAAACTCCCTCTCCCACCTCAGTGCTTTGGTATTCCCCTACACTGGGAAAACAAGCCTTTGCTGGATCAAAGTCCTCTCTTTTCATTGATGCCAGAGAATGCAATCCTCTGCTGCATAAACACTTTGAGCCATGAATCTCTCTATATGAAGTCATTGGGTTGTGTTTTAGTCCCTGAGAGCTGTGGTGAGTTCAGTTAGTTAATAATTTTGTTCTTCCCATGGGGTTGTAGATTCTTTCAACTTCTTTTTTATTTGAACAACTTTATTTTAAAAATCAAAGATAAATGTGCAAATTTTAAGCATTTTTGCATAAAAGTATATGAATGCATTTTGGCATTGCTTGGCTCATTTTTTAAAGGTTTGATAGTGTGCATTAAGATCTTACTAGTTACAATAAGCATAAAGTACATGTAAAACAGGATGTAACCCCGAATTAGTCAAAGTTTTCCTGGCATGTAAAGATTAAGCATATTGGTTTTTCTTTTCTTTTCTTTTCTTGAACTTCACACAGTCTGTGAGTTGTTTCTGGGGTATTCAGAGCTTTCTGTGGTTAGTATCCAATTATCAGTGACTGCATATTATGTCCGTTCTTTTGTGACTGGGTTATCTCACTCAGGATGATATTCTTTAGATGCATCCATTTTCTTAAGAATTTCATAAAGTCATTGTTTCTGATAGTTGAGTAGTACTCCATTGTGTAAAGGTACCAAAATTTTTGTATCTATTCATCTACTGAAGGACATCTGGGAATGCAAATCAAAACAACCCTGAGATTCCACCTCACACCAATCAGATTAAACAAGATCAACAATTCAGATGACAGTAGATGCTGGCGAGGATGTGGAGAAAGAGGAACACTTCTTCACTGTTGGTGGGGTTGTAAACTGGTACAACCACTCTGGAAATCAGTTTGGCGATTCCTCAGAAAATTTTACATAGTATTACCTGAAGACCCAGTTATTCCACTTCTGGGAATTTACCCCAGAGATGGTCCAATATACAACAAAGACACGTGCACCACAACGATTCTTTCAACTTCTACAGTTGTTTCTCTAGTTCCTTCATTGGGGTCCACGCATTCAGTCCCCAATGAAGTTAGCTGCAAGCATCTTCCTCTGTATCAGTATGGCTCTGTCAGAGCCTCTGAGGAGGCATCCATATAAGATTCCTGCCAGTAAGCACTATTTCACATCAGCAATAGTGCTTATGTGTAGTGGCTGCTTATGGGGTGTATCCCCGCTTGAGGCAGTCTTTGGATGATCTTTTCTACAATCTCTGTTTCTCTATTTGTTTCATATTTTCTCAATGTGTGCTTTGTTATTCCTTCTAAGGAGGACTGAGGCTTCTACCTTCTAGCCTTCCTTCTCTTTGAGTTTCGTAATTTCTGTAAAATTGTTTCTTGGTTACTCTTTGCATAATCTTCATTCCTGATCATTTATTTAAAATGTATATATTGCAGTATTTGAGGATATAAAGCTCATTAGGTCCTTATGTCTCTAAGCATCAAAAGTTAATATGCTGAAATCTAGTAAGAGAGTCACTTTCATAAGAAACCTAATTTTCCAATGATTCATCAATCCATGTACCCATTTACTTGTGCATGGTTTCAGTCATTTAACAAACATAACACTGATCAACCAACAATTCTTAAAAGCAAGCTCTTATGGGCTTTCCCTTGTTTGATTAATGCTGCCTGTGTTCACCTCATGCTTAAGAGTCTGGTTGGAGAGAGAAAGGGTGAATAAAAGTATTATATATAGATATTCAGGTCTCACAAACAGAATATATAGATACTTAGAGTTAACCTTGTCTTACTTTTTAATTTTCTCAGTACCTCATAAAATTTAACATGCACTGAATGGTGATATTCAAATTATAGCACTGATTCCCATTAGCATGCAATTCAATCCCCACCACTTTTTGATAAATAAATAGAACTATTACATAATTTTTTGCCACTTGTCACCAATATGTACATGGGACTGGTCTTATAATACTACTTTAAATTCTTGATCTAAATTGAAACAAAATGCATGCCTGCAGGCTTCTAACTTTCCACCTAATTAATAAGTTTCCCTTGATTACACAAACTATGACAAAGTTTCAGGCAGAATAAAGTTTGGTATCACCTTTTTAAATTAAAATTGTCACATTATAATTTTCTTATACTCATTTTCTCATATGACCTTTTCTCCTCTGTCTCCTTTCAATCTATCTTCAGTGTATTCTTCCACTTAATTTTATTTCTCTAAGCAAATATTGTCAATTATAACACTATACAGACACCAGACATTATCTTTCAGAGTCTCACATTGTAAGGCTGAATAACAGACAGCAACTTGCTCAAATTCCCTTCTCCTACAAAATCATTTATTCTTATCTTCTCATTCTGACAGAGAAACAAGGAAAATTCAATTAATATTGCTCTGTCTATCAAACTGAGCTTCTCTTGCTTTGCAGAGAACCAAACCATTTTATCTCTTTCCACTGATTAGCCCTTTATGTTCTAAGAGAGGCCATTCTGGACTTTGATGTTTTGTCAGTATTATTAATAAATTGAACAATTTTATTTAAAATATCATTCATGCTTAATTTTCTTTTAGATATCTTTATTATAATTTTAAGGACCTTAATCAGTAAATCTTGATTGGACATGAAGAAACTATTATCACTCAAGATAATTAACAAAACTTTACAAAATAATCTACTCATTCAAAATAACCGAACTTATGTACACATAATGATGTAGGATATAGATAGCACATATTGTATTTTTAAAAATATTATTTGTAAGCATTTCAAGGTATGAAAATTGTATGCTTAAGGCTATTTAGTCCCAATCACTTTATTTGAAATTTAATTCATGATATTTGAAGTCTTATAATTTCAGCGACATCATGTGCCTTAATATTCTTTTTTATAAGGTATTTGTGTGTGTATATACATATGAACTTGTCTGTGTGTGTGTGTGTGTGTGTGTGTGTGTGTGTGTGTGTGTGTGTGTATGCATGACTATGGATAATAACCATGGAGATCCTTAAAGTGCAGTTATATGCAGTTCTTGGACATGAGTTGGTTGTTTGCAATCAAATTCTGGTCCTCTGGAAGAACAATGTATGGCCACTGAGATACAACTTTAGTCTGTCTGAATGTTCTTATATAATTAGTTATTATAAATTTATGAAATTTTAAATGTTTCTAAAGGCCAAGGTCGCAAATAGAAGCAACTTTCCTGGTTTCTGTTATCACTCACATAAGAAATTTGGAAGTCAGACCCTCACATGATTGAGAACATATTTTTATTTTTTAATCATGTCTCTCAGTATGATCTGTTATAGTTCCACTCATTTACATTAAGCTTCATAATTTCATTGAGTTTAAAGCACTTTAGTATCTTCTAGTGTTTATGCGCCATTATCTTCTTATACACAGATCCATTGTCACATATTTCTAATGTTTCCCTTTTCTAGCTACTGTGAAGACAGCAGCAATACACATGGCTGCATAAAGAGAAATGTATAAAAAATTGGAATTAAGAAAGGGAATAGGTAAATGATAAAGTTATATTAATTTTAAAACTAAAGGAAATAATTAAAAAGCAAAAATCTAAAAAGGTATAAAATATAGAAAAACTAGAACTTTTCAGAATTCAACTTTAATTATCATCCAGCTGCATGTCATATCTAAAATATTTGGTGGTATCTCCGTGAACTTTTCAAATGTGTATCATTGATGGCCAGAGTTCTGCCATTATGTGGAACAGCACTGCCGATGTGAAAAATATGTAAGGCTAATAACTGAGGACCTGTCAGCATAGGCTTTGTGGCATTTTTGCTAATCCTCAAACCATAGCAACACCTGGTAAGTGAAATTTGAAAAAAAAAAATGTTGTAAATTTGCATTTGTTAGAATGTCTGGCCTATAACAGATATGCATTAATTGGAAGTAGATGTGACAGCTGGCAGCAGTTACCAAGATAGCAAGCAAACCATCAGCACCTGTCAAGGAAAGGGCTGAGAGATGAATCAACTTCTGTGATGTGTGACTTCAAACACGGTGTCACTTTTGTGTACTCATCATTTGTGAAAGGTGTGAGGGAATGTGGGATTTTGTTAATACATAAATATTTTCAGCAGTGTCTTAAGGATATGTAAAAGAATCATCACTTGTCAACTTATAAAAGGAAAATTATAAATTCAAAAGAACACATAAAATGTTGACAGCTCTAATCATGTACCACAACTGTGATTTCACAGAGCAAGGTGCATGCATGCGTGAAAGATATTCTAGACACAGACTGCCATTGTAGTGCACAGAACAAGGATGACTTTTCTCTTGAGTTCACTATAAATAGACTGTTTTGTATATTAAAAATACAAAATTAAAATTATGTATTTTCACTACCTGTAAAAGGCAGGAAACAGATTCTATTAAGTGAGACACAACTAGAAATATCTTTAAAATTATACAATATAGCTACATTTGTAGAACTACTAGAAACATATTTAGATTTTTTTAATTACTAGGTTGGATACTAATTTTCTTTTATTAATTTTCTTTGTTAGGATGAATAGATATCTCAAATAAATTGTCACACGACTGATATTTTTTCCCTGAAAATATTGTCTTTAATGTGTTCTTTATGACCTTTAAGGTCCAAACATAAATAAAACATTCAATGAACTAGACCCTTCCTTGTCTTAGTGTCACTCGTGGACAGCAATCCTGTAAATTTCTCAACAACTTCTAGCCATGTCATTCAAGGAACTATGTATTACTCTTTAAACTTATTGCTATGATAAATGGTGTGATAATATAGTATTTACTCTTCTTATATTAACATTTTTACTCCAAGATATTATGGTAAGGAAACTGCGCCATCTTGCAAACAATAATTCAACCTTTAGAAATTATTTATCTGTTTCTAAAAACAATGCATATTTTTCTTGACAAGTTTAGATGATTAAGGCTTTTAAAAATGTTGTTTAGTATCCTTATGTTTCATTCAATTATCACAATAGTATTGAGCCATATATTGGTGGAAGACTCATTGATGTATTTTGTGTGTCTATATATAATTATTACGTTTAACTCTATTTTATTTGGGAACGTTGTCTATAATGACTTATTCTCAAATTTTTCCACTAGAAAACAACTACAAAAATACCTTTTATCTTTAATTTCAACTAAAAAAAAATTAAAAAGTGGTGTTATTCCTTTTCTTAGCTAGGAGAAATCTTTTTAATATTACTAGGATTTTAAAACAGCTATCATAGGAAAGGAGATATAGGAATATGAAATGAGAAATAACTGATAAAACCAGTCATTTTGATGTGTTAACATACTCTTAAATACTGTATGTAGATGAGCTAGGAAGCAGAGGATAACTCTGATAATTTTTGAATTATTTTTTCTACCAACAAAAGTATTTACATTACGTCAAAGGATGAAAACTACTTTATATATATTGTAAAATAATATTTTTTTCTTACTTAATTGGAAGTAATTTTTTTCCTTGTTGATTGAATTTAAATCTGAATGAATTAGCAGTTCTTTCAATATATGGCAATATATAAATCTCTCTTGAAGTCCTGTGGTATTTTCCAAAATACTAGTGTTTAATTGTCAGTATATTATTAGTCCAATGACAGAGAGCTATGCACACACTCCTTAGGACACCATATGGGAGATACATACATTCACGCACACACACAGACTCACGCACACACATGTACACACTCTCACACACAAACACATACACACATACACACACACACACACACACACACACATATACTTGTAAGCTTCCCTATAGTTTTTATTAACAATAGTGAGATATCCCAAACGTAGTAATAAGAAAAAAAAAAAAAAAAAAAAAAAACAAAGTTCTAAGTTGAGCTCTTTTTTTTCTTCCCCCCTTTCACATTCTCCTTCACTCCCAACTGTCCACCCCAATCTCAGCTACTTGGTATTTCACTACTTTGGGAAAACAAGCCTTCACTGGACCAAAGGCCTCTCCTCCCAGTGATGACAGACAATGCTATCTTCTGCTGCATGTGCACCTGGGGCCATGGATTTCAACATCTTAATTCACTGGTTGCTGTTTTAGTGTCTTGTATTTATGGGAGGTTTGGTTGGTTTATATTTTTGTTCTTCCCATGGAGTTGCAAACCTTGCAGTTCCTTCAGACCTTTTCTAAGCTCTTCTGTTGGGTCCCGGATAGCAGCCCAAAGGTTAGGTGCAAGCATTCTCATCTGTATCAGTATGGCTCTGGCAGATCCTATGAAAGGCAAAAATGTCTGGCTTATGCCAGTAAGCACTTTCTGGCATCAGCAATAGTGAATGGGTTTGGTGGCTGCAGATGGGATGAATGTCCAGGTGAGGCAGTCTCTAGATGATAATTTTATCAGTCAATTCCTGCTCTTATATTTGTCCATGTATTTCTTTCTGCAAGAATTAGGTTCTTCCTACTAAGACCAACTTAAGCAACCACATTCTGGTCTCCCTTATTTTGAGCTTTGTAAGGTCTATAAATTTTTTTTCTTGAGTATTCTAAGCTTAAAGGTTAGCATTCACTTACATGTGAGCACATACCATATGTGTACATTTGTGTCTGGGATACCTCACTCAGGCTGATATTTTCTAATTCCATCCATTTTGCCTAGGAATTTCATGGAGTTATTCCTTTTAATAGCTGAGAAAAATCTGTACATGTATCTCTCTTTTTAAAATAAAGTTGTAAAATAAAAACCATAAAATAGCTGAGTAGTACTCCATTGTGTAAATGTGCCACAGTTTCTGTATCCATTCTTCTTTTGAAGGACATGTGGGTTCATTTCAGCTACTGGCTCCTATAAATAAGGATGTTATTAACATAGTGGAGCATGTGTCCTTGTTAGATGTTAGAGTTTCTTTTGGGTATAAACCCAGGAGAGGTATAGCTGGGTCCTGAGATAGTACTATGTCCAGTTTTCTGTGGAACTGCCAGAATGATTTCCAGAATGATTGTACCAGCCTGCAATCACAACAGAATGGAGAAGTGTTCCTCTTTCTCTCCCTTCTCACTAGCATCTGCTGTCACTTGAGTTTTTGATCTTAACCATTCTGACTGGTGTGAGGTAGATTCTCTGGGTTGTTTTGATTTGTATTTCCCTGATGGCTACGGTTGTTGAACATTTCTTTAGGTGCTTCTCAGACATTTGGTATTCACCATTTGAGAAATCTTTGTTTAGCTCAATATCATATTTTTAATAGAATTATTTGACTTTCTGAAAAGAAACTCCTTGAGTTATTTCTTTTTACTGTATATATCCCTTCTGCCCATCTTTCTTTAGGTTAGAGAAGTATTCTTCTATAATTTTGTTAAAAATATTTACTGGGCCTTTAAGTTGGGAATCTTTGCTCTCCTCTAAACCTATTATCCTTAGGTTTGGTCTTCTTATTGTGTCCTGGATTTCCTGAATGTTTTCAGTTAGGAGCTTTTGTTTTTGCATTTACTTTGACTATTGTGTCAATGTTTTCTAATGGTATTTCCTGCACCTAATATTCTCTATTCTATTTCTTGGATTTTGTTGGCAATACTTGTGTCTATTACTTTAGTCCCAATTATTAGGCTTATCTATCTTCAGGGTTGTCTCTCTTTTTAGATCCTGGATGATTTTGTTCAATTTCTTTATTTGTTTGCTTGTGTTTTACTGTGTTTCTTTAAGGGCTTGTACTTGTTTATCTGTTTTCTCCTGTATTTCTTTAAGGGTGTTATTCATGTGCTTCTTTTGGACTCTATCATCAACATGAGACACAATTTTAAACCCAAATCTTGTTTTTCTAGTGTGTTGTTATATTCACTTTTTGCTGTGGTGGGAGTACTGGGTTCTGATATTGCCAGGTTGTCTTGGTTTCTGTTGCTAAGGTTCTTGTGCTTACATCCTGCCATGTTATTTGTGATGTTAATTAGCCCTTGTATTTGCATCCTGCCATTTTGTTATCTGTGATGTTAATTGATCTCATTGTCACTGGAGCCTTTCCCTCAGGTGATTCTTTGTGCCCTGGGCTTAGGAGTGAGAGCACTTCTGGGTTCTCAGCTCTCTGTAGACAGGGTGTGGGTCATGATGGCAGTGGGACTGCCCTAGCTCTTGGCACAGATGGAGACAAAATCTTGAGTCACAGGCAGCTCCATGATTTCTGTACCCTATGAGTCCTGGACACATCTCTCTTTGGATAGTCATGAAGAAAAAATGGGGTCTCACCTATGTGCTGAGAAGTGAGAGTGCTCCTGGGAGCTCAGGTCTCAACATTACTTTGTAGGTCCTGATGGCAGTGGGGAGGCCCTAACTCTGGGCTCAGACAAAGATTAAGTTAAACTTTTAATGGTTATTTTGAGTAAAGTATAACATCTTTAAATACTGGAATAACAAAACATTAGAATTGTGTTCTTTTTAAACTTAATGTTACTGTATGTGCAAATATAAATATTACTAAGAAAAATAAGATATGTGTCAGTTTATTTTATAAATGATCACACTTATACAGAGTCTCAAAAAGTTGACCAACTAGAAGTGTAGAAGAAAACAATGGGTTATAAATGTATCAGAGAGTGCAGGGTTAGTAAGAAGGAGAGGAGAAGTATCATTGGGTGCAAAGTGACTACTAGGCAAGGACAAGAAACCCTGCAGTATTATAAGAGGGAAAAATGAGAATGACAAACAGTGTACTTCAAATTTTAAAAACCTATGTGAACCTACTTCATGCATATCTTACTTCAATGAGCAGATTAAAAATATGTAATATTTTTATAGATATTTATATATATTTTTTATAATCAAGGATTCTGCTCACCCTAATCCCTCCCAAATACTATACACCTATCAAATCCCACATACTTTTTATTTTTCTCATTAGAAAAGAAACAAAAAGAGAAAAAAAAAAAAAACCAAACAAACAAGAGAGCAAAGCAAACCACAAACACAAAGACAAAACCAAAGTAGGTTAAAACTAACATTGGAAAAAGATCTTTACCAATTCTACTTCTGAGAGAGGACTAGTGTCAAATACATACAAAGAACTCGGGAAACTATAATATAGAGAATCACATAATCTTATTTAAAAATGGGGTACAGAGCTAAAAAAGAATTCTCAGCTGAGGAACTTAGAATAGCTGAGAAGCACCTAAAGAAATGCTAAACATCCCTAGTCATCAGGGAAATGCAAATCAAAACAAACCCAGAGATAACACCTCATACCAGTTAGAATGGCTAAGATTAAAAATTCAGGTGACAGCAGATGCTGGCCAGGATGGGGAGATAGAGAAACACTCCACCATTGTTGAAGGGGTTGTAACTGGTACAACCACTCTGGAAATCAATCTGGCTGTTCCTCAGAAAATTGGATATAGTACTACAACTATTCAACTCCTGGGTATATACCCCAAAGATGTTCCAACATATAACAAAAACACATGCTTCATCAAGTTTATAGCAGCTTTATTTATACTAGCCAGTGGCAGGAAAGACCCAGATGTTTAACAACAGATGAATGGATACAGAAGGTGAGATACATTTACACAATGGAGTACTATTCAGCTTTTAGAAGCAATGACTTCATGAAATTCATAGGCAAATGGATGGAACTAGAGAATATCATCCTGAGTGAGGTAACCCATTCACAAAAGAATGCAAAATGTATGCACTCACTGATAAGTGGACACTAGCCCCAGAAATCTGTGAATACCCAATCCCCAAGAAACAATTTGCAGACATTATAAAGCTCAAAAAGAAGGAAGGCCAAAATGGGGATGCTTCAGTCTTCTTAGAAAAGAGAACAAAACTCTCATGGGATGAAATGCAAGGTCAAATAGAAAAACAATCATTGAAGAAAAGATCACTCAGAAGTGCCTCACCTGGGGATCCACCACATATGTAGTCACCGAGTCCTAGCACTACACCTGATCCCAAAAAGTACTTACTGGCAGAAACCAGACAGAGATGCCCCCCTCATGGACTATGCTAGAGTTACATAGATACAACTGACCATGCTTGCAGCTAACCATCTGTCTGAACTCGGGGATCCCAATGAGCTTGTTCAGGAAAGGACCTAAAGACCTGAAAGGGGTTACAAATTCATGGGAAGAAAGTAACATTATCAACCAAACAAACATTCCAAATCTCCTACTGAGTAAATCACCAACCTTTGTGGCACCTTGAGAGACCTATTGATACAGTTGCATATGTAGCTGAAGATAGCAGTGTAGGGCATCAATGTGAGAAGGGGCTTTTGTTCCAGAGAGGGCATGTTTTCTCAATGGAGGGGAATGCCAAGGCAATGGGGTAAAGGGGGAATCAGAATGGAGTGCACCTTTGTGAAGAAAACTGGAGGGGAGATGGGAACAGGGGGGTAAAGCGACATCATCTCAAGTATAAATACAGAGTATCTAATAAAAAAGAAATATCTAAAGAAAAAGTAAAAGAGACACGGTAAAAACACATATACAAACACTTTTGCTCATCTACAAATCCCATAAGAGCATAAACTCAAAAACCGTAATATATAAACAAAAGATTTTTAAAGTAAAAAGTACTCAGAAAAAGCATGAGACAAAAATTTGGTAAAGTATACCATTTATTGTGTTTGCTAAATTTCTTCTATAAAGTTGGGCCTCTAAGAGATGCTTGTATGTCCTGTGTAAGCCCTTTCTCCAAAGAAGAAAACTAATGTTTCTTTGTAATGTGTTTATTAATTATATATGAACACATCTGGATTTGGGACAGCTTTTTGTGTTTATCCTCTCCACACAGCCATGGGACACTTGCATAGGCTTAGACTTATGCAACTCTTCTCAATGCAGCATATGGTCACTATAATTTTATATTTTCAGGAAGCATTCATTTAAAATGCATCCTCTAAGACAAAACTGTTGTAGCTTATATAATGTTTCTGTAAATGGTAGATATATATTTAGCATATATAGATGATTGCTTTTCTAGCAAGTACCATGTATAAATTATATAGATTTACCCTAAAAGTGGGCATAAGATAACACATATGTCACAGATAAATATCAAAATGTAGAATATTATGAAATATTGCAATTGAATAAAATTGATTTAAAATGTCCTTTGATACTTTTAATGTGAATATTTTATGTATTTCTTGGATCTTTCCATTTTCTTGAAAAAAAATTAAATGCATTTAATGTATTTACTTGTTTATATAAAAAACTGATTTTACTAAAAGTCAGTTTTAAATACATAAGGATAGAAGCTGAAAGGCTATGTTGTACACTAATGTAAATTTTATACAAATAGACTATGAAGTACTGCTCATTATAAGATTTGATATGTGCATAATCACAAACATAAATATGAGCTGATTCACACTTATATTCCTTTGCTCTATATAATCCAGAGAATGGTCTCTTTTATTCTATCTATTTTCTATTTTGATTGAATTAATATATCAGTCCAAAGTAAAGATAATTAGGAAAGAATAGGTTGATTATAAATAACAGACAGATAAATGATAAATACATGCACATAGCAATCATTGTTAAATTAGGGAGTTAACATATTAAATAGACATTGAAGAATTCAGGTTAAATTCTCCAACGAGTGTCCTAGGCAGAGCAGAAGCCTCACATGAGGCTTCCAAGCTTAGAATGAAGAAAATAATCTAAAATAACATCATCAAATTGGCTACTGATGATATCTTGCAGAAACTGACTAGGAAGTCAAGTCAGGCAGATGACACAGTGGATTGATTTAGCTTTTATTCCATGGTATACTTACTATGGCTAAGCTTCCATCTTCTTTTGACCAGCATAGGGATTTTTAGGTCATAAATAATAAAACATAGTGGCATCTATTGAAAATGGTTTACCACCTAATTTTTGTTAAGGACACATTGATTTTATTCTTGGGGTGCTTTCTCTACCTGATATAGGTAGAAAAGGAGGGCGAGTATACACACTGATGTAAACATGCTTGGCTATAAAATAAGATGATATATTGCTTCCAGGGATAGTATTTTAGTGAGCCTAAAGATTATATCACATGATAATTTAGCAACAATAAAAGCATTAAAATTCTACATACTGACAGACAGCCAAATTCCATGAGAAATACCAAGAGTGAGACAATTTAACACCATAAATCATAATCTTTGTGGTATGAAAATTAAAAGCATGAAATAAGACATCAAATTTGAAAGTGTTAAGAAGATTAAATAATGTTATCCAAAATGCTTTTGTAATTCAAACACTTTGTAATTTTTGAATCACCAAATGTCTAGAAAAATAAAATTCTCTCATATAAAATTCTAGAATGAAGTTATAGTTTCACTGACCCAACTGTAATTCTCTTTAATTTAAAATATTTATTAATGTTTGGCTTTATTTTCGTAGTCTCTTCAAAATAATAGTTGATCCATGTAGATCCAAAAGTTCACAGATCAATGGTGAAAATAAATAAAAAATACCGACAGTATAGTAGTGGTTATAATGGAGGAGAATATATAACTTGCAATTTACTAACTGGACATAATCATAACTACATATTAAAGGTATGCTTTTATACTTTCAGAAATGTAATCATTGCCCTTTCTATGAAACCTCTTTTGAAACAGAGGCTATTATAAGAAAACCCAATTAATTATAATTCAGAGTTATAGAGACAATTCAGAAGACATAAATCTACAAAATCTTTTTGTAACTAAAACTCAAGAACATTATGAAAAATAGGTGTAGAAAGATAGCAAGAACCAGATATTTAGGAATCCCTTGCGGTATTATATCTAATAGTGAGATCAGAAGCTCAATCTAAAATGTGTACACAAAATGCTCACAGATGAGATTAACAAATAAGATACTAATGTGATTTGACATCATTGACTAGGCAAGTTCAATAAGGCCACAACTCTGTAAAAAGAATTATAAGCAACTGAAGAAAGCTGGAACTGAAACAGAAAATGATACCAATTGCTCTTCCAGAAAGTCAGCCTTAAAATTATGCATACAAACAACATTATATTGAATGGAAAGGTTATCATTAAGAATGAGTGTGTGTGTGTGTGTGTGTGTGTGTGTGTGTGTGTGTTCTTATTTTCAATCAATAATAATTATTAATCAAAGAACCCACAAATAAGAATGAAAGGAGAGTTATATGAGAAGTTTTGGAGGGAGGAATGTGATGGGAGAAATATTATTATGTTACTTATAACATCAAGAAATAAAATTATTAAACACAATTAAAGAAAAATAAAACAGTAACTAGGATCCCATGAGTTTAATAACATAATACGGCTAATAGTTTTAATATTCAAGACCATCTGGTATATTTGAAATTTAGTTTCAGAATATAATTTTTTAATTCTTTCCTAAATTATCTTTTATAGCTTTTTAAAATTATAGTTCTTATTAATTACTTTATTCAAAAATTATGTATTTTAAACTGTCATTTTTATTAAAAACATAAATTCTTTATTATTATCAATGTGTTAAATTTCTGATTATAAGCAATAAAGTCTGTTCCAGATCCTCTTAATGACTCTATAATAGGAAAAATCATTATTGAAAGTCTAAGATTTTTTACTAATTATTTTGTGTGTATGTGTGTTTGAGTGTGTGTGTGTGTGTGTGTGTGTGTGTGTGTGTGTGCATGTGACTTGTCTCTGTGTCAATCTGTTTGTCTATATATCTATTTTATATCAATGTACCTATGTGGCTGTATTAAGGCACACAAACACCTGAGACACAAAATCAATTTTCAGGAATTTGTTCTCTTTTTACACTGTCTGTATCTCTAGGGATTAAACTGTAGTCTTTACTTAATCTTGGTCACAATCACTTTTAGGAGTTTATATTACTGCTTGACCTGGAGATTAACTTAAATAAAACTAGTAAGGTAGATATAAAAGCAAAAACTAGCAAAGAGTTTAGGGTACAAAGAGAGATTTTCTATCTTAACCCTAAAGAAAACACAAGAAACAGGCATTCACTTTTGCACATGCTGTTGAATTGTACTCAAAGTTTTGAGTGAGCTACACATCTAGACTTAGTGACAGATAATCAATATATATTTGTGTTGAGATCATGGAAAGATAGTGATAAACCTGGTCAATAAATCTTGTGTTTTTTTTTTCTTTTGAGTTTAATAAAATATTCAAGAATGTTGCCTGATTGTCTTAAGTAAAGAACATCTTTTAATTGAACAACTTTATTTAAAAAAAAAAACAAGATAAAGTACTGATTTTAAGCAGTTTTGCATAAAAGTATATGAATATGCTTTTGTCAGTTCTTGATTTTTTGAAGGTTTAATATAATGTGTAGTATGCATTAAAATTTTACTAGTTACAATGAGCAAAAAGTATATGTAAAACAAGAAGTAATCTGGAATTAGTCAAAGATTTCTTGGTGTGCAAATATTAAGTATAATGGTTTTTCATTTTCTTTCTTTTTTTTTTCTTTTTTTTTTCTTTTTTGTCTTGAACTTCATATAGTCTTTGAGTATTTTTTGGGGGAGTTCTGAGCTTTCTGGGGTCAGAATCCAATTTTCAGTGGCTGCATATTGTATCTATTCTTTTATGACCGGGTTATCTCACTGAGGATGATATTCTCTATATGCAGCCATTTTCTTAGAAATTTCATAAAGTCGTTTCTAATAGCTAAGTAGTACTCCATTGTGTGAATATACAAAAATTTTTGTATCCATTCATCTAATGAAAAACATCTGGGTCATTTCCAGCTCTGGCTATTATAAATAGGGCTGCTATGAACATTGAGGTGCATATGTCATTGTTGTATGTTGGAGATTCTCTAGGGTATATGCCTGGAAGTTGAATAACTGGGTCTTCAGGTAGTACAATGTCCAATTTTCTCAGGAATTCCCAGACTGATTTCCAGAATGTTTGTACCTGTTTACAAACACACGAACAGTGAAGAAGTGTTCCTCTTTCTCCACATCCTCACAAGCATCTTCTGTCATCTGAAATTTGATCTTAGCCATTTTGGTTGGTGTGAGGTGGAACCTCAGAGTTGTTTTGATTTGCATTTCTCTGATGGCTACGGATATCTACCATTTCCTTAGATGCTTCTCAGCCATTCAATATACCTAAATTGATAACTTATTTTTTAGCGATGTCTCCCATTTTTTAATAGGGGTGTTTGATTCTCAGGTGTCTAACTTATTGAGTTCTTTGTGTACCTTGGATATTAGGTCTCTATCAGATGTGGAGTTGATAAAGATCTTTTCAGAATCTGATGGCTGCTGTTTTCTTTTAATGACAGTATCCTTAGCCTTACAGAAATTTTGCAATCTCATTAAGTCCCATTTGCCAATATTTGACCTTAGAGCAGGAGCCATTGGTGTTCTGTTCAGGAAATTTTCTCCTACGTCTATGTGTTCTAAGGTTTTCTCTACTTTCTCATCTACTAGTTTCATTGTACCAGAATTAATGTGGAGATATTTGTTCCACTTGCACTTGAGCTTTGTACAAGGAGATAAGAAAAGATCTATTTTCATTCTTCTGCATGTTGTATGCCAGTTGGGTCAACACCATCTGTTGAAGAGGCTGTCCTTTTTCCATTGAATGATTACAGCTCTCTTATCCAAATTAAAGTGACCATATATGTGAGGGTTCATTTCAGGATCTTCTAGTCTATGCCATTGATCTAAGTGCCTATCTCTGTACCAGTACCATGCAGTTTTTAGCACAACTGCCTCGTAATATACCTTGAAGTCAGGGAATGTGATTCCAGCAAATATATTTTGTTGTTGAGAATGGATTTCACTATTCTAGGTTTTTGTTATAACGGATGAAATGTCACATTTGTCTTTCCAACTGTATGAAAAAATGGGTTGGAATTTTGATTGAGATGGGATTGAATCTGTAAATTGCTTTTGGTAAGATGGCTATTTTTACATTGTTGAACCTTCCAATCCATGATCATGGGAGGGCTTTCCATATTCTGAGATCTTCCTCAATTTTCTTTTTTAGAGGTTTGAAGTTCTTGTCATACAGGCCCTTCACTTGCTTAGTTAGAGTCACAACAAGGTATTTCATATTGTTTTTGACTATTGTAAAGAGTAACTTTCCCTAATTTTTTTCTCTACATGTTTGTCCTTTGAGTAGAGATACTGATTTGTTTGAGTTAATTTTATATCCAGCCACTTTGCTAAACTTGTTGATAAGCTGTAGAAGTTCTCTGGTGGAATTTTTGGGTTAACTTAAGTACACTATTATGTCATCTGCAAATAGTGATGTTTTTACTTCTTCCTTTCCAATTTGTATCCTTTTGATTTTCTTTTGCTGTCTAATTGCTCGGTCTAGGATTTCCAGTACTATTTTGAATATGTAGGGGGAGAGTTTGAAGTCTTGTCCAGTCCCTGAGTTAAGTGGCATTGTTTCAAGTTTTCTATGGTTAAGTTTGATGTTATCTATTGGTTTGCTGTATATTGTTTTTATTACATTTAGGTATGGGACTTGGATTCCTGTTCTTTCTAAAAATGGGGTGTTCAATTTTGTTAATTGCTTTCTCAGCATCTAGTAAGATGACCATGTGGTTTTTATCTTTGATTTTGTTTATATGGTGGATTAGGTTAATGGAATTCCTTTTATTTTTTTTTAATTATTTTTATTTATTTATTTAGATAAACTTAATAAAATCTGCAATAAGGACAGTCATTAAACACAAAGCCAACTCTCACCTCACCAACTAGATCCCTCTTGGTACCAAATCTTAGATTCCACACACCCGCAGCTCACTACCCCAGGTACAGGAACTCACTGGATATATACTCACAAAATAACCCCTCCCAACACTAACAAACATTTACTTAGAGTACACAGGCCCATAGTTCACACATCAATTTGTGTAGCAAAGGTTACTATCAAACCCCACTCACTGGACCAGCGTGGGGTGTTAGTGAAAACCTTGCCACTCGTTTAGCACACTACCTACACTTGTGAGTTCATCGGACAGTGTGTGACCTCAACTCCAAGCTCTAACAATGTGCAAGGGGATTGGATTCTTTCTCCACATCTTTGCCAGCATGTGCTATCACTTGAGGTTTTTATCTTATCCATTCTGATTGGTATGAGGTGGAATCTCAGGGTAATTTTGATTTGCATTTTTCTAATGACTAAGATCTTTGAACATTTCTTTAAGTGCTTCTCAGACAAGAGATTCTTCTGTTGTGGATTCTCTGTTTTGTTCTGTACCCCATTTTTAATTGGGTTATTTAGTTTTTTGGAGGTTAACTTCTTGAACTTTTAATATATTTTAGATATTAGCCTCTTTTTGGATGTACAGTTAGTGAAAATTTTTTTCCAATCTGTACGTTACCAATTTATCCTATTGAAGGTATCATTTGTGTACAGAAACTTTATAGTTTCATGAGGTCCCATTTATCAAAATTTTTTTAAATTTTTTTTATTTTATATTTTTAAACGACTTTATTTTGCAAAACAAAGATAAATGTAAAGATTTTAAACATTTTTTGCTTAAAATTATACATTTTTGTCAGTACTGTTTTTTCAGACATTAAAATAAATTTTACATAAAACCATGTGAATATGTTTTTTAGTCAGTACTTGATTTTTTTCAAGGGCTTGACAGTATGCATTGAAAACGTACTAGTTGCAATAAGCGTAAAGTACATGCAAAACAAAACGCAACATGGAAATAGTCAAAGTCTTCTTGTTTTGTGAATATATGTATATTTTTTGTTTTCTTTATTTCTTGGACTTCATACAGTCTGTGAGTTGTTTCTGGGGGAGTGCAAGCCTCTGGGGTTAGCATCCCACTATCAGTGACTGCATATTATGTCTGTTCTTTTGTGACTGGGTTATCTCACTCAGGATGATCTTCTCTAGATGCAGCCATTTTCTTAAGAATTTGGTTAAGTCATTGTTTCTGGTGGCTGAGTAGTATTCCATTGTGTATATGTACCACAATTTTTGTATCCATTCGGAATTCCTTTTATTAATCCATCCCTGCATCCCAAGAATGAAGGCTCCTTGAATATGGTGAATGATCATTTTGATTTGTTCTTGGATTCGGTTTACAAGAATTCAGTTAGGTAGTTTTGCATCAATTTTTTAGGTGAGATTGATCTGAAGTTTCTTTCCTTGTAGGGTCTTTGTGCTATTTAGGAATGAGGGTTATTATGTCCTCAAAGAATGAGTTAGGTAGTGTTCCATCCTATTCTATTTTGTGGTATTATTTAAAGAGTATTGTTATTATGTCATCAATAAATTTCTGATAAAATACTGCAGTGAACCCATCTGGACCTGGGCTATATTTGGTTGGGACGATTTTGATGACTGCTTCTATATCTTTAGGTGTTTTTTGATTATTTAGATGGTTTTTATAATGCTGGTTTAACTTTAGTATATGGTATCTGTTTAGGAATTCATCCATTTCCTCCAGAGCTTCCAGCTTTGTTGAGGATTGGCTTTTCTAGTAGTTTTGATGATTTCTAGAATTTTCTCAGTTTCAGTTATTATGTTTTCACTTTTATTTCACTGAGTATTTCAATCTTGTTATATCTATTCAGGCTTGTTTTATGACTGATTATATGGTCAGTTTTGGAAAAGGTGCCTTGAGATGCTGAGAAAACAGTGTATTCTTTTGTTTTAGAATGATATGTTCTTTAGATGGCTATTAATTCTAATGATTATATAATCTCTGCTAGTTTTACTGTGTCCTTGTTTAGTTTTTATTTCCATGTTCTGTCCATTGATGAGAGTGGGATGATGTTGAGGTCTCCCACCATTATTGTGTGGGGTGCAATGTATTTTTGAGCATTAGTAGAGTTCCTTTTATGAATATCGGTGCTCCTTTATCTGGAGCATATATGTTATGGATTGAGAGTTCCTCCTGATAAAATTTCCCTGTAATGAGTAAAAAGTGTCCTTCCTATTATTTTTTAATAATTTTAGTTGAAAATCTACTTTATTCACTATTAGAGTGGCAACTCCAGCTTGATTCTTCTGGCCATTGTCTTGGAAGGATTTTTTCCAACCTTTTTTTCTGAGATAGTGTCTGTCTTTGTCTCTGAGATGAGTTTCCTGTATCTAGCAAAACACTCGATTCTGTTAAATATCCAGTCTAACAGCCTATATCTTTTAATGGGGAACTGAGTCCATTTATGTTAACAGATATTAAGGAACAGTGGTTGCTGTGTCCTGCTATTATTGCTTTTAGAGGTAGAATTGTGACTGTATGTCTTTCTTCTTTTGGTTTACTTGCTTAGGTATTTTCTTGTTTTTACCTGAATGTAGTTACCATCCTTGTATTGGGTTTTCCACTTATAAGTTGTTGTAGTGCTGGGTTTGTTGTCAGATATTGTGCAAATTTAGTTTTGTCTTGGAATATCATGGTCCCTCCATCTATGATAATTTAGAGTTTTGCTGAGTATTGCAGTTTGGGTGGACCTTTTTTTCTTTTAGGGTCTGTTTGATGTCTGTCTAGGATCTTCTAGATTTCATAATTTCTGTTGAGAAGTTGGGTGTAATTCTGATTGGTCTGCCTTTATATGTTACATGACCGTTTTCCCTTACTGCTTTTAGTATTCTTTCTTTGCTTTGGGCACTTGCTGTTTTAACTATTATGTGAGGGGGAAATTTCTTTTCTGGTCCAACCTATTTGAAGTTCTTTAGGTTTATTTTATGCTCATGGTCATCTAATTTTTAAGGGTAGGGAAGTTTTCTTCGATGATTTCTTGAAGATATTTACTGTGCCTCTTAGTTGATATTCTTCACCCTCTTCTATTCCTATTATTCTTAGGTTTGGTCTTCTCATTGTATCCTTATCTCCTGGACATTTTGGGTTAGGAGCTTTTTGCATTTGGCATCTTCTCTGACTGTTCTGTCTATATTTTCCATGTTTTCTTTGGCACAAGATTTTCTTTTTCATATTTTGTATTCTGTTGGAGATGCTTCCATTTGTGACTCTAGATTTCATTTTTAGGTTTTCTACCTCTAGGTTTGTCTCTTTAGTTTTTTCTCTTAGTTTTTTGTTTCAATATCCATTTTAAATTTCTTCTTCAATTTCTTCATCTCTCTGCTTCTATTTTTTCTCTAATTCTTTGATTTCTTTGAGTGTTTTTCTTGTTTCCTCTTTAAAAACTTTTATTTTTTTTATCCTTTTCCTTCCACCATTCTTGCTTAAGGATTTTTATCATCATCTTGAGGTATCATTTCAGGTCTGAATCTTCTTTTCCTTGAGTTTTTGGCATTCTGCTCTTTGCTGTGATGGGAGAGCAGGGTTCTCATGTTGCCAGGTTGTCTTGATTTCCTTGTGGTAATTTCTTTCAGTTTCCTCTTGCCATCTTGTTTTTTGTGATTATATGTGAACTTGTCAGTTGTTTCTGCCTCTCCCGTGTATCTGGCCTGTGTCTCTGGATCTCCGTTGTTCCTGGTGGCAGATGGCCTGAGTGCCTATTCTGTACGCCTGGACCCTCTTGTTGGAAACCAAGTTCCTAAGGTAGAGTTCCTGCTCCCCTGAAACAATTGAGGGGGGTGCTTTCCGGGTGCTTGACCCAGAACTCTCTGTGCCCCAGCTATTCACACTGCAGTCTCACCTGTGTCCCTGGATCTCAGCTGTTCCTGGTGACAGAAGGCATGAGCGCCTGTTCTGCACTCACAGGCCCGCTGCATGGAAACTGAAACCCTATGCTGTGTTCCTGCTCTCCTCAACCAATGGTGGTGCTGTACTTTCTTTGCACTAGGCACAGACCTATCTGATCAGGGACTACTAGCAACACAGTCTCACCAGGCCTGTGTCCCTGGATCTCTGCTGTTCCTGGTCTTAAGTAAGGAATGTTTAACAGATTACAAGAATTCAGAATATGTGTTTGTAGATTCATATGTAGATTCATGCATATTCTCCCAGAAAAGGTGAGCTAAAATAATCAAAGCAAGGAATTTAGTTTCTGTCTTTTCCCAAATTGGGAAATCAGCCAAAATTTGTCTTATTAAATTTACTTCCTCCTATTCATTTTCACAAAATATAACTTATGGAACATTTATAGAAAATGTTTTAAAAATTGATTGATGTAAGTAGCTGTTGAAGTCTCATTTAGATTTGAAACATCAAGAAATCCCGTCAGTACTGTAGGTAAATAATTTGAAATATATTGCCATTTCTCTTATCCCTTGAGCATCATTTTAGTGGATAATTACAGTCAGATAGATACTATCATTGTATGATTGTCTTAGGAAATGCAAGCTTTTCTATTTGCTCCAGATTGCTGTTTATTTTCAAATTATATTTTACAGAATCATTTTAGTTTGGAAGAAGTGCCCAAGGGATCATCAATAAGGCTAAAAGGTCCATATTGCTGTCTTCCTTTTTAAATCTGCCTACTTAAATTGCAAATATTTAGCTAAATTAGCTTATGAGTCATTATTATTTTGCAATACATACACAAAGGAGTGGGCATAGGAAATTAGATTCCTGCCTGTTTTCATCATGCTTTCACCAAAATTATTTTGAATTATAATTGTTACCATTCACAATAAACAAAAGACCACTTTGTTATTATAATATTAGTAAAGTAGTATTATAGTGCATAGGTGAAGTCATTATTTTTTAAAAATACCCCTGGTATAATTATGATAAATATTTTTTTACAAACGTTGGACAAAGGCAATGTTTATTCCAATGTTAACAATTATCACAACCAGAAAATGTCATCATTTTTACATTATGCAAACAAAAATTTATTTTTCAACGAAATGCAGATTTGGGTCTTATTGTTTTGTTTCTAATCAATTTCTTTATTCAAAGGTTGTTTTAGTTAATGGTTTATGGTGGGGCATCCTGCTCTGCTCCTCTTGGGGAAGGCAGCTCCTCACACTGCATGTCTCAGGGAAGGCGGTTTCTGGTGCACACTCTGTCTGGCCCAGAGGATTTCAGGCTGGGAGAAACAAATCCCAGCAGGGTGCCGCCAGGCCTGTGAACTCCGGTGGGCCAACACTGAGCCCTGTGTTCAGATTATAGCTCTGCTGGCCAGGTCCATAAACCCCTGCCTGACTGTTAGAAAAGTTCAGAACCTGTGAAAAGGCTCTGGGATAAAGTGTTTATGAAGGACGAAGGAGTCAGGACCACAAAGAATCCAGGACCGAAGAGAAGGTTTCAACTTGTGTCTTTATTTTCATGAGCCTCTCTCCTTTGTTCTGTTCTTTTTAAACATCCAGGGATCCAACCACTGGATTCCTATGCATCTGCCTCTAAGTTTGGCCATAATTGTTGTTTTTCTAATGGTGTGTGTGTGTGTGTGTGTGTGTGTGTGTGTGTGTGTGTGTGTACAGGGGAGGGACTTAGGGAGTGGCTGATTTGGCTAGAGTCTACATCACTCTCTCCTGTGGAAGTGGGGTTTGGGGCTTGCCTAAAGCCTCGTACATCATTGAAGCAGATACTGCACATACACAGTGAAACTAAGCTATGAAACAAGTGGATTTAATAGACATCTATAAAATATTTCACTTTAAATTAAAAAAAATAAAATAAACCTTCTATTCAGCACTTCATGACATGCTCTCCAAAATTGACTATATTCATTTAAAAGACAGTCCTCAACAGATACAATAAAATTAAAATATACCCATTCATCTTATCAGATCACCATGCACTAAGACTGGTCTTCAATAACAACAAAAGCAACTAAAAGTAAACACACACATGGAAGCTAAACAATGCTCTACTCAACAATAGCTTGGCCAAAGAAGAAATAAAAAGAGAAATCAAACACATTTTGTAATTTAATGAAAATAAAAGGCACAACATACCTAAATTTACGGTACACAATGAAAGCATGAAAGCAGTGCTAGGAGGAAAAGTCATACCTCCAAGTGCCTCCAGTTGTAGATTGTCCTAAAGCCCTTTCTATATTATTTTTATTAGATACACTGTATTTACATTTGAGATGTTATCCCTTTACACTGCCCTGCTCCTACCCACCCTCCCAGCTCCAGCTGTCTTCACAAAGGAGCACTCCCTTCTGATGCCACTCTCCACCCCATTGCCCTGTGATTCCCCTACATTGGGAAAAATGCCCTCTCTGGAAAAAAACCTCTTCTCAGATATATGCCAGACACTGTTATATTCAGAAACATACATAACTGAATCAATAGATCTCTGAAAGTGCACACAAATGTCAGTGTTTTACTCCATAGGTGTTTTGGAGGATTTGATTGGTTGATGATGTTGTTGTTATCTTCCCATGAGGTTGTAACCTCTTTCAGCTCCTTAGGTTCTTTCTTTAGCAACCTCATTGTGAGCCCCAAGTTCAGACAAATGGTTAGCTGCAAGCATGCTCAGCTGTATCTATATGGCTCTAGCATAGTCCTTGAGGGGGCATCTCAGTCTTGTTCCTGCCAGTAAGTACATTTTAGGATAAGCTATAGTGCTTGGATTTGGTGACTGCATATGTGTTAGATCCCCACTGTTGGTGGGGTTGTAACCTGGTGCAACCACTCTGGAAATCAATCTGGTGATTGCTCTAAAAATTGAACATAATTCTACCTGAGAGCCCAACTAGACCACTTCTGGGTATATACACAAAGGAAGCTCCAACATCTATCAAGGACACATGCTATACCATGTTTATAGAGCTTTATTTTTAATAGCTAGATTCAGGAAAGATTCCAGATGTTCTTCAACACATGAATGGATACTAGAATAGTGGTACATTTACACAACGGAGGAGTACTACTTGGCTATAAACAATGACTTCATGAAATTCCTAGGCAAATGGATTGAACTTGAAGCTATTACCCTGAGTGAGGTAACTCAGTTCTAAAAAAACACTCATGATATTTATTCACTGATAAGTTAAGACTACACCAAAAAGCTTGGAATACCCAAGAAAAAAATTCACTGAATTTTTGAAGCTCAAAGGGATGAAAAGCCAGAAGATGAATGCCTCATTCCATCTTAGAAGGGAGAATAAAACAGTCATGGAAGAAAATAATGGGACAAAATGAGGAGCAGAAATTGGATAAAAGATCATCCAAACACTGCCTCACCTGGGCATCCATCCCATATGCAGCCTCTAAACCTAGTATTACTTATGCCAAGTATTACTTAGTGTCCAGAATCAGATATAGACACCTCCTCATAGGCTCTGCCAGTGCCATACAGATACAGTGGAGGATGCTTGCATCTAACCAGCAGACTGACTTCATGGACACCAGTGAAGGAGCAAGAGAAAGTCCTGATGGAGCTGAAAGGTTCTACAACAAAATAGGAAGAACCAATTCATCAACTAACTAAACCCACCACATCTCTCATGGACTAAAACAGCAATAAATGAGTTTGCATTCAGAGACCTATGGCTTCAGGTTCATATACCACAGATAATAGGTTTTTGTCTTTTTTTTTCTTTTTTTCTTTCTTTTTTTTTTTTCTGCCATCAATGGGAGAAGAGGCCATTGGTGTAGTGAAGGCCTTTTTTTTTTTCTAGTTTAGGGGCATGCCAAGGAGCTGAGTGGGAAGATGGTGGGTAGATGAGGGAGCACATTCATGGAGGTAATGGGAGGGAAAGGGAGAAAGAGATTGGGGAAAAAGAGATAACATCTGAAATGTAAATACAGAGAATATCCAAATAAAGAAGAAGAAGAGGAAGAAGAACAAGAACAAGAAGAACAACAAGAAGAACAAGAACAAGAACAACAAGAACAAGAACAACAAGAACAAGAAGAGCAAGAAGAAAAAGAAAAATAAGAACAAGAACAAGAAGAAAAACAAGAAGTAGAAGAAGAAGAAGAAGAAAAAGAAAAATAAGAACAAGAACAAGAAGAAAAACAAGAAGTAGAAGAAGAAGAAGAAGAAAAAGAAAAATAAGAACAAGAACAAGAAGAAAAACAAGAAGTAGAAGAAGAAGAAGAAGAAGAAGAAGAAGAAGAAGAAGAAGAAGAAGAAGAAGAAGAAGAAGAAGAAGAAGAAGAAGAAGAAGAAGAAGAAGAAGAGGAAGAAGAAAAGAAAATCGGCACATATGAAGAATACCAAGGCAATTCAGAGAATCATATGGACACATTTAAAAAATGCTCACTTCTGCATATTTAAATATCTAAGAGAAATGGGTACTACTCCTTAAAGTTAAATCAAAATCAGAGAAGCAATTTAAACAAACCTATAAAAACTAATGGAACAAAAATAGTCATGATAGGTCTTCTATCCAAAAATAAATAAACAGGCAAACAATTAAGTGAATTAAGCTCAGGGCTAGATGGTTTTAACACAGACTTTTTTCAAGTTTTATAAAAGGGGTAATACCTATACTCTACAATTATTCCCGAAAACAGAAACAAAATGGACTATGCTGAATTAATTTTGTTTTGCTATTTTTACCTGCATACTCAATTAAAATGAAACCCACAAAGGAATGAAAATTACAGAATATTTTTCTTCATGATCATAGATACAAATCAATATATTTGCAAATCACATACAAAAATCGTACAAAAATTATCTTGGTTAAATTGGCTTCATCCTAATGATGCATCATACATAAGTAATTTCAATCGATATAGTCCAACATTTAAGCAAATTCAATGACAAAAGCTACATGCTCATCTTATTAAATGCAGATAATTCTTTTGAGAATCTCAATACCATTTCATTATAAATGTCCTATAGTGATTAGGGACCTAAAACATGTACCTCAGCAATCCTCTAGTCAACATTAACTTAGATAGTAACTAAAAGTAATCCCACTAAACTCAGGAACATGACAAGTTTTTTCTCTGTTTCCACACCTGTACAATACAATAATACTTAAAATCTCATGGCACAGGTATGTGTGTGTGTGTGTGTGTGTGTGTCTGTATCTATATATCTATCTGTATCTCTATTTGTATCTGTATCTCTATATCTATATCTAATTCCAATCTCTAATCTCTATCTCTATATTTAAACTTAATCGTTATCTCTCTTTACAAAGAAGAGTGACCCAATTTTTTAAACTAGGATCTTTTACAGCTAAGAAATAATTTTGGCAAAGTAGCTGGATAGAAAATTAACTGGAAACAATCAGCAGCTGTCCTATATACAAACGTTAAAAAGTTTCAGAAAGTAATCAGGGAAACAGTACATTTTACAATTGCTTAAAATAATACAAATAAATTTATGGTATCTGTAATCAAGTGAGTAAAAGACTTTTATCAGAAAATTAAAGCAACTTACTAAAGAGTTTGATAATGATAAACCAAGATCTAAAGATCTCACACCATGCTACTGGATAAGTTAGATTAACATAATAAAATTGGCTATCCTGCCAAAAGCAATTAACTAATGCAATGCATTTAACATCATAATTTCAACACAGTCTTTATAGGTCTTAAAAGAGCAAGTTTTAGCTTCATACACACACACACACACAAACACACATACACACACACACACACATGAATGCACACAGGATAGCTAAAACAAGAATTAATCAAAGACATTTTGTAGGTGTCACTATCTCCAACCTCAAATTGTACCACTAAGCTATAGTAAGAAAAACAATATTGTACTGGAAGGACAAAAATGAAGACAAGTTGATCAGTGGAATAGAATTGAGGCCCAGACATAAATCCAAACACTTATGGACATATGGTTTCTTTTATATAAAGGTGCCAGAAATACATATTGGAAAAAGAGACATCATCTACCAGGAATGCTACTGGCCAAACTACATTTTTGCACGTATAAGAAGCTAATACAGAGTAACTTTTATAATACTGAAAAAGCTCAGTTCAAGTTGTATCAAAGGCTCCAACATAAAACTACATATTTGGAATATAATAGAAAAATAGTGAGAGTATCTTGAAACTCACTGGCACAAAACAACTCATGCTAATAAAAAGGTAGAGTAAGGGGAACACTCATCCACTGTTGGTGGGAAAGCAAAATTTTACAATTACTTGAAAAGGTGTTTCAATTCCTCAGAAAGATAGGAGTCAATCCACTAGAACATGTAACTCTACAACTCTTGAATATATAATCAATGGATGCTTCTTCACCCTGCCACAAAGAGACCTTTTCTCAAACACGTTTTTGTTGCTTTATAATATTAAGATACTGGAAACAAATTAGATGACCCCCAATAGAAAAATTGATTAAAAAAATGTGGCACATTTAAACAATGGAATACTATTAAGTCACAGATAATTGTGATAGTATATTTTCAGGCAAATAAGTGGAAATAGGAACATTAAACCTACAATAGAAGTACCAGTGTCAGAATGATGGATGTTGTATATATCCACTTGGATTTGAATAATAGCTCTGAAGTCAAAGAAAATCGAGCAACAATCCATAGAACTACAGAGAGTAGATATAGAGTAAGAAACTAAAAGAAATAAATAGGAATCCTTAGGATACAGACATAGAATAGAAATGTTAGCTATGGATGTGTAGAAATTGGTTACAATGTGAGGGTCTAGTGTGAAGGGGGAGAAGGTAAATTTTATGAGGAAGAATAGAGAAATAGATATCTCAAATTAAATGCCATTTTAGAACACACACACACACACACACACACACACACACACACACACACACACTAAGGCAATCTAAAGGAAACTGCCAAATAGTTGTGAAACAAAGTGGACTTTTTAAATTTATTTTTCCAATGTGAGCTATCGGTACTTGAGTTGGATTGGATTACTTCTATTTGAGCTGTTAGCTAAAGGAGACCCACGGTAATTCTCAAACTACATTTTTGTCAAGACAATAGGTTGTTTTCAACAAAACAACAATAAGTCTCCATTGTTAAAATCAACACTTAGACAACTCACAAGTTACAACACTTACACCACAACTTACAGTACATGGAAATGGTCAAACTGGTGCCTGTATAGAGACGATACCCGATACCCCTGTATTCTATTATGTTTGCTAGAGGAAGGTACTCTCAAGTCTACATAAATAAGAAGTAAATTGCAATTACATACTAACCAAAACCTTTTTCATCAACAGTGGTATATTTCCTTCAAGATATCCTAGTGCAATGGTGGTGTAAAGTTTTCGGTGTCAGAAACCAATAACTGATTTGCCTTTAATCCCATTTCATGTGATTCAACTCATACCTAACATTGCTTGGTGATCAAGAACCTGAGAATAGTCCAAGGAACTATGATATAATTAGTCAGTACTGTTCCAAAACCCAAAACAAAAAAAAAGAGAAAGAAAATACAAGGAAAGAAAAAATGGAAAGAAAAAACCATAGTCATGAATATTTACTAATGCCATTCTTCTATACTTGCTGATCAGTCATAATCAGTGAAGCTTCCATCTACAACAACTGGGAAGAGGTTAAGAGTCAGACGTGGCAAAAGATGTGAGAGACATTGCAACACTAAACTCCACTCTCATGAGTGTGAACCCCAGGGAAAAAGAGCCAGATAAATTATAAGAGCCAAAGGTGATAGAAGATACCTAAAAGACAAGATCTTCTCTATCAACATGAGCAAGGCTCATTTGAACTCACAGAGACTAAGCCGACATGAACAGGACCTGCATGGGTCTTCATTAAGTCTTTGGTGTACATAATATAGCTCTGTGTTCATTCTTTTTATAGAATTCTTGATTGTGATAATGAGTGAGTTTTTGATCATTGTGTCTTCTCTTTGGTTATCTTTCTTCTGTCTGTTTATACTGTACATAATTTATGTAATTTTTTTATCTAATTTTACTTTATTTTGTTACTTTTTAAAATTATCTCTTAGAAGCAGAAAGGGAAGAGGACCTGACAGGAGATGAGATGGAAAATTGGAAAGAGTAGAGGGAAGAAAACTGAAAAATTTTGTGAGAAAATAAACTATGTTCAGTAATGGAAGAAACAAGTAAAAATAAATTCATGCAGATAAAATAAAAGTAAAATAAATTTTGAGCAATATTTCTGTATGATAGTTAGTATAAAAAAGAGTAACTGCTCAGTCGTGCAATCAATTCACTCTCAAAAATGGTTCTAATGCATTATTTTGTTATCTGTCTTCTAAGATTCTATTTTACCCTGTGTCATGGTTCATTTATGCTCACTGCAAGTAGGCACTATTAGGAAGTGTAGCCCTCACCCACTCAGAGTGGGATACACCTAGACATTAAATCATTAATAGCTCAAGAGCAAAGAAGATAGCTTTGTGACAATTTTTGGTATTTAAAATTCATTACATTTAATCTATACACACCAAGAATACTTTGATTATCTCCACGTTACATTTTGTTTTACATGTACTTTGTGCTTATGGTAACTAGTAAGGTTTCAATGCATACTATCAAACCTTTAAAAAACCAAGTACTGACTAAATATAATCATATAGTTTTATGCCAAAATTCTTTAAAAAAATCCGTACCTGCTTCTCTCTCTTTTTAAAAGTAAAGTTGTAATAAAAAAAAGGGAATTGTAGCTTTGTTGGAATAATTGTGCTCTTGTTGAATTAGGTGTGTCACTGTGTGCTTGGCTTTAAAACTCATCCTAGCCATCTAGAAGTCAGTATGCTGCTAGCAGCCTTCAGATGAAGACTCTTAGCTCCTCCTGCACCATGCCTGCCTGGATGGTGCCATATTCCACCCTTAATGATAATAGGCTGAACCTCTGATCATGTAAGGCAGCCCTAATTGAATGTTGTCCTTATAATAGTTGCCTTGGTCATAATATTTGTTCACAGCAGTAAAATTCTAATTAAAATACCCTATATTTGCAATTATATACACAATTACCTATATGTATAGCTACCTGAAAAAAATTTCATGAGAAGAATTTTTTTGTTCTTCTTATTTTTTTATCTGAACAATAGAGAGTGGTTAAGAATGAAAAATTTAAAAAAAATAATAATAAACAACAGTTTTTATTTAAGAGGTACTTTGGATAAAGTGCTCTTGAGTGTCGAGGGGGAACTTCTAGAGTCCACCTCCAGTGGACAGATAGGACATCAAGTGGAGAGATGGTTTTTTTATCCCACAGTTAAAAGCTCTGACCCATAATTGTTCCTGTCTGTAGGAACTTCAGGACCAAAAATGGAGAAGAGCATAAGAGGAAGGAGGTCTAGTAAAAGGGCCAAATTGTGATGCTGCTGAAGAGAGGCCAGAAGCTCTGACACTGTTACTGATGCTGTGGCATGCTGGCAGACAGAGGCCTAGCATGGCTACCCTCTGAGAAGCCCAAAATGCAGATACAAATACTAGCCCCCCAACCAATAGACAGAAGCTGAGGACCCCTGTAGTTGAATTGGAGAAAAGCTGGAAGAAGCTGAGGAGGAGGGCAGACTCATGGAAAGACCAGCAGTCTCAACTAAGCTGAACCCCTGAGATCTCTCTGTCACTGAGCCACCAAACAGGCAGCATACACCAGCTGATATAACACCTAACACATATACATCAGAGAACTGCCTGATCTGGCCTCAGTGAGAGAAGTAGCACCGAACCCTTGAGAGACTTGAGGCCCCAGAAAGTGGGGAGCCCTGGGGTTGAGGTTGATGGTATGGACATCCTCTTTGAGGCTGGGGAAGTGGGAGGAAGGATGAGATGGGGTGTGATCTGCAGGAAGACCAGGAGTGAAAATGAAGTATGGACTGCGGAAAAAGGATTAAAGAATATAAACAAACAAACAAAACAAAACAAAAAATAAAGACATTTTGTGATAATTACCAAAAAACATAAATTAGTAGAATAAAACAGTAATATTTCATTTTGAACTATCTTCTATAAGAACTTAAAAACCATCACAACAGAAAATATATATACATAATAAAAAATCACTAGTAATTAGAAATCAAGCATTCAACATACTAACCCACAGGGCACATTTCATACTCAAAGACATATATACCCACTGACATGTCATACATAGTTCTTGTTAAATAATTAGATGACAACCAAATAATATAAATAGAGGGACCCATGGCTTCATCTGCATATGTAGGAAATGATAGATTCATCAGGCATCAAAAGGAAGGAAGGGCTTTGGTCCTGTGAAAGCTCAATGCCCCAGCTTAGGGGAAGGCTAGGCCAGTGAGGCAGAAGTGGGGGTGGGGTGAGAACCACCTTCATAAAAGAAGGGGTGAAGGGGAATGAGATGGATGTTGGCAATTCGATTCCGAAAAGTAGGATACCATTTAAAATATAAATAAATAAAATACCAAATAAAATATAAAAATAAATTAAATCTCAGTGCTGTTTTATCTTGTTTGAAAGCAGAAGATTTTATAGCATCACAGTATTTATAATATTTGTAAAAACATTTATCAGAATATTACTAGAATAGTTATTTGGAGATTGATGAATACATTTCCTCTGTGTAATATCAATTACTCACTATTTATTCAAATCCATAAATTATGTTTTAAATATCCTCATATGCAACAATTCCACATTGGTCTCATTTAAAACACCTTCAGATTTTCAAGTTGAAAGACCCTCTAATATGTTCTGTCCTTGGTCTTTTTAAACAAATTTTAGCTGCGACAAACAATCTGATAATAGGGTATGCTTTGCTTTAAAATATATAAAATAGGGTTCTAAGAAGTTATTGTGTAAATTTACCATGCATAGAATTGTCCTGATAATCTCATTATTTTTCACACTGTAATGAGAAGAGTGGAATTTTCTTCTATTGCACAGCCTGAACACTGCCACTTTCTAGTGGCATCACAGCTGGAATCATTTTTCAGGATGAAAGATCACTCTCAATAAACTTGACTGCTTGAGGCTGAAAAATGCTCAAATGTAAACTCTAAATTGGTTGCAAGTGTAGACATTCCTTGGCATTCCCATGTGAGGCATATTACACAAAACTGAAACATTTAATTTTAATTAGAATATTGAATTAGATCCTATGTCAAATCTAGGGCATAGTTACAAATGGAGCTGTGCTGTTGTAGCTAAAAGTGTTAAATGTATGTATTGAGCACAAAAGAGATCATTCATAGAATTGTAAACAAAAATATGATAGAAATTGATTGATTAGAGATATTAGGAATTTCCCATGGGTAAAAAAATAATGGAAGATTATGTTTGAAAATTAATATAAATTGTAATGTAAATTCTGATTTTCAGATAAATTCAGTAATGTAACAAGTTTTAACTTTAATATTAAATATTTCTTTTCAAACTGTTGGATGCCATTTTGATCTTTCACAATGCCTTTTGACTTCCAGAAGCTTTGCAATTTCATGAGTTACCATTTGTCTATTCTTGATCTTAGAGCATAAGCCACTGGTGTTCTGTTCAGGAAAATTTACCTTGTGCCTATGTGTTTGAGGTTCTTTACCAATTTCTGTTTAATTAGTTTCAGTGTATCAGGTTTTATGTAAAGGTACTTGATCCACTTGGACTTGAGCTTTGTAAAAGGTGGTAAGAATGTCTTAATTAGCATTCTTCTACATGCTGACCTCCAGTTGATCCAGCACAATTTGTTGAAGATGCTTTACATTTTACATTGAACATATTTACCTCCTTAGTGAAAGATCAAGTGACCATTGGTTTGTATGTTCATTTCTGGGTCTCCAATTCTATTCAATTGATCTACCTGCCTGTCTCTGTACAAATACCATAAAGATTTCATCACAATTGCTCAGTAATACAGCAAGAGATTAGGAATTGTGATTCCCCCAGAAATTCTTGTATTGTTGAGAATAGTTTTTGCTACCCTGGGTTTTTTGTTATTCCAAATGAATTTGCAAATTGCTCTTTCTAACTCTATGAAGTATTGAATTGAAAATTAGATGGGAATTGAATTGAATCTATAGATTGCTTTTGGAAAGATGACCATTTTTACTATATTAATCATGCCAATCCATGAACACAGGAGCTCTTTCCATTTTTTGAGGTTTTTTTTTTTTTTTTTTTTTCAATTTCTTTCTTAGGAGACTTGAAGTTTTTGTCATACAGGTCTTTCACTTGCTTAGTCAGATTTACACAAAGGTATTTTATATTATTTGTGACTATTGTGAAGAGTGTCATTTTCCTAATTTCTTTCTCATTATGTTTAAACTTTGGGTCAAGGAAGCTAATGATTGGTTTGAGTTAATTTTATATCCAGCCCCTTTGATGAAGTTCTTTATCAGGTTTAGGTGTTCTCTGGTGGAATTTTTGGGGCCACTTAAGTAGACTCTCCTATCATCTGTGAATAGTAAGATTTTGACTTCTTCTTTAAAGTTCATATCCTTTTGACATCATTTGTTGTTGAATTGTTCTGGCCAGGATTTTGAGTACTATATTTAATATGTAGGGAGAGAGAGAGAATCCTTTTTTAGTCCTTGATTTTAGTGAGATTGGTTTGAATTTCTCTCCATTTAGTTTGATATTGTCTACTGGTTTGATATATATTGCTTTTACTCTGTTTATATATGGTCCTTGAATTCCTGATATTCCCAAGACATAACATGAAGGAGTGTTGAATTTTGTCAAATGCTTTCTCAGCATCTAATGAGATGATTATGTGGGGTTTTCTCAGTTTGTTGACATAATGGAATACATTGATGGATTTATATATATTGAACAATCACTGCATCCCTGGGCTGAAGCATACTTAATCATTATGGATGATTGTTTTGTGGTGTTATTGGATTCAGTTTGCAAGAATTTTATTGAGCATTTTTGAATCTATGTTCAGAAAAAAAATTGTTCTGAAGTTTTCTTACTTTGTTGGGTATTTGTGTCATTAGGCATAAATATAATTACGGCTTTATAGAATATACTGGGTAGTATTCCTTCTGTTTCTATTTTGTGAAATAGTTTAAAGAGTATTGGTATTAGTCCATCTTACTCTATCGTACAGTCCATAAAGAGCTAATATCCAATATATACAAAAAAATCAAGACATTAGAGTTCAGAGAATCAACTAACCCTATTAAAAATGGTGGACAGAGCTAAACAAAAAATTTTCAACTGAGGAATATATAATGGTTAAGAAATATGTAAAGAAGTATACAACATCCTTAGTTACCAGGGAAAGGCAAATCAAAACAACCCTAAGATTCCACCTGACACCCGTCATAATGGCTAAGATCAAAATCTCAGGTGACAACAGATGCTGTCTATGATCTGCAGAAGGACTAACACTAGTCCATTGTTGGTGAGATTGAAAACTGGTACATCTACTCTAGATTTCAGTCTGGTGGTTCCTCACAAAATTGTACATAGTACTACCTGAGAACCCAGCTATACCCCTCCTGGGCATATACCCAGAAGAAGCTCCAACATATAAACTGGACACATGCTCCATTACATTCATAGAAGCCTTATTTATAATAGCCAAGAGCTGAAAAAAATTCAGGTGGCCTTCAATCAAAAAATGGATACAAAAAAATGTGGTACATTTACACAATGGAGTATTGCTCTGCTATTAACAATGATTACTTTATGAAATTCTTATGCAAACAGATGGAACTAGAAAATATCATCCTGAGTAAGTTAACATATTCACAAAAGAGTATACATTGTATGCACACACTGATAAGTGGATATTAGCCCAAAATCTTGGATTACCCAAGATACAATTCACAATCCATATGAAGCTCAGAAAGTTGGAAGACAAAATAGTGGATGCTTCAGTCCTTCTTAAAAGGAGGTACAAAATATTGACAGAAGAAAATACAAAGACAAAGTGTAGAGCAGAGATGGAAGGAAAGGGCACCCAGAGACTGCCTCACATGGCGATACGGTCCTTAAACCTACACAATATTGTTAATGACAAGAAGTACATGGTGAAAGGTGCCTGATATGGCTGTCTCCTGAGAGATTCTGCCAGACCAGAGAAATACAGAGTTGGGAGCTCTCATGAACCCATTGTACAGAGAACAGGGTCCCAAATAAATGTGTTAGAAATAGGACTAAAGGAGCCAAAGGTGTTTTCATCCCCACCAGAAGAACAACAAAATCAACCAACCATACCACCAGAGCTCCCAGAGACCAGTTAACCAACCAAAGAGTACACAAGGAGAAATCAATGGCTCCAGCCACATATGTAGCAGAGGATGGCCTTATCAGTTGTCAAGGAGAGGAGAGGCCCTTGGCCCTGTGAAGGCTGACTATGCCAGTATAGGAAAATGCCAGGATGGGGAAGTGGGAGGGAGTGATTTGGTGGGTGAATAATCTCATACAGACAGGATGGGGGTGATGGGAATTCTAGAGGAGAATTTGGGAAAGGGTGAAACATTTGAACTGTACATTAAGAAAATCTCGAGTAAAAATAATTGCATTTTAAAAAGGGTTTTTCCACTGACTTTAGTGATAACCACTACGTAATGCAAATACTTTTTTTAGCTATGTTTCCTTGAGGAAGCACAAATGTGCAGCAAATTTTTAAAAAGATTTTAGGTTTTTCTTAATCCATTTTTATGTATTTTTCTTATTGCTTCTCTTTTTACTATGTCAATTTCAGCTAGCTTCCAAATATTTCACCAATGAGGCTGCAGAGAGTTTAATGACTAGATGCACATACCACTCTTCTAGAAGACAGGAAATGAGTTTAGGCTCTGTTAAACCAGTCTTCAGCAATAAGACTAAGGGAGCCTATCAGGATTTCTTGGCTTTAACTCTGAAAAGGAGGGTGGTGTAATGTAACAGGTACATGTTTTTAGTACTAGAAAATGAAATTGCCAAGGATACTACAAAATTTACAATTCACATAAATTCTATGTGTGGGCAATTAATTTTATTAAAAGATTGCAGAAAGAAGACAAAGTCAGATATTATCATAATTGAATAACCTTGGTTTTTTTATATTAATATTTTAGTGGTTATTTTATTTATTTAATTTCAAATGTTATTTTCGTTCCCAGTTTTTCTTCTAGAAACCTTTTATTCAATCCTCCCGTGCTTCTATGTGGGTGCTCCAACCCCAACTTCCCTGCCCTGGCATTCCCCTGCATGGTGGCATCTAGTCTTCCCAGAACCAGGGGCCTTATCTCCCACTGATGTCTGACAAGGTCTTCCTCTGATACACATGCAGCTGGAGCCATGGGTTCCTCCATGTGTACTCTTTGGTTTTTGGTTTAGTACCTAGGAGCTCTAGGGTGTCTGCTTTGTTGATATTATTGTTTTTCCTTTGGGTTGTGAGCTCTTCCAGCTCCTTCAGTTCTCTATCTAACTCTTCCATTTGTGACCCCACACTCAGTGTAAGCCAATAAATTAAGGTTCAAAGTTATGTATACTACCTCAGGTTCAAATCCCTTTTCTGCATTTTTTGATCTTGGAAAGGGAGACTGCTAGAGTGTAAGTGTATATAATACTCAGGATTGCCCAGAGCTTCTTTTATTTTCTGTAACTTTAAACATGCCCTCTCAATTATATTTTTTTTCACAAGAGATAAATAAAATAAACCTATTACTATCAGTAAACCAGAATCATCTATGAATATAGATAGTCTGATGATTTTTTCAACTAATTTACCTTCCACTTTATTAATATTAGACAATGTTAGTATAAGAATAAAAGCAATAACTATATCTTAAATAATAACATGACCAAATGCTATGAAATTATGTTAGTAATGGGCATAGAAATATTGCAAGAGCCAGAATAGCAAGAAGACCTCTGTGAATAATTTATCATAGTAATTGCCGCAGGAATGAAAAAGGAACATTGGCAAAATGGTAATGTGGAGAAAGAAATTTTTCACAGGATTCCATATGTAAAAAAAGAATTAAGAGTCCACTATTCACCACTTAGAAAAGTAAAATTGTTCCCTGAAAATAAAATACATTGCTGGTTGTCCAATGTATCATGGCCATTCTTGAAAAATTTTATACACTATCAGCAAAAAACAGATTCAACAGGCTGTGTATTTGTCTACATATAATGCATATATCGTATTATATATACACATACATATATGTTTAAATGCACATAATAGAATAACATAAAAGGCTACCAATTTAAGACGAGAGAACTTGGGAAAGATTTGAATGGAAGGAGCATGGACAGGATACATAAGGAAGATGCAAAGGGAAAATAACCTATTTCAGTTACGCACATATAAAAATCAATTACAAATTTATGATCAATGATATGTATTATTGTCCACTGATGAGTATGTTATCTGAAGCTTGACAGCTTAGACATAGATTAAAAGCATATTTTGTACTTATTATATTATTGTGGCTATCATCATTATCACCTAAGAATAATGAAATACTCAATGATTAATCCAGTCACTCATAAATATAATTTATCACATTCCACAAATGTAAAAAAATCTAGATGAGTTTATTTGTAAATATGAATATCACAATTTTCAAGTGACAGAAAAAATCTTGAGAAGAGCTAGGGTTTTCTGTAAGTGGTCTATTTCAAAAGCGATAATGAATGAAATTAAAATTGTTAGTCCTAAATTACAAGCACAATTATTCTTTTTTGTTATTTATTGGTTTTTTTATTTACTTAGATTTCAAATGTTAATTCCCTTCCCAGTTTTCCCTCCACAACTCCAGTGCACACTCCCCATTCCCTTGCCTCTATGAGGGTGCTCCCTGATCCACCCACCCACTCCTGCCCTAGCATCTTAACTTTGCCCCTCTGCTGGGTCATCAAGCCTCCACAGGACCACTAATGCTAGATAAGAGGAACCTCTGCTGCATATCCAGCTGGAGACAGGTTCCCCCCACGCATGTCTACTCTTTGGTTGGTGGTTTAGTTCCTGTGAGCTTTCTTGGTCTGGCTGGTGAATGTTGTTGTTCTTCCTATGGGGTTGCAAACCCCTTATCTCCTTCAGTGCTTGCCCTAAGTCCTTCATTGATGTCCCTGCACTCAAATCAATGTTTGGATATGTGTATTTGCATATGTATTGGTCAGCCTCTGACAGAGTCTCTCAGAGCTTTAGCAAGCTTCTGTCAGCAAGAGCTTGTTGACATCAGCAATAGTATCTGGTTTGGCATCTGTAGATGGAATGAATCCTAGGTGATTCAGTCTCTGGATGGCATTTTCTTTAGGCTTTTCTCCACTCTTTGTCCCTGAATTTTCTTCTGACAGAAAGCATTCTTAATTATTATTTGAGGTAGGTGGGTGACCCATACCATAACAAGGGACTTTGTCTATTTGCTGGATATGGTATATACAGGATCTATCTCCATTTTGTTAGGTATTTTGAATAATAAACTCCTCTTGGGTCCTGGGGACCTCTTTTTTTTTAATTGAACAACTTTATTTTAAAAAACAAAGATAAATGTACAGATTTTTAAGCATTTTTGCATGGAAGTATACAACTACATTTTTTTCAGTGCTTGTTTTCTTTTTTAAAGGTTTGATAGTGTACATTAAAATCTTACTAGTTAAAATGAGTATAAAGTACATGTAAACAAGATGTAACCTGGAAGTACTCAAAGTTTTCTTGGTGTGTAAAGATTAAGCATAACATTTTTTTTTCTTTTCTTGAACTTAATATAGTCTGTGAGTTGTTTCTGAGGTGTTCAGAGATTTCTAGGATTACTATCCAATTTCTAGTGACTGCGTATTATGTCTGTTCTTTTGTGACTGGGTTATGTCACTCAGGATGATATTCTCAGGATGCATCCATTTCCTTAAGAATTTCATAAAGTCATTGATTCTGAAAGCTGAGTAGTACTTCATTGTGTAAATATACTACAATTTTTGTATCCATTCATCTGGGTTCTTTCCAGATTCTGGTTATTATAAATAGAGCTGCTATAAACATTCTGGTACATATTTCTTTTTTGTATGATAGAACTTCTCTGGGTTATATGCCAAGAAGTGAAATAACTAGGTCTTCAGGTAGTACTAACTCCAATTTTCTGAGGAATTGCCAGACTGATTTCCAGAGTGGTTGTAATAGTTTACAACTCTACCAACAGTGGAGAAGTGTTCTTCTCTCTCTCTGCATCCTCACCAGCATCTGCTGTCATCTGAATTTGTGATCTTAGCCAATCTGACTGGTGTGAGGTGGAATCTCAGGGTTGTTTTGATTTGCATTTCCCTGATAGTTAATGATGTGGAACACTTCCTTAGATGTTTCTCAGCCATTCAATATTCTTCAATTGAGAACTTATTGTATATCTCTGTACTCCATTTTTAATAGGGTTGTTTTATTCTCTGGTGTCTACCTTCTTGAGTTCTTTGTATACCTTGGATATTAGGTCTCTATCAGATGTGGAGTTGGTAAACGTCTTTTCCCATTCTGTTGGCTGCCGTTTTGTTTTCTTGACAGTGTCCTTTGCTTTGCATAAACTTTGCAATCTCATTAAGTCCCATTTGTTGATATTTGACCTTAGAGCAGGAGCCATTGGTGTTCTGTTCAGAAAATTTTCTCCTGTGCCTATGTGTTCTAAGGTTTTCCCTACTTTTTCTAATAATAGTTTCAGTGTACCTGTTTCAATGTGGAGATCTTTGATCCACTTGCATTTGAGCTTTTTAAAAGGAGATATGAAAGGGTCTATTTTCATTCTTCTGCATGCCAGTTGGACCAACACCACTTGTTGAAGAGGCTGTCCCTTTTTCATTGAATGTTTACAGTTCCTTTGTCAAAAATCAGGTGACCATATATGTGAGGGCTCATTTCTGGATCTTCTATTCTATTCCATTGATCCACGTGCCTCTTTCTGTACCTCTTGATCCCTGGCATTTGGGACTTTTAATGGCTATGTTAACTCCTCTTCCACTACTCTTATATACTTCCTTTCCAATTCCTTACTTCTCCTCCATCTCCTCCTGTTACTGAACAGGCTCTCTTTTTTTCCTCCCCTTACTCTCTTCCTCCCAGATTACTCTTTTCTCTACTACTTGAGATTATTTTTTCCTCTTTTTGAGTATATTTATTCTTGTAAATAATGAACTTTAGAATATTACAAAGTTTCATTAGATATTAATAATTGTAATATGGGTAGACACTTTTCAGACCCTGCTCATAAGTCAAATTTACTCATATCACACAATAGTTCCACAAACAAATGCCTTGTAATACTTGTAACTATTTCTGTAAATTTCTTGCAATCCCTAGTGCTATAATTAACAACAGAGGACACCACCTTACAAAATTGGACTTCAATATTAACCCATTCTTGTATTACCATCCTTTCCCAATCTAGTGTGTGTAGACATTTGTTCATGTCTCTCCAGTGATAACATCATAGAACAAAGGGTAACAGAGCAAATTTCTTGGCCAGCTCTATGCAATAGATGTTCTCTCAATCCCACATTCTCTCAACTGAAGATATCTAAGCCTCAACAAGGGTCAATTCACAAAACAGCAGCTCTTACAACTCTAGAACTTAACTGAAGAATGTAAAAATATTTTTGAAAAAGAAATGTGAAAATATGGAAAAGAAATAAAAGAGACCATATTAGAATTTTCTGTAAAATATAAAATATTTGAAAGAAAGATATAGACATTATGTTCTATAATGAACACAGCAGTAAAAAATGATAATTCATATACAATTTTAGGTATAATCTTTCATTATTAAAATATGCAACCTTATGTATAGAAAACAAAATTACTGGAGTTTATAATTATATATGTGTATAATGTAAATGTATGTATATATTAAAGAAAGAAATTTGTAAAGTATATAGTATTGTATTATTTTAAGATATTGTTGACAAACTGCATAATTTGCTTTCTTTGTTTTCATAACTTTAAATAATACACTGAAACATGTTAGAATTCTAAGTTTAGAATTTGATAGTATAAAGCTAAGAATAATGAAAAATCTGTTCAGGAATTTAATTAATGTTACTGCCTAAGAGAAAATAGTATTAAAATGAAAGTTTCTTTCTTCAAGAAAGAGTTAGGCAAATTAGTGAAGGCAGAAGAAAACTGTAACAGTTTTTTCGAGATGAGAAGAGAGATTTTCAAAAGCAGCAAGAACTATCAAGAAAACAAAAATAAAAACAAAAATGTAAACAAACAAACAAATAAAAAATCCCACAAAACCTATGGAGGAAAGATGCCAAGAGCAAGCTGATTACATGAGAGAGGAGGCCAAATTTTTAATGTAAAGCATTTTGAACACTGAGATGACAGAGCAGCTCATAAACCATCTGTTAGCTGCTGATCCATCTGTTGTCAACACAGTCATTCAACACTCCTGGTCTTAGAATCATTGTCATTTACATTTTTCTAAATTGGAAAATAATAGTGGTGATTCAAAGAGGCAGTATTTAATTATGCTAAGCCATAAAATATCCACTTTTACTCTTATTATTATTTCCATTACTCATGATTAAGAGAATACATCATCATATCAATGCCTAGACATAAAATTGTGTTTCCGTAAAATATTTTATATATATATAGATATATATATATATCTACATATATATATATAAATAGATATATATATATAGATATATTAACAATGACCTTTTCTTACAAATCAGCAGTTCCTCAGTATATAAATATTATACTGAATATGCCTAATATTCTAGATTTTGAAATATACTTTAATGATTTAATGATCATAATAAAATACTTTGCTACTTAAACCAAAACAATATCTATATTTATGGAAAGCCATGTACTCAGAATTGCTGCAGGATTTTTAGTGAAATCAGGGGACCATCTCTTTATGTAATAAACATTGTAGATTGAAGATATTTGGTTCATATTGGCCACACAGTTGTGATAATCCTAATGGGAAAAAATATCAAATTCATTTATTTTTTGTGATACATGTGTTTTCAGTGTGCATTTATATTATTAACATGTGTTGAAATAAAATGCTATCTGTTGTTTTTCTTTGATTTTCTTTGATATAGCCCCATTACTCCAGATTACATAAGACCTGAAAGTCTCCTTTTTATTAAATATTTCCAGTTCTTTGTCAATGTTCTATTCAATATTTTACATCTAAATTCTACTTATTAACAAACGGTTTCATGTGTGAGTTTATGCACCTTTTTTATTTCAGTTTTCTCTATATATAAAGATAGAAATATATTATATATATAATTTATATATGCACATAAAAATATATACATATAACCATTTCTATTGATATATACCTGGTCTAATATACTCTCCTGGCTGCAGTAGAAACATCAATAAACAAAAACCTAAGTACTAGTAACAGTGTCATAGGTTGGTTTCAATTCCTTCATTTACAAGTCCTTGAATAATATTTATTTGCTGATTTCACTAGTGGTTTAGCTAATTTATTTTTGTATGATTTTACATAAACATGCCCTCCTATTTCAATAAGTAATGGTTATTGTTAAATTGTCTTGTATTTGTTGCAAATATACTATATACAAAACTATTTTAAAATACATAATTTCATTTCAAGATATTTACTGTCATTTATTCTGCGTCCAAATTTTCCCCTCATATCAGTTTGATCTGTCCTTTCATGGTGTCAATTCTTCTTCCTTATCTGATTTCTTTGAATTAAAATTTTATATTTAAAAATTTAATAGTCTACAGTTCAGAGGAGAAAAATATCTTTCGAATTTGTCCGATTTTACTAAATAGTTCATTTCTACATGAAGCTATTTAAATATAAATGACAGTCTTTCTTAAAAAAATAATAAGAGTGGCTCAACTTAATAGAATAGAAATCCAGAAATGAGTCCTCACATACATGGTCAATTGATTTTTGACAAAGTAGCTGTAAACATTTAATGGTGAAAGGGCAGCCTCTTCAACAAATGGTGTTGGTCCAACTGGCATTCAGCATGCAGAAGAATGAAAATAGACCCTTTCTTTTCTCTTTGTAAGAGCTCACATGCAAATGGATCAAAGAACTCCACATTAAACAAGGTACACTGAAATTATTAGAAGAGAAAATAAGGAAAACCTTAAAACACAAAGGCACAGGAGAAAATTTCCTGAACAGAACACCTATGGCTCCTGTTCTAAGGTCAAATATCAACAAATGGGATTTAATGAGATTACAAAGTTTCTGTAAGTCTAAGGTCACTGTCAAGAAAACAAAACAGCAGCCAACAGATTAGGAAAAGACCTTTACCAACCCCATATCTGATAGAGGCCTAATTTCCAAGGTTTACAAAGAACTCAAGAAGCTAGACATTAGGGAATCAAACAACCCTATTAAAAATAGGGCACAGAGCTAAATAAAAAGTTCTCAGTTGAGGAATATTGAATAGCTGAGAAGCATCTAAGGAAGTGCTTGACAAAATTAGCCATCAGGGAAATGCAAATCAATACAACCTTAAGATTCCACCTCACACCAGTCAGATTGGCCAAGATCCAAAACTCAGATGACAGCAGATGCTGGTGAGGTTGCGGAGAAAGAGGAACACTTCTCCACTGTTGATGGGGTTGTAAACTGATACAACCACTCTGGAAATCAGTCTCACGATTCCTCAGAAAAGTGGACATTGTACTACCTGAAGATCCAGCTATTCCACTTCTGGGCATATACCCCAGAGACACTTTAATACACAACAAAGATACATGCACCACAATTTTCACAGCAGCTCTATTTATAATAGCCAGAAGTTGGAAAGAACCCAGATGTCCTTCAGTAGATGAATGGATACAAAAATTGTGGTACATTTACACAATGGAATACTACTCAGCCATCAGAAATAATGACTTAACCAAATTCTTAAGAAAATGGCTGCATCTAGAGAATATCATCCTGAGTGAGATAACCCAGTCACAAAAGAACAGACATAATATCCAGTCACTGATAGTGGGATGCTAACCCCAGAGGCTCGGCCTGCCTCACAAACAACTCACAGCCTGTGTGAAGTTCAAGAAAAAAAGAAAAGAAAAGAAAACAAAACAAAAAAAAAGGTTATGCTCAATCCTTACACACCAAGAACACGTTGGCTAAGTCCGGGTTACACCCTGTTTTACATGTAATTTTTGCTCATTGTAAATAGTAAGACCTCAATGCAGAGTATCAAACCTTAAAAAAAAGAAAAAAAAAAAAAAAAGCCAAGCACTGACACAATTTTATTTGTATAAATTTATGCAAAAATGTTTAAAATTTTTTATCTTTGTTTTTTAAAATAAAGTTTAAAAAAATAATTTAGCTATTAAAAATCCAAAGCGTGATGAGTTAAGAGAGTTAAGCCCCTCTTAACTTATTAAAAATGTTTAATGAATAAAAAAAAAAAGAAACACCTGTATGAGCCAGCCCTCTGTTCATTTATGGCAGAGATAAAACAAATGAAAACAGCCTCTTATTTAAAAATTAAAGAACAATACTATTACCATATGCATCTGAGGCTGAAGGTCACACTGTACAAGGATGATGGCAGGTTCCCATGACAACATGACCTCTCCAGAAAAAAAATATGTCTTATACTAAACTCCCACATAATTTCCACACAGTCGCTTATTAGCTCCCAATAATTATTAAATGCATAAAAAAACAAGCCATCCTGAATGAATAACAGTAGAAAATGTCCAAACAGTATATTTAGTTCTTAAAGGATTCTAACATTAAATGCATAGTATATGAGTTAGCCAAGAAATCCAATGTTAAAAAAAAAAAAAAAAAAAGAAAAGAAAAGAAAAAAAGAGCAATGTGCAGTTAGTTATGTTTAGGTAGTGCATTTGAATATCTTGTTTTCTATATAGAAACTAATTGAAGAAAATAATTATTTTACCACATATGCTTCAGGAAACAATGCTGGTTTTGTTTCTATATTCTATGGAAGAATCAGTATTATTTCTATATACCAACTAAAAACATGCTGAAAATATCAGGAAATGGGTCACATTCTCAATGGCATCATAATTATACATACAGTGAAACCTGACACAGTTGAAGAGCTCTAAAAGGAAGAATTTCAAAGACACAGGTCTTGCTGCATTTAAAAAAAATATTTGTAATTTTTAAAATTCTTCTGATGAAGTTAATAAAATTTCTTTTATAAGGAATCATATCACCAGGAAATAGGTAAAATTTTATTTTTTGGTTATAGTTATACACTTTCTCTATCTTATCTTGACTTTTAAAATGCCAGTGAAAGTACAATGAAATGAGGTTTTATGAGCTGAGTCACATGGCAAATTTCTAATAATTAGGTACATAAAACTCATAAAATCTCACTGATGTACTAAATTTTTAGATTGTACTTATTTAAAAGAACTAAAATAAGATATTTTTATATTTCCATTCTGTTTTTATTGGTTATTTTATTTATTCATATTTTAAATGTTATTCACTTTTCCAGGTTTTCTTCTGCAAAACCCCTCTCCCATTCTCTATATCCTCTGCTTCTAAGAAAGTGCTCCCTTACCCACCCACCAGCTCCTGATCTCACCCTGGGATCCCCCTACACTGAGGCATGAACCTTCACAGGGCCAAAGGCCTCTCCTCCCACTGATGACAAATGAGGCAATCCTCTGCTACATACTCAGCTGGAGCCATAGTGTACTCTTTGATTGGTGGTTTACTCCTTGAGACTTCTGGGACATTTGGTTTATTGATCTTGTTGTTCTTCTTATGGGGTTTCAAACCCTTCAACTTTTCAGTTGTGTCCTAAACTCTTTCATTAAGGTTTGTGTTCTCATTTTGTTTGTTGGCTGCAAGCATCTGCATCTGTATTGGTCATGCTCAGGCAAAACCTCTCAGGAGACAGCTATATCAAGCTCCTATCACCAAGCACTTCCTGTAATCAGCAATATATCTCTATTTTGTGGCTTCCTGTTGGATAGATCCCTATGTGGGGCAGTCTCTGGATGTCCTTTCTTTATTCTTTGCTCCAAACTCTTCATCCCTATATTTCTATTAGGTTGGAACAATTCTGGGTTGGTACTTTTGAGATGGGTATGTGGCCCAATCCCTCAATTGGGGACCATGCCTAACCTCTGGATATGATCTCTACAGGATCTCACTCTCCATTGTTGGGTATTTCAGCTAATGTTGGGTCCTGGGGAACTCTTACTTTCCTGGCATCTGTGACTTTCTGATGGTAACCTCCAGTTCCCCATCTCTCAGTGTTAAACTCTGTGTTCAGTTTTCTGATACTTTATATATTTCGCCTAGCATATGTGACCCTTCCTCCTTTTTCCATCTGCCTCTTTTCTCCCTTGAAAGTTAATCCATCCCACTACCTTTCATGATTATTTTATTCCTCCTTCTAAGTAGAACTGAAGCATCTGTACTTTTGTTTTCCTTCTTGAACTTAATATTATGAGTTGTGTCATTGGTATTCTTGAGCTTTTTGCTAATATCCACTTATCAGTGCATACATACCATGTATATCCTTTTGTGACTGGGTTATTAATATCAGGATAATATTTTCCAGTTCCATCCTTTTGCCTGTGAGTTTATTGAGTCATTATTTTATTAGCTGAGTTGCACTTCATTGTGCAAATGTTCCACATTTTCTGTATCAATTTCTCTCTTGAAGGACATCAAACTCACACATATATGGTTGACTAATCTTTGACAAAAAAAAAAAAATCAATTTGAAATGGTGCTGGCCTAAGTTGTGGTTGGCATATAGAAGAATGCAAAATGATTCTTCCTTAACTCCTTGTACAAAACATAAGTCCAAGTAGATCAAGGAACTCCACATGGAACCAGGTACACTGAAGCTAATAGAATAGACACTGGGAAAGAGTCTTGAAAACATCATCACAAGTGAAAATTTCCTGAACAGAGAACCAATGGCATCGGCTCTAATATTTACTGTGGACAAATTGGGTCTTATAAAAGTTAAAAGCTTATGTAAGGCAAAGAAAAGTGTTATCAGGGCAGAAGGTCAATCTACAGATTAGAAAAAAAATCCTCATTATTTCTATATGTGATAGAGGACTAATCTCTAATATATACAAAGAAATAAAAAAGTTAGACTTCTGAGAACCATATAAACCTATTAAAGTGCAGTACAGACTAAACCAATAATTCTCAACTGAGGAGTACTGAATGGACAAGCAGCATCTAAAGAAATGTTCGGCATTCTTAGATATAAGGGAAATGCAAATCAAAAAAATTCTAAGATTCCACTTCACAACTGTAAGAATGGCTTAGATCAAAAACTCAGCGGCCAGCAGATGATATTGAGGATATAAAGACAGATGAACTTTCCCCCATTGCTGGTGAAATTGCAAGCTAGTACAACCACTCTGGAAATCAATCTGGCGGTTGCTCAGAATATTTGATGTAGCACTACATGAGGACCCAGCTATACCACTCCTGGGCATATACCCAAAAACTGCTCATACATATAACAAGGATACATGATCCATTATGTTCATAGCAGCCTTATTTATAATTGGCAGAAGCTGGAAACAAAATGAAGGTTATTATTCCAAGGTCTAATGAGAAATTTATCATGGTTCATTTCATATATGATTCAGAGACATAATACTGCTTCTGGTGATAGATTGAATAAAAGCATGATTTTTCACAACTATTTTAGAAGTTGATATTAAGATTATTTGGATCTTCTTTGGGGGCTTAAAAATCTTTACTTAATATTTATTTATATCATTTGTTTGTTTACTTGTTTATTTATTTAACAAACGTGCGGTTTGCAAGTATGTATTTCTTTTTACAACATGTTTGCTATGTCTACAGATGTAAGCAGAGGGCCCTTGAATCTTGAGTTGAAAATCATAAGCTTTCATGTGGTCAGCCTTACTGAATAGAAATAACTATATGACATTTAGATAAAGATAGAGATATAAGCATTATTATATTTACAAGTAGAAGTGTACATAAATGTATTTGTCTGTCTGTCTATCTCTCTGTCTGTCTATCATCTATCTATCTATCTATCTATCTATCTATCTATCTATCTACCCATCTATCTACCTATGTATCATAAATGCATACATACATAGAGACAAAAATAGGTGTATACAGAATTAATAAAGGTGTAAATGAATTTATAACTATGGAAATGTACTTGAACATATACACTTAGGTAATATATATATATGCATATATATTAACATATATATTATGTTTTATGTATATGATATACATATATGTAGACATACGTTAATATGTATATATTTTGTGTATATATGTATATATGTTTGTGTATCAGTGTGTGTGTGTGAATGTATGTGTATGTGTGTGAATGAGAGGGCTAGGGAGTGTAGTGATACAAATTTTCTGTATTTCTACTAGAAACAAAGAGAGAAATTGTTTTAATAATTTTGTATCAAAGCTATGTTTCTTCAAACTCAAATTAGGGAGCAATAAACACCATGTGTAGCCTTTTTTGAAACTGGTAAATATTTTACACATATTTACATTGGGAAGAAAATATTTTGATCAGTGTAATGGACGACAATAAACAAGCCTTAAGCTATTATTTATTAAGAATTGGCAAGAAAAGTGATATTTCAAGTGAATTCCCATCAATCAATTTTTCAGTATGAATTTAAAGAATAACTATGTAACTCAAATATTATTATCATTATCTATCCATGGTTGGTCTTTCAAACTAAAATTTAAAGGCTAAGTTAGAAACAGATGCCAGCTACTATTCTTTGCAGATCCATTAGGGAATCAAAGGGATCTTCCTCAATCTGAATTCTGAAGGTAGTATTGTTATTCCATCACTCCTTTTTTGTAAGAGATAATTTTCTCTGAAATACTGGCTATTAAATGAACCTTTAGCAACAGTGTATCAATGAATGAAGTACAACTGTCCTTAAGGTACTGATGTAACCAGAGCCAGTTTACATTCAGGACCAAAATGTGTCTACTCTCCAGAATCTAAAGCTAATGTGGCTGGGAAAGACTCCAGATGCTAAAGACATATTTATATTTTATTTCTGCCCTCCTGTTTCACTTTAAGAACACAGATATTTAGCATTTTCCCCTCTAAGATTTCTTTAGAATGTGCAAACCCACGTTGTAAATAAACTCTGGCAACTTAATAACTAATGTTAACTTAAATTTATTCAGACAATATATTCCAAACTAATATTATCACAATGCATGAAAATGAAATATAAAAGACAAAATAAAAAAAAAAAAGCTCAGAATAATCAAGATACAATCCACAGACCACAGGAAACTCAAGACATTGGAAGAACAAAGTGCAGATGCCTCAATCCTTCTTAAAAAGGGGAACAAAACATTCACAGGGAGAAATAGAAAGAAAAAGTGTGGAGTAAAGACCATACAGAGACTGTCCTAACAGGGAATTCATCCCATGTAGAGTCACCAAACCCAGATAATATTGTGGGTGCGAAGAAGTGAATGCTGACAAGTGCCTGATATGGCTGTCTCCTGAGTGGGTCTGCCAGAGCCTTAAAACTACAGAGTCAGATGCTCTTGACCAAACATAAGACTATGACATCAATCAATGATCACGCATGGAAAGTCCCAAGGCTCCAGTGGCATATGTAGCAGAGAATAGCATTGTCTGTCATCAATGGGAGAAGAGGCCTAGTGAAGGCTCATTTTTCCTGTGTAGGGAAATGCCAAGGCACTAAGTTCTGAATGGGTGTTTGGGAGAGGGAGTACCTTCATGAAAGCAAGAGAAGGGGAGCTGGTAAAAAAGTGGGGAAAGGGGGAAAACATTTGAAGTGTAAATACAAAGAATATCTAATAAAAATCTTTAAAAATTTTCTGGAGCTTGAGATCAAACACAAGGCCATATACTTACAATCTAGGAGATCTACCACTGAGTTAAACCCCTAAATATCACTTTGTACATCCAATTATTTCAACATAAATACATCTATTTTAAGTTATTAATGTGTATATTTTATTAATAAATACATTCAACTGCTTTTGAATTTCATTTTTAGTCTTTGTGAAGTTTAAACATACAAATGATATTATATGTTCATACATAACTATATTTCTTCCAATGCTCCAATAAATAACTTAGACTATGCATGTTACCAGTGCTATTAATATACTTTATTGGTTAATATTTATGTTCTTCATTTACATCATAGTATTATCTGTGTTATCCCTTATAATATTGAGTAAATGAAGAGCTTCATTATTGCATGGACAGTAGCTTCTCTTTAAACTCATAGTCATGTGGATTAAAACCTAAAATGTACTAATTTCACATTTCCTCTTTCTGTCGCTGTGTTAGATCTTGCCAGTAGTCCCTTTTCTTCTTTCAACTTCATGCATTCAATTTTAATTTTAATACATATATACATACATATATGTTTTTGTGTGTATAGATATGTATACATTCATCCATATACATAATATACATATGTATATATATATATATATATATATATATGTGTGTGTGTGTGTGTGTGTGTGTGTGTGTGTGTGTGTGTGTGTTTGTCTGTATGTCTGTGTGTCTGAGTATGTATTGTGTGTAATTTTGGGTACTTGATTTCTAATGAGTTTTTAGACATTTTTACTATTATTTCATCCTCCCCTGCTCCATCAGTATTGATCATGAAGCTCATTCATTTTTCAACTTTCCTCTTCATATTATTTGAATCTTACTTCTGTCTGCAGGGACCATATCATATCCCCTTTTACAATTAGCTGTATTCTGCAGTAACTTCTGGTTATATTCTTATATGTTTATTAAATATTTTATATATTTACCTTTCAAATGTTATCCCCTTTCCTAATTTCCCCTGCAGAGATCCCTATCCCATTCCTCATCCCCTGCATTGGTGAGGGTGCTCTCCCTCCTACCCAACCATTCCCACCTCATGAACCTAGTATTTCTCTACACTGGGCCTCAAGCCTTAATGGGACAAAGGGCCTCTCTCCCTATTAATGCAATACAATGCAATCTTCTGCTACCTATGTAGTGGAGCATTGGGTCCTTCCATTGTATTCTTTGGTTGTTAGTTCCTGAAAGCTCTGGAGTGTCTCGTTGGTTAGTATTGCTGTTCTTCTTATGGGGCTGCAAACACCTTCAGCTCCTTCATTCCTCCCTCTAATTCTCCCTCTGGGGACCCCCATTATCAGTCCAGGGGTTGACTGTGGAAATCTGCCTCTCAATCAATCAATGGCAGACCTTCTCAGAAGACAGCTATAACAGTTTGGACTTCCCTTATCTTGTGTCATGCCCTCACCTGCATATGGAAATCAATTTACAACTTAAGTATACTCTCATATTAACTTCACATAATGATATTTTGGCCCTTTCCTTCCCAATTTAAAAATTTTGACATTTTTTGTGTCTAATTGTTCTGAGTAAGGCTTCAAATACTATAGTGAATAGGTAAAGAGAGAGAGTGGGCATCCTTGTTTAGTCCCTGATTTTAGTGGGATTGCTTCAAGTTCTCTCTATTTAGGTTGATGTTGGCTAATAGTTTGTCATATATTGTTTTTACTGTGTTTAGGTATGGGCCTTCAATTCCTGATTTTTCCAAGAATTTTATAATGTAGCAATGTTAAATTTTGTCAAATGCTTTCTTAGCATATAATGAGATGATCATGTAGTATTTTTATGAGATTGCTTATGTGGTAGATTATGTAGATGAATTTTTGTATATTGAATCTCCTCTGCATTTTTGGGATGAATGAAGTATACTTGATCATTTTGAATAATTGTTTTGATATGATCTTGGACTCAGTTCATAAAAATTTCATTGGTTATTTTTGCATCGGTTTTCATAAGGGAAATTTGTTTTTTTTTTTTTTTTTTTTTTTGTTATTTCATGTGAATTTGCAATTGCTCTTTCTAACTCCATAAAGAACTAAGTTGGAATTTTGATGAGGATTGTATTGAATCTATAAATTGCTTGTAGCAAGATGGTCATTTTTACTATATTAATCCTACCAATCCATGAGCATGGGAGATTTCTTCATCTTCTGAGATCTTCTTTAATTTCTTTCTTCAGAGACTTGAAGTTCTTGTCATACAGATATTTCAGTTGCTCTTAATTTCTCATTTTGTTTTCTTTGTTAGGACTTGGTCTTTTCTGAGAATCTTCCATTAACTTCTGTGTAGAATGTAAATTCATTGATTTAAGATTGAAACTTTATAGATATCTACTATGAGCATTTGATATATATATGGTATCTTTCAGTGTTGATGCATCTCTCCTTAGTATTTAATGTTTAAATGACACATATGTAAATTTACACACACATTATATATAATATATAAATAGTAGTATATTATATACATATACTATTAATGAGCTTATATTATATTTCATTTAATGTCTATAGTTGCCTCTTTACCAAATTTCTCCATTAAAATTTGATTAATGTATGTTTACAATGACAAAATATTAATATATACATGGTTTATTGATTTTTAATAGAATAAACTGCATTTCTCTAACTGTTTTCATAAAGTTTAGATTGATGCCTGTTCTTTGTGATATCAGGATAATAGCACCCTCTCATTATTTGGTCACATTTTTATAAATACTTTCATCCTTCATTCTACTCTGAGTACATGAGCTCCCAATCTCCTGCTTACAAATTTAAGTACACTCAAATTCCTTAGACTACCCCAATCTCCTAGATTCAATTTTCATTCCCAATTCATCCTGCTTTTTCAGAACATGAATTTAAATTCAATTTAATTTTAATGATATTTTAAAATCAAATTAAATTACTTATTTTAAGTCTTAATATCAGCTTTCCCTCCCTTCTCTCCTCCAAGTATATCTCTCTCATCTTCACTTTTTGCTATCCTCCTCCTTCCCACTTCCCTTCAAAAAAAGAGGAGCTTGTTGTAAATCTAGATTAACCTTGCTTTATGACGGTTACACAAGACAGGCCAGGTAGGAGAATGGGATCCAAGGACAAGAAACAAAGACAGGAACAGGTTTTGTTCCCAATGAACAAAGGAATTTTACATGAAGACCCAACTGTTACATAAATGCATGAGGCCTTGTTTGCTTCCATGCATCCTCTCTGTTTGGCACCTCAGGTTTTATAAGTCCCTAGGGGCACAAGTTTGATTATTCTGTATGTATTTAGGTGCCAGGAAATAACCAAAACACATATGAAATTAATAAAATTGAAACAGTGAATAATACAATGAATCAAAGAAAGAGGATGTTCTTTAAGAAAGTCTAAAAGACAAACAAATTTAGCCAATCTAACTAAAAGGCAGAGAGAAAGTGTACAAACATATAAAATCAGAAATGAAATAGGGCATATAAAACCAGATTCTGAGGAAATCCAAAGAATTATTAGATCTTATTTCAAAAATTTTTCCTCCAATATATTGCAAAATCAAAACAAAACCTATAAATGTCTTGATAGATACCAATTATCAAGGTTAAATAATGATCTTATAAAGTATTTTAAGAGGCTTAAAATCACTAACAGAGTAAAGGCAGTCATTTAAAAATATCCACCAAAATCCCATGACAATATTGCTTTAATAAAAAATTCTACTAGAATTTTCAAAAAGCCCAAATACCAACTTTCTTTCTATTATTCCACAAAATAGAAACAGAGGGAACATTGTCAAATTAACTTTATGAGACCAGAGTCACCCTAATACTAAAACCATACAAAGACTCAACTAAAAATAAATTTTCAGTTCAATCTTATTTATAAACTTTAATCAAAAATATTTAATAAAGTACAAACTAAAATCAAGAACACATCAAAAACATCACTCACAGTGATGTAGTAAGCTCCATACCTGAGATGCAGGTGTAGTTTGACATTGGAAAATCCATAAATGTAATCTACTATATAAATAAACTAAATGAAAAAATGCATGATTATTTCCTTAGATGCTGAAAAGGACTTTGACAAAATCTAACATAAGACACATTCCTAAACAGAATAAAGACAACATACAGCAAACTAATAGCCAACATCAAATTAAATTAATCATATATTAAAACATTACATGAAGAGATACCCAAAGCAGTTACAAGAAAATTTGGGACAAATCAAGGGTGGCCAATCTCACCATATCTATTCAATAGAGTATTTCATGTTTTAACTAGAATAATAAGACAACTAAAGGAGATCATGGAAATACAAATCGGATCTCATTTTTTCCCATTCTGTATTAAATGATATTTTGTCATTTTAACCACTTTAAGAAGAAGAACACCAGTAGCTTACACGCTAAGGTCAACAGTTAATAAAAGGTATTTCATGAAATGAAAACTTTTTATGAGGCATAAGACTCTGTCAATAGAACAAAGGGGCAGCTTACAAAATTGTGAAAAAAAAAAAACAACTCTGCCATCTCTGCATCTAATAGAGGGCCAATATCACAAATAAAGTATTTGCTTCTGCTGGAGGAGATCATCAGCATGTATTCCCATCTAAAGACCCCACAGTCTGAAGGCTTCACAGGAGGTCTGCTGCACCTAGGGCAACAGGTAAGAGATCTTTCAAAATAACTGCTGCAGCTAAGAACCTTGAGGAGGCCAGTAAACCAGTGAGTTATCCCCTCTCTTCCAACTCCAACTCCTTTCTAGATAGTGTTTTTTTTTTTTTTTTTTTAACCAGAGCACATTATGAGCATGTCTACTTCTCTGAAGAACTCAAAGTCTGAAAGCTTCCGGGAGATCTGTTGCACCAAAAGCAACAGACCCTAGAATCTGAATGTCTCCCAGACAAGCCATGGACACAGGAGCCAAGCTCCATTTAGAGATAACAAGGCTAGTTAATACCAAAGACAACCACATAGTTAAGCACAAGACCATAAAAAACAGAGCCAATATACTTTGGCACCAAAGCCAGTTCTGTAATACAGAATGCCCTGGATACCCGAACAACTCTGAAAATCATGATGCTGGCTAAAAATTCTGTATCGTGAAGATAATTTACTCATTTAAAGAGGATAAGATTATATAAACAACTCACTGAAAAAAATACAGGAAAACACAGGTAAACAGGTGGAAGCCCTTAAAGAATAAACAAATGAATTCCTTTAAGAAATACAGACCAACACAATCAAGCAGGCAAAGAATGGAACCAAACAATCTAAGATATAAAAATGCAAGTACAAACAATAAGACAACACAAATGTGGCAAACTTGGAAATGGAAAACCTGGGAAAGAGATCAGGAGCTACAGATTCAAGCATCAACAACAGAATATAAGAGATAGAAAAGAAAATCTCAGGCATAGATGATACCTTAGAAGATATTGACACAACTATCAAAGAAAATTTAAAACAAAACAAAACAAAACAAACTAAAATATAAAAAAAAAATCTGATCCCAAAACATCCAGGAAATTCAGCCCACAGTGAAACGACCTAACCTAAGAAAAATAAGAATAGAAGAGAGCAAAGGTTCCCACCACAAAGGACCAGACAATGTTTTCAACAATATTGCATAAGATAACTTTCCTAACTTAAAGTTAGTGATGTCCATAATTATACAAGAAGCCTGTAAAACACAAAATATATTAGACAAAGAAAGAAAATGTTCTTATTACATAAATATCAACACAGTAAACACACAGAACAATGAAAGAATAATAAAAGGAGTAAGGGAAAAAAGGCCAAGTTAAATATAAAGACAAGCCTATCACAGCTGTACCAGAATTCTCAAAAGATGGGCTAAAAGCTGGAAGAGCATGGGCAGTGATGTTGCAGACCACAAAGGAAGAAAAATTCCATTCTAGCATACTATACCCTGCAAAAATCTCAGTCATCATAGAAGGAGAATCCAAAACATTCTATGATAAAAACAAGTTTAAACAATATCTATCTCCCAAATCAGTCCTACAAATAATGCTAGAAGAAAACTCCAAAATTGCCTTGTAATATAGTTTGAGGTCAGGGATGGTGATTCCCACAGATGTTTTCTTGTTGTTGAGGATGGATTTCACTATTCTAGATCTTTTGTTATTTCAGATGAAATTGCACATTGCTCTTTTCAACTCAATAAAGAACTGGGTTGGAATTTTGATGGGGATATCATTGAATCTGGAGATTGCTTTTGGTAAGATGGCCATTTTTAAATAGTTGATCCTTCCAATCCAAGAGCATGGGAGATCTTTCCATTTTCTGAGATCTTCCACGATTACCTTATTTAGAGTTTGGAAGTTCTTGCCATACATGTCCTTCACTTGCTTAGTTAGAGTCACACCAAGGAATTTCATAGTTTTTGTGACTATTGTGAAGGGTTTCTTTTCACTATTTTTTTCTCCACATGTTTGTCCTTTGAATATAAGAAGGCTACTGATTTGTTAGAGTTAAGTTTATATTCAGCCACATTGCAGAACTTGTTTATCAGCTGTAGAAGAATTCTGGTGGAATTTGTGGGGTCCCTTAAGTACACTATCACGTCATCTGCAAATAGGGATGTTTTTACTTCTTCCTTTCCATTTGTATCCCTTTGATTTTCTTTTGCTGTCTAATTGCTCCGGCCAGGATATCCAGTACTATGTTGAATAGGTAGGGAGAGAGTGGGCAGCCTTGTCTACTTCCTGATTTTAGTGGGATTGCTTCAAGCTTCCCACCGTTAAGTTTGATGTTGGCTGTTGGTTTGCTGTATATTGCTTTTGTTGTGTTTAGGTATGGGACTTAGATTCCTGTTCTTTCCAAGACTTTTAACATGAAGAAGTCTGGAATTGTGTAAAATGCTTTCTCAGCATCTATTGAGATGACCATGGAGGCTTTCCTTTGAGTTTTATTATGGTGGATTACATTGATGGATTTCCGTATATTAAAATATCCCTGTATCCCAGGGATGAAGCCTACTTGATCATGGTGAATGATTGTTTTGATGTGTTCTTGGATTCGGTTTGCAAGTATTTTATTGAGTATTTTTGCATCAATGTTCATAAGTGAGATAGGTCTGAGGTTCTCTTTCCTTGTACGGTCTTTGTGTGGTTTAGGAACAAGGGTTATTGTAGCCTCAAAAAATGAGTTAGGTAGTGTTCCATCTGATTCTATTTGTGGAATAGTTTGGAGAGTATTGGTATTATGTCGTCAATAAAGGTCTGATAAAATTCTGCACTGAACCCATCTGGATGTGGGCTTTTATTTGGTTGGGAGGCTTTTGATGACTGCCTCTATTTCTTTAGGTGTTATAAGATTATTTAGATGGTTTACCTGGTCCTGATTTAACTTTAGTATCTTGTCTCTGTCTAGGAATTAATCCCTTTCCTCCAGGTTTTCCAGCTTTGTTGAGTAGGATCTGATGATTTCTTGAATTTCCTCAGTTTCAGTTATGTCTCCACTTTTCTTTCTGATTTTGTTAATTTGGATACTGTCTCTTTGCCCTCTAGTTAGTCTGGTAAGGGTTTATCAATCTTGTTAATTTTCTCACAGAACCAGCTCTTGATTTTGTTGATTCTTTGAATGGTTCTTTTTGTTTCTATTTGGTATTTATACCCTAAGTTTGATTATTTCTTGCAGTCTACTCCTCTTGGGTGAATCTGCTTTTTTTTGTTCTAGAACTTCCAGCTGTGCTGTCAAGTTGCTGATGTATGCTCTCTCCAGTTTCTTTTTTGGAAGCACTCAGAGCTATGAGTTTTCTTCTCAGTACTGCTCTCATTGCATTCCATAGGTTTGGGCATGTTGTGTTTTCGTTTTCATTGAATTCTAAAAAATCTTTAATTTCTATTTTTATTTCTTCTTTGACCCTGCTATCATTTAACAGAAGACTGTTTAGTTTCCATGTGTATGTTGGCTTTTTGTTGTTTTTGTTGTTGTTGAAGAAAACCCTTAGGCCATGGTGGTCTGAAAGGATGCATGAGAGTCTTTCAATCTTCTTATATCTATTGAGGCTCATTTTGTGAATGATTACATGATCAATTTTTGACAAGGTGCCCTGAGGTGCTGAGAAGATGGTGTATTCTTTTGTTTTAGGTTGATATGTTCTGTAGATATCTATTAATTCCAGTTGGTTCATAGTCTCTGCTAGTTTTATAGTGTCCTTGTTCAGTTTCTGGTTCCATGATCTGTCCATTGGTGAGAGTGGGGTATTGAGGTCTCCCATTATTATTGTGTGGGGCAAAATGTATTTTTTGAGCTTTAGAAGGGTCTCTTATATGAATATTTGTGCTTTTGTATTTGGAGCATATATGTTAAGGATTGAGAGTTCCTCCTGACAGATTTCCCCTGTAATGACTAAAATGTCCTTTTCCTTATGTGTTTTTGATACCTTTTGTTTGAAATTCTACTTTATTCAATATGAGAATGGCCAATCCAGCTTGCTTCTTGGGGCCATTTGCTTGGAATGTTTTTTCCAAACCTTTTACTCTGAGATAGTGTCTGTCTTTGTCTCTGAGATGAGTTCCCTTCATGCAGCAAATTGCTGGGTTTTGTTTATGTATCCTGTCTGATAGCCTAAGTCTTTTTATTGGGAAATTGAGTCCATTTATGTTAACAGATATCAAGGAATAGTGGTTGCTGTTTTCTGATATTTTTGATTTTGGAGTTTGAATTGTTCCTGTATGTCTTTCTTCTTTTGGTTTTCTTGCTTAGGAGTTTTCTTGTTTTTATTAGGATGTAGTTCCCCTCATCATATTGGGTTTTCACCCTATAATTTGTTGTAGTACTGGGTTTGTTGTCAGATATCGTGTAAATTTAGTTTTGTCTTCAAATATCTTAGTCTCTCCATCTATAGTAATTGAGAGTTTTTTCTGGGTATAGCAGCTTTGGCTGACACCTGTGCTCTCTTAGGGTCTACATGATGTCTGTCCAGGCTCTTCTAGTGTTCATAGTCTCTGTTGAGAAATTGGGTGTGATTCTGATTGGTCTGCTTTTATATGTTACCTGGTCTTTTCCCCTCACTGCTTTTAATATTTTTTCTTTGCTTTGGGAACTTGGTGTTTTGACTATTATGTGTTGGGGGGAATTTTTTTTCTGGTCCAATCTATTTGGAGTTCAGTAAGCGTGTTTTATGCTCATGGTCATCTCATTCTTAAGGGTAGGGAAGTTTTCTTCTATGATTTTTGAAGATATTTACTATGCCTCGTAGTTGATATTCTTCACCCTCTTCTATTCCTATCATCCTTAAGTTTGGTCTTCTCATTGTGTCCTGGATCTCCTGGACATTTTGAATTAGTAGCTTTTTGGTTTTTGCATCTTTTCTGACTGTTTTGTCTATGTTTTCAATGTTGCCTTCAGTCCCTGAGATTCTCTCTTCCATCTCTTGTAGTCTACTGGAAATGCTTGCATCTGTGACTCCAGATTTTTTTTTTTTTTAGGTTTTCTATCTCTAGGGTTGTCTATTTTAGTTTTTTCTTTATTGTGTCCATTTCTGTTTTAAATTCCTTTTTCTATTCTTTCATCTCTTTGGTTCTGATTTCCTCTAATTCTTTGAGTTCTTTGAGTTTTTTTCTTGTTTCCTCTTTAAAAGATTCTAATTCTTTATGCTTTTCCTTCCGTTCTTTTTAAGGATCTTTTCATCATCTTGATTTCAGGTCTGCGTCTTCTTTTTCTAGAGTGTTTTATATTCCGCTGTATTCTGTGTTGGGAGAGCTGAGTACTGGTATTTCCATGTTTTCTTGGTTTCCCTGGGGTACATTCTTTCCCTTTTCTCTTGCCATCTTGTTGTCAGTCCTGTGTCTGTGGATCACTGCTGGATCACCACTGGCTCACCTCTGTGTCACTGGCTCAACTCTGACTCACTGCTGTTCCTGGTGGCTGATGGTCAGTTCTACAATAAAAAACATAAGGTGAATAGCATGGATAAGGAAGCACAATTTATCATTTTGCTGCATATAAGAAACATACTTCAATGACAAGGAGAGAAAATACCTCACAGTAAAGGGCTAAGAAAAGTCATCCAAGAAAATAGCAGAAGTTGTAATTATAATATCACATAAAATAGTCAAGAAACTAAAAGTCATCAAGAGAGATGGGGAAGGATACTTCATATACAACAAAGGAGAAATTCACCAAGAGAAACTCTCAATTATGAACACATATGTCTTAAATGAAATGTCGCCAATTTTCATAAAAGAAACTTTGCTAAAGATCAAATTACACATTGAACTCAACACAGTAATAATGGGAGATTTCCACACCCCACTCTCACCAACAGAAAGGTTATTGAATGAGAAACTAAACAGAAACACAGTGAAACTAATAAAGGTAATAAACAAAATTTATTTTACAGATAGATACAGAATATTTCACCCTAAAGGAAAGGAATATTTATAGGATTCTTCTCAGCTCCTCATGGTTACCTTCTCCAAAATTGACCGTATTATTGATCTCAAAACAAGCCCAAACAAATACCAGAAGATTGAAATAATCCCATGCATACTATCAGATCAGCACAGACTAAGGTTATACTCTAGTTACAACAATAACAACAGGAAAACCCCATACCAATGGAAACTAAACAACTCTCTACTCGATAACTTGGTGAGGGAATAAATAAAAATGAAATTAAAGATTTCATGGAAAATAATGACACAGCATACCCAAACTTATGAGATACAATGAAAAGAGTGCTAAGAAGGAAATTCTAAGCACTCATTGCCTTCCTAAAGAGTTGGGTAAATCCTATTCTAGCAATTTAAAAGCATGCCTAAAGCCACAGAACAAAAGGAGGCAAATACAGGTAAGATAAGTAGATGGCAGGAAGTACTCAAACTCAGGGACAAAATCAAACACATAAAAACAAAGAGAAGGTTACAAAGAAAAAAACAAAACAGTTTTCTGTTATTTGGGTTTTGGTTTTTTGGAGTTTGTTTGTTTGCTTGTTGAGTAAATCAACAACCTCTAGCTAAACTAACCAAAGAACACAGAGATAGTATACAAATTAACCTCATCAAAAGATATAACAACAAAATCTCAGGAAATTTAAACAATCATCAGATTCTACTACAAAACAATTTCTAAACAATGCTAGGAAATCTAAATGACATGAATGATTTTCTAGACAAATACTAACTATCAAAATTAAATCAGGACCAAGGAAACTAAATAAACCCATATACTCTAAAGGAATATGAAGAAGTCATTAATAAAACACAATTACTCTGATACATAAACCACTCAAAGATGTACCCATAAAACAGAACTTTGGACTAATTTTGCTTATGGCTTTTGATGCAAAAATATTCAATAAAAATCCTGTGAACAGAATCCAAGAACATATCCAAACCATCACTAACCATGATCAAGTAAGCTTCATCCCAGGGATGCAGGCACGGGCTAGACCTGGCACCTGAAAAGTGCCCCTCATAGGTTCAGGGGAGTAGGAACTCTGCCTTAGACACTCGGTTTCCACCAAGAAGGCCTGTGCATGCAGAACAAATGCTCAGGCTGCCCACTCTCCCCCTACCTATTCAACATAGTACTGGAAGTCCTGGCTGGAACAATTAGACAAAAAGTTCTCAATTGAGGGATATTGAATTGCTGAGAAGCATCAAAGGAAGTGCTTGACATCAGTAGTCATCAGGGAAATGCAAATCAAAACAACCCTGGGATTCCACCTCACACCAGTCAGAATGGCTAAGATCAAAAATTCAGATGACAGCAGATACTGGCAAGGATGCAGAGAAAAAAAAAACACTTCTCCATTGTTGATGGGGTTGTAAACTGGTACAACCTCTCTGGGAAGCAGTCTCGTGGTTCCTCAGAAAATTGGCTATAGTACTACCTGAAGACTGAGTTATTCCACTACTGCACACATACCCCAGGGATGCTTTAACATACAACAAAGACACATGTACCACAATGTTCATAGGATCCCTATTTTTAATAGCCAGAAACAGGAAAGAACCCAGATATCCTTAGTAAATGAATGGATACAAACATTGTGGCATATTTACACTATGGAGTACTACTCAGCTATCAGAAACAGTGACTTTATGAAATTCTTAAGAAAATGGCTGCATCTAGAGAATATCATCCTGAGTGAGGTAATCCAATTACAAAAGAACAGAAATAATATGCAGTCACTGATAATGGGATACTAACCCCAGAAAGCTCTGAACACCCCAGAAACAACTCGAAGACTATATGAAGTTCAAGAAAAACAAAGTAAAAAAAAAATCATGTTTAATCTTTACACACCAAGAAGTCTTTAACTATTTCCAGGCTACATCTTGTTCTACATGGGATCTATGCTCATTGTAACTAGTAATATCTTAATGCACACTATCAAACCTTGAAAATAAATGCCAAGCAATGACAAAAATGTATTTGTATACTTTTATGCAAATATGCTTTTAAAATATGTACATTTATCTCTGTTTTTTAAAATGTAGTTGTTCAATTAAAAAAGAAATGCACTAAATATATAATTGTACATCAGACATTTTATTTTAGTCAAAAAATATTTATACAGTATTATTTCAATACACTAAAGTATATTAAATGGTTCACAATACATTCTTGAGTGTCATTATCATATTCATAGTAGTTAGCATATAATAAATATATCAAGAATTTCAAAACTGAAAGCAGTAATTAAATCTTACACTCTGATTTGAAAAACATAATTCCTAGATATTAATTCTAAATCAGTATAGCAAATTATCTTAAATCTCATGTTATAGTTGCTGTAAAACTGTTGGTAAATAATATAATTCTGAGTATATTCTATTATCTGACTACTCAGAATGTTTCTATGTTGGCTACTAACCAACAAGTCTAACACAATAATTATTTGACCAAACATCATTGTGTAAAGAAGAAAGATATCTATTGATCAGCTGATATGAAGAAAAAGCTGACAGACATTCAGACAGATCTGTGTAAACATAAAGTCTCAATTAAATTTTTTTGAGCATTTTCTACTCAACAGTATATATCTGATAAGAACCAGTCAATATATCCACACTGCTTAAATTTGGGAGTGGAGTTAGTTATTTCTCAGACATGTGTGCAAATGCTATTTGAATAATAAAATAAAATAGCTGACTCATAAGTCAGAACTGCTCTCACTGATTGACTTTCTTACTGTATCAAGGATTCTAATGGAAAAAAAGGATTACTGTTGGGGCCACTCAATTGAGCCAGTCTCCAGAAACAGTGGCTTTTGGACACTAAAATTACTTTTTTTGTAGACTACATGATCACTTGCTATAAAATGCCTTTGGGAGTAAGGTAATTTGGAATTTGCATTTGAGGAGAGAGGTGTCATAAACCTCCTCCCTATACAGTTAATGCACTATATGTGCTTGTTTATTTATAGTCTACTGATATTATACTAGATTGGTATTAAGTTCCAAAGGATTAATTAATATGTTGTGAGTTCCACAGAGAACTCAAATATATGTTTTAAGTTAAGTAGTCTATTAAAGTTTTCAAATAAAGCAAAATAGTACTTTGGTTGCATTTAAAATGAAGTAAATGTTTTTGCAATATTATAAAACTGCCATGCTAATACCAAGTCAGAAGATTGAGTTCCATATAAAAGGAGGAGCTCAGTTACTGAACAAAAAAAAAAAAATAGTAATGAGTAGTAATGAATTTCTTTTTCTTTCTTCTTTAATTCTTTCATAATGAATGATGGGCAATTAAAATTTGATTTTCCTTTAGAAAGTCTTTAAAAATTCTTTCATAAACTGTGACAGCTTTTCACTTTTAATCACTAAATTCACATCTGTTCAAGTTCTAGATTTAGGTAAAATAATGTTCAAAATTGATCTTCAATGTTTCTTTCAAACCATTGTTCCAAAAAGCATGTGTACCTATTTTTTTGATATGCAACTTATTTTTTTTTTCTTACAAATTTGTTTACATGTACAGATTTTTTAAAGCATTTTGGCCTAAGATTATATGATCCTATTTTTGTCAGTACTTGAGTTTTTTAAAGGTTTTATATTATGCATTAAAATCTTACTAGTTATTATAAGCATAAAGTACATGTAAAACAAAATGTAACATGGAAATAGTCAAAGCTTTCTCGGTGTGTATATATTAGACATAATGATGCTTAAATACCAAAAATTGCCACAAGGCTATCTTCTCGGCTTTTGAGTTACTAATGGTTTAAGGTTAAGGGAACTCCCACTATGAGAAAGTGCTATACACTTGCTGTTGTTTTGTTTTGCTTTTCCCTACGGACTGAAGCATAATTTTTTTGGCCTTTCATTTTTGAGCTTCATATGATCTGTGACTTGTTTCTTGGGTATTCAAAGCTTTCTGGGCCTAGCATCCAATTATCTGTGACTGCATATTGTGTCATTTCTTTTAAGACTAGGTTACCTCACTCAGGATGATATTTTCTAGATACTTCCATTTTCCTAAAATTTCATAAAGTCATTGTTTCTAAAAGCTGAGCCGTACTCCATTGTGTAAACATACCACAATTTTTATACCTATTCATCTGTGGGAGTGCATCTGGGTTGTTTCCAGCTTCTGGCTATTATAAATAAAGCTGATAGGAAGATAGTGGAGCATGTGTCAGTATTGTATGTTGGAGCATCTCTGGTGTATGTGCCCAGAAGTGGAATAACTCTGTCTTCAGGTACGACTATGTCTAATTTTCTGAGGAATCACCAGACTGATTTCCAGAGTGCTTGTACCAGCTTACAACCCCACCAACAGTGGAGAAATATTCTGCTTTCTCCACATCCTTTTCAGCATGTGCTGTAATCTGAGTTTTTGATCTTAGCCATTCTGGGTGTTGTGAGGTGGAATCTCAGGGTTGTTTGATTTGCATTTCCCTGATGACTAGGGATGTCCAGCAGTTCCTTAGATGCTTCTCAGCCATTTGATATTCCACAGTTGAGATTTTTTTTTTCTTTGTTTAGCTTTGTACCTCGTTTGTCATAGGATTGTTTGATTCCCTGACATCTAACTTGTTGAGTTTTTGGTATATATTGAATATTAGACCTCTCTCAGATGTGGTATTTATTGGTAAAGAACTTTTCCTAATCTGTTGGCTGCTGTTTTGTTTTCTTGACAGTTTCCTTAGCCTTATAGAAATTTGAAATATAAGTAAGTACCATTTGTTGATATTTGACCTTAGAGCATGAGTCGTTGGTGTTCTGTTCAGGAAAATTTCCTCCTGTGCCTATGTGTTTTAAGGGTTTCCCTAATTTCTCTTCTAATAGTTTCAGTGTACCTAATTTAATGTAGCGATCTTTGATCCACTTGCATTTGAGCTTTGTACAAGGAGATAAGAAAGGGTCTATTTCATTCTTCTTCATGCTGACTGCCAATTGTGCCAACACTTTTTGTTAGAGAGGCTGTCATTTTTCCATTGAATGTTTTCAGCTCTTTTGTCACAAATCAAGTGATCATATGTGTGAGGGTTCATTTCTGGATCTTCAATTCTGTTACATTGATCTACCTTCCTATCTCTGTACCAGTACCATGCAGTTTTTAATACAATTGATTTGTGTTATACCTTCAGGTCAGGGATAGTGATGTATTCTTATGGTTGAGGATGGATTTTACTATTCTAGGTATTTTGTTTTTCCAGATGAATTTGCAAATTGATCTTTCCAACTCTATGCAGAATCGAGTTGGAATCTTGATGGGGATTGCAGTGAATCTGTAGATTGCTTTTGGCAAGTTGGCCATTATTGCAATGTTGTTTCTTCCAATCCATGAGCATGGGAGATCTTTTCATCTTCTGGCATCTTTTTCAATTTCCTTCTTCAGAGACTTGAAGTTCTTGTCATATAAATCCTTCACTTGCTTGGCTAGAATTACACCAATTTCATATTGTTTGTGAGTATTGTGGATGGTATCTTTTTCCTAAAATATTTCCCAGCATGATTGTCCTTTGAATAGAGGAAAGCTACTGATTTGTTTGAGTTAATTTTATATGCAACCACTTTGATGAAATTATTTATCAGCTATAAAATTTCTCTGGTGGAAATTTTGGGGTCACTTAAACTATTATGTAATCTGAAAATAGTGATATTTTTACATCTTCATTTCTGATTTTTATCACCTGATTTCCTTTTCCTGTCCAATTGCTCTGCTCAGGATTTCCGGTACTATTTTGGATAGATAAAGTGGTCAACTTTATCTAGTCCCTGATTTTAGTCAGATTGCTTCACATTTCTCATCTTTAAATTTGATGTAGGCTATAGGTTTGCTATATATTGCTTTTATTATGTTTAGGTATGGGCCTTGGATTCCTGTTCTTTCTCAAACTTTTAACATGAAGGGGTGTTGCATTTGGTCAAATGCTTGTGCATCTAGTGAGATGACCATGTGTTTTTTTTTTTTTTTTCCTTGAGTTTCTTTATATGGTGGGTTACATTGATGGATTTCCTTATATTAAACCATCCCTGCATCCCAGAGATGAAGCCTACTTAGTCATGGGGAATGTTCATTTTGATGTGTTCTTGGATTTGGATTGCAAGAATTTTGTTGAGTATTTTTGCATCAGTGTTCATAAGTAATATTAGTCTGAATTTCTCTTTCCTTGTAGGGTCTTTGTGTGGTTTAGAAATGAGTCTTATTGAGGATTCGAAGAATGAGTTGGGTAGGGTTCCTTCTGACTGTATTTTGTTTAATAGTTTGGAGAGTTTGGGTATTAGGTCTTCAATAAATTTCTTATAGAATTCTGCACTGAACCCATCTGGTCTTGGGCTTTTTTTTTTTTTTTTTTTTTTTTTTTTTTTTTTGGTTAGGAGGCTTTTGATGACTTCTTCTATTTCTTTAGGTGTTATGGGATTATTTACATGTCTTACCTGGTCCTGGTTTAACTTTGTTATCTGGTCTATTAATTCCAATTGGTTCATAACCTCTGCTAGTTTCACTGTGTCCTTGTTAAGTTTCTGCTTCCATGATTAGTCCATTGATGAGAATGGGGTGTTGGTATCTTCGACTATTATTCTGTGTGGTGCAATGTATGTTTTAAGCTTTATCAGGCTTTCTTTCATGACTGTGGGTGGTCCTGTACTTGGAGCATATATTTTAAAGAAGGAGAATTCATCCTGATAAATTTTCGATGTAATAAGCAAAAAGTGTCCTTCCTTAACTTTTTTGATAAAATTTATTTGGAAATCTATTTTATTTGAGATTAGAATTGCTACTCCAGTTTGTTTCTTGTGGCAGTTCACTTGAAAGGTTTATTCCTGTATTTTTACTCTGAGATACTGTCTTTCTTTGTCTCTGAGATGAGTTTCCTGTATGCAGCAAAATGTTTGACTCTGTTTATGTATACAGTCTGATAGTCCAGTCTGATAGTCTATGACTCTTTATTGTGGATCTCTTAGAAATTTTGGGTTAGGGACTTTTTTGGTTTTTGCATCTTCTTTTGAAGAGTAAAAGGTTGTCAAAGGACACTGATTCCTTGACCTAGGGAATTCCACTGCAGGAAATCACTCCCAGGAAATCCCACTTTCTTGAGATTTGAGTTCCCAAAATACCACAGAAGGTCTGGATGACCTCTGTGGAATGTTTCAATGCCCTAGGTGTGCCCAGGGGTGTACTGATAAAAAGTGTATGATTCTTCCCCTTTGAATTTCCTCATTCCCCCGTCCTCCTCTTTTGTGGTTTTTGCCTTTATAAGCCCGTTACAAGTTCAGGCTGGCGTCGAACTCCTCTACCCCTGCGTGGTGTATGAGTCTCGAACCCAGCATGCTGGTCTGAGATCTCACTCTGTTTCACTTTCAATAAACTTCCTCGTGCGATTGCAGCAAGTCTGGTCTTGGTGCCTCACTGGGTGCGCGCCTCTCCTGAGATTTGAGTGAGGATCTCCCTTCAGAGGTCTTTCATTTGGGGGCTCGACCTGGATTTGTGCGACCACCCAGGGGCCCTAGACCTACTTGGAGGTAAGGATTTTCTTTCCTTTCTTTCCTTGTTGTCCTGTTGTGACTCTGTGTTTATAGATCGTGATTCTGTGTTTGTGGATTGTCCAGATTGTGATTCTGTGTTTGTGGATTGTTCAGAGGTCTGGTGTGATCGCAGTTCTGGATTTGCAAACGCTCTAACCGAGTCTGCTCTTCCAAGGGAGGAGCGGAGTGGACGGGGATAGACATGTCCGGGTGTCTGCCGTTTGCTCGCCCTGGGAGACGTCCCAGGAAGACAGGGGGAGGACCAGGGACGCCTGGTGGACCCCCAATGGAAAAGTCAGGAGATCAGTTTTTCTCCTTGACAATCTGTGTCAGAGGGCCAATTCTGGGCCATCTGGCTCTTTTCTGGATTTCGGGTCGACTCGTGGTCGGCGACTGACTTTGCCTCTCTGTTTTGTAGTGTCTGTGAGTATTTTTTGTGTGTGTGTCAGAACTAGAAATGGGCCAGACTGTGACGACTCCACTAACACTGACTTTGGACCATTGAACGGACGTTAAGAGAAGGGCCCATAATCTTTCTGTTGAAGGTAGGAAAGGACCGTGGCAGACTTTCTGGTCCTCCGAATGGCCGAGTTTTGGCGTAGGATGGCCTTCGGAGGGAACTTTTAATCTATCTCTCATCTCCGCTGTTAAACAAATTGTTTTTCAGACTTCAGGGGGACACCCCAATCAGGTTCCATATATCATCCTGTGGGAGGACCTGGTCCAAAACCTGACATCCTGGGTGAGACCCTGGACAGCAGGGGCAGAAATGGCAACGGTGGCCGTGGCCATGAACCAGACAAGTCGGCACCTGCTCCATCGGCCCCCAGGCAGATCTATCCTGAAATTGATGATGGTTTTCTTCTCCTCCACAACCTTCCACCCCCATACCATTAACTGGCTTCTCATGCAAGTCCCCCACAGGCGCTGACTCCTGACTCCCAGATGGCCTCTGAAACAGGACTAGCGGCCGGGGACCCGAAGCCCCCGGGTTCGAAGCTCAGGGGGAAATGGCATGGGGCTTGGCTCTGCTATTGCCCTACCATTACGGGCTTATGGACCCACCCCAGCTCCGGGAGAACTAGTCCCACTACAGTATTGGCCGTTTTCATCAGCCGATATGCATAACTGGAAAAATAACCACCCATCTTTTTTAGAGAACCCCTCGGGCCTGACGGGACTCCTTGAGTTCCTGATGTTTTCTCATCAGCCCACTTGGGACAACTGCCAGCAGCTTTTGCAGGTCCTCTTTACTACGGAAGAGAGAGAGAGGATCCTCCTGGAAGCTAGCAAAAAATGTTCCAGGACCAGATGGGACCCCCACCAATCTCCCTAATTTTATAGATGCAGCTTTTCCCTTGATCTGCTCTGACTAGGATTACAACTCTGCAGAAGGTAAGGAGCGTCTCAAGGTCTACCGCCGGGCTCTAGTGGCAGGTCTCAAGGGAGCTGCAAGGCGACCCACGAATTTGGCTAAGGTAAGAGAGGTTCTTCAGGGACCTGTTGAACCGCCATCTGTGTTTCTTGACAGGGGTTATACCTTGACCCAACCTCCGAGGTTCAGCAGGCAGAGGTGGCTATGGCCTTTATACAGCAGTCAGCATCAGATATTAAGAGAAAGTTACAATGGCTAGAGGGGTTCCAAAACTATACCTTGCAGGATTTGTTGAAGGAATCAGAGAAAGTGTTTCATAAGGAGGAGACTGAGGAAGAGAAGCGAGAAAGAGAAAAGCAGAAGGCAGAGAAAAGAGAGGACCGAAGGGTAGTAGACAAAGAAAGGAATTTGTAGGATTTTGGCCACAGTAGTGAAGGGCCAGGGAGTTAAGAATCAAGTCTGGCACTAGGAGGGAGCCTCTTGACAAAGATCAATGTGCTTACTATAAAGAAGAAGGCCACTGAGACAAAAATTGCCCCAACAAGAAAGAAAGGGGACACCAGCAACAGAAGCCCCGGACATGTGGCTCCAAAGTTTTAAATATTTATGGACTACCCAAAGATCTGTGGATCTCGGAGTGGGCCGGGTATCCCACTTATTCATTGTAATGCCAGACTGTCCCTGCACCCTGTTGGGGAGAGACCTCCTGACTAAGATGTGGCACAGATTCACTTCCACTGTGATGGACCACAGGTTAGAGGTCCAGAAGGGGAGCTTGTGCAGGTTCTAACCATCCAGTTGGAGGACAAGTACCAACTCTAAACAGCCTGCCTCAGATCAGATGGACTGGTGGCTGCAGTCATATCCACAGGCCTGGGTGGAGACTGCAGGAATGAGGGAGGCTAAGAACCAGCCCCTGGCAATATGGAGCTGAAAGTCCAGGCTAGTGGTGCATTAGTACCCCATATCAAAGGAGGCATGAGTCAGGATCAAGACACTCATCATTCGGTTACTCCAACAACTTCGTATATGTCCATCATCCTGAGGTGTGCCTCTCCTACTGGTGTGGAAACATGGAACCAACGACTGCTGGACAGTTCAAGATCTCTGAGAGGTAAACAAATTGGTGGCAGAACTCCACCTCACAGTACTTAACCCCTATAACCTGTTGATCTCATTGCCCTATCCAGGACCTGGTGTACAGCACTGTACTTGAAGAAAATGCATCAATGGACTCATTTAGAGGTAAACAAACTTGTAAATACTGTCTTGAGGTCAAATTCTTTTGTGCCAGATTTGACTAGATAACTGTGTGCCATGTTAGAAAGCAAATGTATGTAGAAGGCCGGGAGGAGAGAAGATAGACCTGAGGTTTACTGAGAAGTGGATTTTACAGAACTGGGCCAAGAAGATATAGATATAAGTATCTATTAGTCTTTATAGATACCTTTTCTCGGCAGGTAAAAGCCTCCCCACAAAGAGAGAAATGGCAGCAGTGGTCATAGCTAAGAAGATTCCAGAAGAGATCTTCCCTAGCTTTGGCACCCTTAAGGTAATTGGAGCAGACAATGGGCCATCTGTGTTGCCCAGGTAAGTTAGATATTAGCTTGTTTATTGGGGACTAATTGGAAATTACATTGTTCTTACAGACCCCAGAGCTCAGGACAGGTAGAAAGAATGAATAGAACTTTAAAAGAGACACTTACTAAATTAGCAATTGAGACCGGCGGTAAAGACTTGGTGACCCTCCTCCCATTTGCGCTTCTTAGAGTCCGAAACTCGCCGGGGCATTTTGGCCTTACCCCTTATGAAATCCTACATGGGGGACTGCCCCCCTTAATGGAGTCGTGCGGGACATTGGATCCTGGTACTAACTCCCCCTCCTCCACTGCTCTATTTGCCCACTTAAAGGCCTTAGATGTTATTCCTCCTCTGTTCTATTTACCTACTTAAAGGCCTTAGAAGTTATTAAAACACATATCTGGGGTCGAATCAAAGAAGCCTACACTCCAGGAAGCACCGCTGTGCCCCACGGGTTCCAGGTCGGATACTCAGTCCTGGTCAGACGACATCGCGCTGGCACACTTGAGCCCCAGTGGAAGGGACCCTACCTGGTGCTGTTGACTGCCCCCTCGGCAGTCAAGGTCAACGGGATTGCTGCTTGGGTACAGTGACAGCTGGTGACAATTCTCTTAAGCTGTGCCTTCGTCATAGCCCCAACCTTGGGTAATAACCCCCATGCCCCTCAAAAATTAACCTGGGAAGTGCTTAATGAAGTGGGCGATGTCATGTGGTCAACAACCGCAGTGCACCCCCCTTGGACTTGGTGGCCTGATCTTACACCCGATGTCTGTAAGTTAGCAGCCGGCTCTATGGCCTGGGATCTTTCCAGTTATACCAATTTAGAAAAGCCACCCCCAGAAGAACAGTGTGTTCCTCATGGCATAGGGATCACATTGGGGTGTTAAGGACAGTTTTTCTGAGCCAACCTTCAGGCAGCAGACTTCTATGTCTGCCCCGGACAGGGACACAACAGGGAAATAAAGAGAGGGGCCTCAGACTATTTTTGTAGTAAATGGGGATGTGAGACCACGGGAGAAGCCTACTGGAACCCTTCCTCCGCTTGGGATCTAATTATAGTTAAAAAGGGTCGTAGGCCAGGGGAGCCAGAAAATGGGGAAAGAGATCCATCCAAATACCCAGCTTATAGGACTGGGTGTGCCTCTGAAAGCTCGGGTAGCCCTCAGAAACCATGCAAAGACAGTTATTGTAACCCTCTAAATATCAGCTTCACCCCACAGGGAAAACAAGATTGTCAGTGGGTAAGAGGAAACCGTTGGGGATGGAGAGTCAATACTGGCAGAGGGGACCCTGGATTCATTTTTGTTATTAAGATAAAGATAGAGAGTCCGCCCACACGACCCGTAGACCCCAATTCGGTGCTTGATAACACTGTACCCAGGCCTGAGAGACCTCCTCGTCTCACTCTGTCACCAAAGGAGGACTTGTATCCCCTTTTGACCACACCCTCCTATCTCCCTATGAGAACTGAGGACCGCCTGTTCAATCTGCTTGATAGTGCATTTGTTGTTTTAAACCTCACTAACCCTGCCGCTACTCAGTCCTGCTGGCTGTGTTTTGCTTCCAATCCCCCTTACTATGAAGGAATATCTCAGCTATGAAGCTATAATGTTACTCCTGACCACTCACTCTGCCCCTGGGGAAGCAAACGAAAGCTGACCCTGTCTGCAGTATCAGGAACTGGGCTGTGGATAGGAAGAGTACCTACCAGACACTAGCCCCTCTGTAATGTAACTATCTCCAACCTGACAGCAGGCCCAGATAAATACCTAATACCCCTCCCGATACCTGGTGGGCTTGTGGCACTTGCCTGACCCCCTGCCTGCATACTTCACTATTTAACATTACTAAAGACTTTTGTGTTTTAGTCCAACTGGTGCCCAGAGTCATTTATCATGATGATACCTCATTTATAGATGAATTTGACCACCATACTCGATACAAGAGAGAACCTATAACTTTGACCTTAGCTGTCTTGTTAGGACTCAGAGTGGCAGCAGGAACTGGAATAGGAACAGCTGCCCTCATGCAACAATCTTACTACTATAATGAACTCAGAGCAGCTATGGACGCGGAACTGGAAGCATTAGAACAGTCCATAACCAAACTAGAAGAGTCATTGACTTCATTATCAGAGGTAGTGCTACAGAACAGGAGGGGATTAGATCTGCTTTTTCTAAAGGAAGGAGGGCTCTGTGCTGCCCTAAAAGAAGAATGTTGCTTTTACATAGATCATTCTGGTGTCATAAGAGATGCTATGGCAAAGCTTAGAGAAAGACTAGAAAACAGAAAAAAAAAAAAAAAAAAAAAAAAAGAAAGAGAAACATACCAAGGATGGTATGAAAATTGTTTAACCGGTCACCCTGGTTCTCTACACTAGTCTGTGCTTTGGTCGGGCCTTTAATCATTATAATGCTAATCCTAACCTTTGGGCCATTCGTCCTCAATAGACTGGTGACTTTTATAAAAGAAAGGGTGAGTGCTGTACTCGTAATGGTCCTAAGACAACAATACCAGATATTACAAGAAGCTGAGGGATTGCTCTAAGATTAGAGCTTTTTACAAAACGAAAAACGAAAAACGGGGGAATGAAGAGTAAAAGGTTGTCAAAGGACACTGATTCCTTGCCCTAGGGATTTCCTCTGCAGGAAATCACTCCCAGGAAATCCCACCCAGGAAATCTCACTTTCTTGAGATTTGAGTTCCCAAAATACCACAGAAGGTCCGGATGACCTCTGTGGAATGTTTCAACGCCCTAGGTGTGCCCAGGGGTGTACTGATAAAAAGTGTATGATTCTTCCCCTTTGAATTTCCTCATTGCCCCTTTGAATTCCCTCATTCCCCCTGTCCTTCTCTTTTGTGGTTTTTGCCTTTATAAGCCCGTTACAAGTTCAGGCTGGGGTCGAACTCCTCTACCCCTGCGTGGTGTATGAGTCTCAACCCCAGCATATAAAGGAGTCTCATTCCCTTTCAATAAACTTCCTCGTGCGATTGCAGCAAGTCTGGTCTCAGTGCCTCACTGAGTGCGCGCCTCTCCTGAGATTTGAGTAAGGGTCTTCCTTCAGAGGTCTTTCATTTCGAATGTTTGTGTATGTTTTTTTTTTTTTTTGGAATAACCTGTGGAAATTGTTCTCTTCTCCCACCGTGTGAGTTCCCAAGATCACACTTAGTCTGCCATGCTTGATAGCAAGTGCCTTTGCCTGTTGTGTCATTGTCCTGATCTTGAATTCTTTTTTTTTTTTTTTTTGTTTTTTTTTAATTTTTTTAAACACCTTTATTTTGCAAAACAAAGATAAATGTAAAGATTTTAAACATTTTTTGCTTAAAATTAAACATTTTTGTCAGTACTGTTTTTTCAGACATTAAAAGAAATTTTACATAAAACCATGTGAATATGTTTTTTAGTCAGTACTTGATTTTTTTCAAGGGCTTGACAGTATGCATTGAAAACATACTAGTTGCAATAAGCGTAAAGGACATGCAAAACAAAACGCAACATGGAAATAGTCAAAGTCTTCTTGTTTTGTGAATATATGTATATTTTTTGTTTTCTTTATTTCTTGGACTTCATACAGTCTGTGAGTTGTTTCTGGGGGAGTGCAAGCCTCTGGGGTTAGCATCCCACTATCAGTGACTGCATATTATGTCTGTTCTTTTGTGACTGGGTTATCTCACTCAGGATGATCTTCTCTAGATTCAGCCATTTTCTTAAGAATTTGGTTAAGTCATTGTTTCTGGTGGCTGAGTAGTATTCCATTGTGTATATATACCACAATTTTTGTATCCATTCGTCTTCTGAAGGACATCTGGGTTCCTTCCAGGTTCTGGCTATTATAAATAGAGCCGCTATGAACATTGTGGTGCATATATCTTTGTTGTGTATTAAAGTGTCTCTGGGGTATATGCCCAGAAGTAGAATAGCTGGGTCTTCAGGTAGTACTATATCCAATTTTCTGAGGTATCGCCAGACAGATTTCCAGAGTGGTTGTATTAGCTTGCAACCCCACCAACAGTGGAAAAGTGTTCCTATTTCTTCGCAGCCTCACCAGCATCTGCTGTCATCTGAGTTTTGGATCTTGGCCAATCTGACTGGTGTGAGGTGGAATCTTAGGGTTGTTTTGATTTGCATTTCCCTGATAGCTAAGGATGTCAAGCACTTCCTCAGATGTTTTTCGGCCATTCGGTGTTCCTCAACTGAAAATGATTTGTTTAGCTCTGTATCCCATTTTTTAATAGGGTTATTTGATTCTCTGGTGTCTAGCTTTTTGAGTTCCTTGTACACCTTGGATATTAGGCCTCTATTTGATGTGGTGTTGGTAAAGATCTTATTCCATTCTGTTGGTTGTCGTTTTGTTTTTTTGACGATGTCCTTAGCCTTACAGAAACTTTGCAATCTCATTAAGTCCCATTTGTTAATCTTTGACCTTAGAGCTTGAGCCATTGGTGTTTTGTTCAGGAAATTTTCTCCTGTGCCTATGTGTTCTAAGGTTTTCCCTACTTTCTCATCTAATAGTTCCAGTGTATCTGGTTTAATGTGGAGATCTATAATCCACTTACACTTGAGCTTTGTACAAGGAGATAAGAAAGGGTCTATTTTCATTCTTTTGCATGTTGAGTGCCAGTTGGACCAGCACCATTTGTTGAATAGGCTGTCCTTTTTCCATTGAATGTTTACTGCTCCTTTGTCAAAAATCAGGTGACCATATACATGAGGGCTCATTTCTGGATCTTCTATTCTATTCCATTGATCCACTTGCCTATTTCTGTACCAGTACCATGCAGTTTTCAGCACAATTGCCTTGTAATATAGCTTGAGGTCAGGGATATTGATTCCCGCAGATTTTTTTTTTTTTTTGTTGTTGTTGTTGTTGAGGATGGATTTCGCTATTCTAAGTCTTTTGTTATTCCATATGAAATTGCACATTGATCTTTCCAATTCCATGAAGAACTGGGTTGGAATTTTGATGGGGATTGCATTGAATCTGTAGATTGCTTTTGGTAGGATGGCCATTTTTAAGATGTTGATCTTTCCAATCCATGAGCATGGGAGATCTTTCCATTTTCTGAGATCCTCCTCAATTTCTTTCTTTATAGGTTTGAAGTTCTTGTCATACAGGTCCTTCACTTCCTTAGTTAGAGTCACACCAAGGTATTTCATAGTTTTTGTAACTATTATGAAGGGTACCTTTTCCCTAATTGTTTTCTCCACATGTTCGTCCTTTGAGTATAGGAAGTCTACTGATTTGTTTGAGTTAATTTTGTATCCAGCCACTTTGCTGAACTTGTTTATCAGCTGTAGGAGTTCTCTGGTGGAATTTTTGGGGTCACTCAAGTACACTATCATGTCATCGGCAAAGAGTGATGTTTTTATCTCTTCCTTTCCGAATTGTATCTCCTTGATCTCCTTTTGCTGTCTAATTGCTCCAGCCAGGACTTCAAGTACTATGTTGAATAGGTAGGGAGAGAGTGGGCAGCCTTGTGGAGTCCCTGATTTTAGTGGGATTGCTTCAAGTTTTTCGCCATTAAGTTTGATGTTGGCTGTTGGTTTGCTCTATATTGCTTTTATTATGTTTAAATATGGGCCTTGGATTTCTGTTCTTTCCAGGACTTTTAACATGAAGGGGTGTTGGATTTTGTCAAATGTTTTCTCAGTGTCTAGTGAGATGACCATGTGATTTTGGTCTTTAAGTTTGTTTATATGGTGGATTACATTGATGGATTTCCTTATGTTAAACCATCCCTGCATCCCAGGGATGAAGCCTACTTGGTCATGATGAATGATGGTTTTGATGTGTTCTTGGATTCGGTTTGCAAGGGTTTTGTTGAGTATTTTTGCATCAAAGTTCATAAATGAAATTGGTCTGAAGTTCTCTTTCCTTGTAGGGTCTTTGTGTGGCTTAGTTGCGAGGGTTATTGTAGCCTCAATAAATGAGTTGGGTAATATTCCATCTGATTCTATCTTTTGGAATAGTTTGGCGAATATTGGTGTTATATCCCCAATAAATGTCTGATAAAATTCTGCACTGAACCCGTCTGGACCTGGGCTTTATTTGGTTGGGAGGCTTTTGATGACTTCTTCTATTTCTTTAGGTGTTATAGGGTTATTTAGATGGTTTACTTGGTCCTGGTTTAACTTTGGGACCTTGTATCTGTCTAGAAATTCGTCCATTTCCTCCAGATTTTCCAATTTTGTAGAGTATAAGTTTTTGTAATAGGATCTGATGATTTCTTGAATTTTCTTAGTTTCAGTTGTTATGTCACCACTTTCCTTTCTGATTTTGTTAATTTGTATACTCTTTCTTTGCCCTCTAGTTAGTCTGGCTAGGGGTTTATCAATCTTGTTGATTTTCTCAAAGAACCAACTCTTGGTTTTGTTGATCTTTTCAATGGTTCTTTTTGTTTCTATTTGGTCTATTTCTGCCCTAGTTTTGATTATTCCTTGCCATCTACTCTTTTTGGGTATATCTGCTTCCTTTTGTTCTAGGGCTTTTAGCTGTGTAGTCAGGTTGCTGATTTGAGCTCTCTCCAGTTTCGTTTTGGAAGTGCTCAGAGCTATAGGTTTTCCTCCCAGTACTGCTTTCATTGCATCCCATAGGTTTGGGTATGCTGTGTTTTAATTTTCATTGAATTCTAAAAAATCCTTAATTTCTTTCTTTATTTCTTCTTTGACCCTGCTATCCTTTAACAGAGCGTTGTTTAGTTTCCATGTGTATGTGGGCATTTTGTTGTCTTTGTTGTTGTTAAAGACCAGCCGTAGACCATGGTGATCTGAGAGGATGCATGGGAGTATTTCAATCTTCTTTTATCGATGAAGGCTCGTTCTGTGTCCAATTATGTGGTCAATTTTCAAGAAGGTGCCATGGGGTGGTGAGAAGAAGGTGTATTCTTTTACTTTAGGATAGTATGTTCTGTATATATCTATTAATTCTAGTTGGTTCAAAGTCTCTGCTAGTTTTGCAGTGTCCTTGTTCAGTTTCTGTTTCCCTGATCTGTCCATTGGTGAGAGTGGGGTGTTAAAGTCTCCCACTATTATTGTGTGGGGTGAAATGTATTTTTTGAGCTTTAGTAGAGTTTCTTTTATGAATGTGGGTGATTTTATATTTGGAGCATATATGTTAAGGATTGAGAGTTCCTCCTGACATATTTCCCCGGTAATGAGTAAAAAGTGTCTTTCTTTATCTTTTTTGATAACTTTTGGTTGGAAGTTTACTTTATTCGATATTAGAATAGCCACTCCAGCTTGCTTCTTGGAGCTGTTTGCTTGGAAGTTTTTTTTCCACCCTTTTACTCTGAGATAGTGTCTGTCTCTGTCTCTGAGATGAGTTTCCTGTATGCAGCAAAAGGCTGGATTTTGTTTATGTATTCATTCTGATAGTCTATGTCTCTTTATTGGGGAGTTGAGACCATTTATGTTAATAGATATCAAGGAATAATTGTTTCTGTTTCCTGCCATTTTTGCTTTTTTGGGTTGAGTTGTGTCAGTGTTTTTTTCTTCTTTTAGTTTTCTTGTTTAGGAGTTTTCTTGTTTTTACTAGGCTGTATTTGCCCTCCTTGTATTGGGTTTTCCCCTATAATTCGTTGTAGTGCTGGGTTTGTGGTCAGATATTGTGTAAATTTTGATTTGTCTTGAAATATCTTCATCTCTCCATAGATGGTGATTGATAGTTTTGCTGGATATAGCAGCTTGGGCTGGCACTTGTGTTCTCTTAGGGTGTGCATGATGTCTGTCCAGGCTCTTCTAGCTTTCATAGTCTCTGTTGAAAAATCGGGTGTGAGTCTGATTGGTCTGCCTTTATATGTTACCTGACCTTTTTCCCTTACTGCTTTTAGTATTCTTTCTTTACTTTGGGCACTTGATGTTTTTACTATTATGTGTCGGGAGGTATTTCTTTTCTTGTCCAACCTATTTGGAGTTCTGAAGGCTTCTTTTATGCTCGTGGTCATCTCATTCTTGAGGGTAGGGAAGTTTTCTTCTATGATTTTGTTGAAGATATTTACTGTGCCTCTTAGTTGATACTCTTCTCCCTCTTCTATTCCTATTATCCTTAGGTTCGGTCTTCTCATTGTGTCTTGTATTTCCTGGACATTTTGGGTTAGGAGCTTTTTGTTTTTTGCATCTTCTCTGGCTGTTTTGTCTATGTTTGCAATGTTGTCTTCTGCCTCCAAGATTCACTTCTCGATCTCTTGTAATCTGTTGGAAATGCTTGCTTCTGTGACTCCTGATTTCTTTTTTTGGTGTTCTGACTCTAGGGTTATCTCTTTTAGCGCTTTCTTTATTGTGTCAATTTCTGTTTTAATTTCCCTCTTCCATTTCTTTATTTCTTTGGTTCTGTTTTCATCTCGTTCTTTGAGTTCTTTTAGTGTTTTTCTTGTTTCTTCTTTAAAAGCTTCTGAATCTTTTTGCTTTTCCTCCCTTTCTTGTTTAAGTAACTTTATCAGCGTCTTGAGGCATGATTTTAGGTCTGTGTCTTCTTACTCTGGAGTGTTTGGAATTCCAATGTTTGGTACTATCGGAGAGCTGGGTTCTGGTGTTGCTAGATTGTCTTGGTTTCTTTTGGATATACTCTTTTTCTTTCCTCTTGCCATTTTGTTGTCAGTGATATGTTCTTGCCTTTCCCTTGTATCTGGTCTGTGTCCCTGGTACACTTTCCGTGTGCACTCCTCAGAGATCTCTCTACTCCCCGGCAGCCCAGGTTCTGGGTGGCAGCTGGGCCAGGCTCTGCTCTGCGTACTCTGTGCATGTTTTAAATGTTGTCTTCAGCCCCTGAGATTCTGTTTTTCATTTCTTGTAGTCTGTTTCAGTCTGTGACTCCTGATCTCTTTTTTTGGTTTTCCAACTCCAGGGTTGTTCCTTTTGGTGTTTTCTTTATTGTTTCTATTTTCATTTTGAATTCCTTCATATCTTTGGTTGTTTTTTTTTTTTTTTTTTCCTTTTTTTTTCTTTTTTTAGTTCTTTGAGTTCTCTGAGTGATTTTTGTGTCCTCTTTAAAAACCTTCCATTTGTTTATGGTTGTCCTCTTGTACTTGTTTAAGGGATTTATTCATGCTCTTCTTGAAGATCTCCATTATCATCTTGAGGTATGATTTCAGGTCCGAGTCTTCTTTTTCTGGAGTGTTTGGAAATCTACTCCTTACTGTGGTGGGAGAACTGGGTCTGAGAGCCCATGGGCTTAGTAAAAAAATTGCTTCTCAGTGTTCAGCTTTTAGTGGGCAAGCAGTGAGTTCTGGTAGCAGTGACTTGCCTCTGTATTTGTGGGCTCAGGTGTCGGAGCTCTTATGAGGCTATTCTTGTCGCTCAGCCCTGTGCTCTCAGGTCCTGAATACTACTGGCAGTGACCTGGCTCTTTCTCTAGGCCAAAATAGACCCTTTTCTAGATAACACAGTACTTTCTGATCTCTGAGAACTTCTGGTATTCTCTCCCTGGGCTTATGTGCCAGGCTCCCCTCTGGTCCAGGTGTAAGAGGGCCTGTAAAATTGAAATTTAAGCACTGCCTTTCCCTGGCAGACCCAGGTTCCCACTTACAAGGGCCTGTGTCTTACTGTGGGCCTGCATGTTTAATCTGTGAGCCCAGGCTTTCTGGGCAAACTACAATTCCCTCTGCCAGATGTCTGGCCCTACTGTAGGCTGCAGGGGTTGATTTTCTGAGTGTTTTTCCTAGTCCTCTCTAAGCTTTGGTTACTCAAAGCACAAATCTCACCTGGCCTGTGTCCCCGGATCTCTGCTGTTCCATATGGCAAAGGGCCTGAGGGTTTGGTATGGGCACATGGGCTTTTCGAGCAGATCCCAAGTCCCTCTACCAGAGGTCCAGCCCTAATGTGGGCAGCAGGGGCAAGTTTTCTGTGAGCTTCGTCTAGCCACCTCTGTGCTTTGGTTACTCACCGTGCAATCTCACCTGGCCTGTGTCTCCAGATCTCTTGATGTTGGAAGTTTTAATAAACCCTATTTGGGAAAACCTATCTATGTATCAAACATCATTTTAAATCTAATTTTTTTCAGCTCTCCAACAAATATATTCACAATGCTAAAATTCTTGCAAGGAAATGGGAGACATACTTCGAGATATTCATATAGCTAGGTTTTTGATAAAACTTCCTAGTTTGAGAAAATAAAATGTCAGCATAACAAAGGGAATAAAGATTAGAATAGGAGCCAAGATAGAGACTGACTTCATACAGCAGATATGTGCTAAGAATATAGAAGAAACTTAAAAAAAATAAATACTAATCATCTAAACAGAGTGGGGAAAGGAGCAAAAAAGGTGAAGATACACCAAAGTATCTAAGAATATCTGAGATAAAAAATAATTTATTTGAAATTGATTTAAAGGCATATAATGGAGCATATTTAAATAAAATTCATTTTTATGACCACAAAATCATTAAAAATCTAATCTCTTTAAAATAACTTTGTTACCACCAGAAATTTGAAACTACCCATTCATCACTTAGTAAGCCCATTGGGATACAGGCTTATACTTTTACACTATTTCAAATAAAAGATACATCAAATAATCTAAGATTAGCACATATGATTAAGTAATAAAGATGGAGTATTTAATTTAAGCCAAATTCAAATATAAAATAGAACTTTCACTATTAAAATTTTCATGAGATTTTCAAAATAATAAGATTTAGAGAAATAGAAAAATAACTACCAAATGACAAAGGCTCAAACTGAGAGACAAAACATGTACAATAGAGAGAACAGAATACTCTATTATAACAGAACTATTCCAAGTAAGTATACATCTGCATATATTGATCAAATTTTATAGGTTTTTGTATATAATGGTAGTAAATTTTAACTCTTCTAAATGATCTCCTTAATAATATGATGATTAGAGTTATCACATTTTTTGGATGCAAACAATTATTAGTTATATGTGTCATCTAACTAGCTGTAATCCTTCTAGAAAAAAAAACCCTCCTATGGAAAATCTTAATGTTTTGATAAAATCTATCTTCCTTTCCTCCATTGCTCTTGAATATCTTACACTCCTGTTATAATTATACAATTTCTAGTTCCCTCATTTTCACATGCAGAAGCTGTCTTTCTGAATTCTCTCTTTTTCACTTATACATTTGGCATTTTAAGAATCACATTAAGTGGCACAGTGGGCCATTTCAATAGGTTTGTTCTATTGCATACACATACAAGTAATTTCTTAGCATATTTTATTTAGAATTTGCTCTTGATTTGAAATATATTTAACTCAAAGCCAGAAAAATACAAAATATTAATTGTCTCATCCTAGGATAAATAAATGTTGCTGCCAATTAATTTCAGTAAATCATTCCTAAAAAGCAGTAATTAAACCTCAAACTGTTATTAAATTGTCTCTTTATTTCTTTGAATGGGAAAATTATTATGAAGTTCATGCTAAAATAACTCTCCACCATTTATAAAAGCATTAGTAAAGCAGAATAAAATACTCTGGAAGCTTTTATGATATAAAATATTTAGTTATGTTTTTGATCTGTGACTATGATTTGTTGTTGAAATTTGCTGGTGTCCAATGATATCCAGAGTTTGAAAGCATAATTTTTAAATGGTGCACGTATTGTTTCAGATGTTCCAGTGAGAAAATGAATAAACATATTAGAAATAACTGAGAAAATATTTAAATACAGATGCAAAGTTCCATATGTTCTCTTACACAAGTAAAGTATATTTTGAAGGTTTTGTAAGATACCATTCAATATCAATTGAAATGTACATCTACAGGGGGATGATAAAGAGGAAGATAGCATACCAGGAAAATAGAAATGGAGAGAAGCTTTCATATTAGCTGATGTATGCTATATGGTTGATGATCCAGTGTCTGAGAGATCTCAGAGTTTCAGGTTAATTAAGACTGCTGGTCCTCCTACAGGGTTGCCCTTGTCCTTAACTTGTTCCATATTTTCCTCAGTTCAACCACAGGGGTCAGCAACTTCTGTTCATTGGTGGGTCAAATATCTGTATCTGACTCTTTCAGCTGCTTATTGGGCCTTTGGGGAGCAGTCATGATAGGTCCCTATTGTGAGTGCTCCTTAGCCTCAGTAATGGTGTCAGACCTTGAGGCCTGCTTTTGAGCTGGATCCCAATTGGGACCTGTTACTTTTCTTTCTTTTCCTCAGGCTTTGCTCTATTTCCATCTTTGCATCAGACAAGAACAATTATAGCTTAGAGTTCTGACTGTAGAATGACAACCTCATCCCTCACTTGATGCCCTGTCTTTCTGTTTCCATTCTTTCTGCTGGCCCTCAGGGCTTCAGTCCTTTCCACCCCCACCCAATGCTAGATCATGTTTCCCTCTTCCCCACCCCCATCATCCCCTTTCCCTTCGAGGTGCCTCCCTCCCTCCTGCCTTGTAATTGCTTTCTTCTCTTTCCAAAGTGGGAGGAAGTTTGTTAACCTTCTTGAGTTTTCTGGGTTGTATCCTGAGTATTCTGTACCTTTTTATTTTTGGCTAATATATACTTATTAGTGAGTACATATGATGAATGTCTTTTTAGGTCTGAGTTTCCTCAGTCAGAATCATATTTTCTAGTTCTATCCATTTGCCTTCAAAACTCAGGATGTCCTCATCTTAATAGCTGACTAGTATTCATTATGTAAGTGAATTAACTTTCTTCAAGTCTCCATGTGTGCCCACAGCAGGGCTGTCCACCAGCCCTTTAGACCCAGAACCTGCCAACAGAGAGCTGGTCTCCCAGAAGCTTTATCACTCTTAAGATCGCAGGCTCACATGCCCACAGGAGAGACAAGCTCCAGTCAGAGATTACCATCATCAGAAATAACAATATGGAGAGAGACAAACACAAGAATCTAAGCAACAGAAACGGAAACAACTTAGAAGCATCAGAACCCAGGTCTCCCACCATAGCAAGTACTGGATATTACAACCCACAAGAAAAGCAAGATTTGGATTTATATCACATCCCATGATGATAGAGGACTTTATGAATGACATAAATAACTCCCTTAAAGAAATACAGAAAAACACAGGTAAACAAGGAGAAACTCTTAAAACAGAAACACACACACACACATACACACACACACACACAAACACACTCATGCACACACACACACACACACCCATGCACACACACACAAAAACTCAAAGAGTTACAGAAAAACACAACCAAACAGATAAGGGAATGGAATAAAACCATCCAGGATTCAAAAATCGAAGTAATTCAGATCCAGAAACTTTCATTTCACCAACTTAAACTCATCTTCAGAGATTGTATTCTAGAAGTATGTGTCAATAATAAATTACTAATAGCTTACTTCCAATATTATGACTGAATTCATTATTTACTATATTCTAGAACTTTATTTCATTTTAATCTCACCACAGACCAGCAATTTCATTCAAATTTAAGCAAATTGCTAGCAGCTGGGGAGGTGAATGATGCCTCAACCAAAGCATAAACTAATAAAGCACAACCGAAGAATCTCTGCTGTTTCTGAGGCTTGACTATACAGATAAGAATGATTGTGAATCTTTAATCATGCTTGGATTTTTGTTAAAAATAATTAAGTCATGTTGATACTTCAATATAATATATACAGTTGGGTGACATGATACTTGATTTAGATCTTTACTAAGTTTTCCCTTGTTCTCTCTCTCTCTCTCTCTCTCTCTCTCTCTCTCTCTCTCTCTCTCTCTGTCTCTCGGGATCTCTCTGTCTCTCTGTCTCTATGTTTCTGTCTTTCTCTCCTTCCCTCTCCCTCACCTCTGTGTGTGTGTCTTAATTTATCTCTTTCTCCCTCTCTGACACACATAATATACATTCAGTATTTATATCACACACACATACACACACACACACACACACACACACACACACATATGCAGAGCTATAGATACGGAGATGTAGATACTTTATACTTAACATGCAATTGAAGACAAGAAATCCTATTTTACTTATGTGATCTTATATTGTATCTCATATCCCTTGGAACTGTATTTCCTTACTGTATTTGCAGAACATTGTGAGTTACCAGGTCACTGCTGGTAACTGAGCTGCGTTCCTCTAGAAATGCATTCCATATTCTTAACATCTGAGTCATTTTTCCAGCCTATGAAAGCATCTTAACAGCTTAATAAGTCTTTATCAATATTACACTTACAGAAAAATCCTTTGAAAACATCAGTTTTTTTGTTTTTAGTTTTTCTTTTTAATTTGTATTATTCAGTCTTGCTTTCAGTTGTTTGCTCCCTGATAAAACATAAGGCTTTGTCTTTTACTGTTCTTAGTCAACAGTAAAATGAGCATATACCAATTAATCCTAGTTTATACTGTGAGCTTACTGCTATTCTAAGAATAAATAGTCATATAATCATACAGTATGTTTGGTGGTGTGTGAAACATCATCCCAGGAGCAAATTATCCAATACTCTGGTAAAAGAGCTTGCTACTTCTTACCGAAAGTGTGTTGGTTTGGGGAATTGATTGCTACTGGAGGAAGGAGAGTAAGCTTTTGTTGAAATTGATGTACCTAGTAGGTATAGGAGAGCCCAACAAAAGGTCCTATAACCACATAGAAAAAGGTAGCACAAAGTAAACTAAATAGGTTATTAAAACAAAACAAAAATGTGATTCACTGTTTCTATTGTATTTTTGTACACTGTCTGTTTGGTTCAACTGACCTGTCCTGGACAAAACTTCTCTCCAAGGTGACTGACTCAAACTGATTTCTTTCAGCTTAGAACTGAATTGTTCTGCTTGAACTCAAACAATTACTGGCCATCTGTTCTAATCTTGTGGTTTCTTTTAGTGCTTTGATTTTAAGTGATTCTGCTTCAGGAATTGGATGAAACTGAACTCAGCCCTACTTCATTGCCTCTCCCCTGATTAACCCAACAGAACTGATTGTCTAGCACTCAAAGATCTCTATTCCTCTGTCTACTAAGTGCTGGGATTGAAGGTACCTAGAGCTAAACTTTTTTACCTAAACTTCGCACTCTACAGGGCTGACCATGAACTCAAAGAGCTGCTTGCCTCTGCCTCCTGGGATTAAAGACTTGAGTGTATTCGAGTCAGATCACACAGACCTAGAAAGACTTTGGAAGTGAACCCTTGCCAGAGCATCCATGTAGTTGTTGGATTAAAATCATTCTGTTCTTTCTCTCTCTGTGTCTCTCTGTCTCTGTCTCTGTCTCTGTCTCTCTGTGTCTCTGTCTCTGTCTCTCTCTTCTCCTCCCTCTCTCCCTCTCTCCCTTCCTCCCTTCCTCCTTCTCTCCCTCTCCCCTCTCTTTCTGTCTCTCCCTCCCTTCCTCCCTCTCTCCCTCACCTTCTCCCTCCATCTCCCTCTCCCTCTCTCTGTCTCTGTCTCTGTCTCTCTCTCTCTCTCTCTCTCTCTCTCTCTGTGTGTGTGTGTGTGTGCATGTGTGACTGTGTGTGTTTCTGAGGCATATTTGTCCTCACATGCACTCATGTTCACGGGTGCATGTACCTGTGGTAGTCTGAAAAGACTATTGGATACCTGGAGCTAACTAAAGTAACAGGTAATTGTAAATGAATAGATATGAACAATGGGTTCTAACTTAGGTTCTCTGAATAATGCTATGAACTTCTAATTGATGAGCAACCTCTAGCTGCTAGTAGACTTAGGTTTATAATATACTTTTTCTTTACATGATTATTCTTTTTTGTCAAGTAAATATCTCAGATTCATTATTTTAGAAATCAGTGAATTAAGCAAACAAAAAGAAGTTTCACTTTATTAGTTTGATTCTCTGCTGCTGTAATAAAGCAGTGATCAAAACCACTGGGGAGGAAAGCAGTTATTTCAGCTTACAGGTTACTGTCCATCATGGAGGTAATTCTGGCCAGGGACTCAAGCAAGAATATTAAGGCAGAAAAGGAAGTGGAGGCCTTGTAGTAACACAGCTAATTGACTTGGCATTACATTATCTGTTGTCGATCTGTGTCCATCTTTCAATCGGCAATCAGGAGCCTCAGAGTCATGCCTATAAGACATTCTGATGAAGGCAATTCCTAACAAAATCTCCTCTGCTTAGGTTACTCTAGTTTGTGTCATTCTTGAATTTGTACTATTTTTTATAATTTACAGTAGCAATAACTTTAGCTGATAAAATATACCATTGACTATGATAATCTTGTCTCTGTGAATATTGTTTTTTTTTTTATTTTTTGCTCAATTCATTTTATTTGAGATGGTACCTGGAATTAAAAATTTGAGAATTTGCCCCAATGATATCACTGTGATAAAAGTGCCCTCAAAATCACAGATATTTCAATAATTAAAGTTTCACACTGAGAGATATAAACTGAAAACTAATTTTAAAATATTTATTTTGTGAGACATTAAGAAAACTCATGAACCAGAGAATAATATATATATATATATATATATATATATATATATATATATATATATATATATACATATATATATATATATATATATATATATATATATATACTATTTTAATGTGAAGTCACGAATTATATTTTGACAAATTTAAGGGTTATGTACTTTATATGGTTTTATTTATGTATAAAATTTAAATATTATCATCACTTCTTTTTTAATAGTAAAGTAAATTTTATATTATTAAATAAAATTACATCACAATGATTTTGTCATTTTGTACCTGTTTTAAGCCTGTATAGTTGACTTTTGTTTTAGTAACTTCATCAACCAGGATTTCTGATGTATTTTTTACTTCTCTAAATGAACTGACAAACTTCAGATCACCCCTCCCACCCCCGTGTGCAGGCCAAGTTTAATGGGATATCACAAATTTTTTTTTTCTAACCTATGAAATTTCATTTGTTGTGTAAGATGTTTATATTTTATTCTAATGCTGTATAAAAGTGGTGGGGCTTTAAACAAAGGCATCAGATACTATTGTCTTGGAATGGTGCTTTTTCTAGAGAGATCACACAAAGCCAGTAGAGTTCCATGGGATAGGTTGATTGTGGGGGAAAGGATAAAGGAAGCAATGAAGAAAACAGAAAAGGGTAAGAAGGGCAGAGTGCTGTGCCTGTTACTAATACTGTAACATAACCATACCTTTTAGAGTTGTGCAGGAGGACCAGGTGAACTAGGTAGGTACTGGAAATGTATGGTGATTGCCATGGCAAAAGACTCATGGGTCCTTTCTTAATCACCTAGGGGTGACATCACCATTATTGCTAGATTTAGAGATGATCTGTGACCTTAAAGTCTTTTTCTGAGTGTAAGGCCATTTCATGATTCTAACAGATACAATAACTCATACACATGCTTTCTGGAATATATTATGGAAGACTCTACAGAAGTTCAACTGATAAATATCCTTTTTTATAAGAGGAAACATGATTTTATATTGAAAGGAAGTTGTCAAATATAATAAGGATGAATTAAATTCTTAGATAAGTATAGGATCCTCGTTAGAGGGCCCCAGGGTGGAGAAAGTCAGGAAGGTATAGTTACAGTTAGCTAGAATAATTGCAAGCATTTTAAATTCTAATTCACTCTAAAAAGAAAATGTGTTGATACAGGAAAGATGATACATGACTGAGAGAGATATTAAAGAGTTAGGAATTTAAAGTAGATTGAAACTAAGAATTTATCTTTTAGCAGCAGATAGGAAAAATTATCCACTTGTAAGGAAACATTGAAACTTTGATAATAGATGGTATATTCTAATCAGTTTATATTATATAAGTTTGTTGGCAATGAAATTAAGAAATAGTATCAGGCAGTTTAAAGACTAGTTATTCTTGTCAGAAATAGAAAAAAAAATTCTAGGAAGACATGCTGGGAAACTCTGAAACAGTTTGTGAGCAAACTTTAAGATGAGATTTTCCAAGTTAAGCAAGAACTGAGAGGACACCATTTTAAGATCAGGCAGGTTAGGATGTGTATTCACACTATCATCCATATTATGGAGTAAAATAAGTCCCTGGGGATTCTGTGTATGGCTTGAGCCACATATAACTGGCAAATGGTGATACTATTTTTTATGACCTGAGGAAGTACTGTACACTGATATCTTTAGCATTCATTCATATTAGGCTCCCATACTGTAAAGGCAAATAGCATCTATCCTTGGGTGCCAGAAGGATCTGAAAAAAGCAACATCCAATATCTAGGATCATCTGCTGCTTGTGTGTAACAGCACTAGGATGAGGCAGTCCTGTTTGAGTAAGCCCCAGTTTTTCTGTATTTCTTTTCTTCTATATATATTTTTGTAATTGCTCACAGATCCTGTAGGAGCCTGTATTTCCTGGAATTCTTTTGAATAACAAAAATGGGAGTACTGTGTCTTCTGACCAAGGGTTCCATCTGCCCTAAAGCTAACTATCCAGCTCTAAAGCAAAATATAATAAAAACTGAATGGGCTTAGAATGTACATTTGACAAGGTCGATTTCAGAAGGAAAAACAATGTTCTCTTTTCTATGTGAAATGTAGGCAAAAAATTCTTTATACACGTAAATAATTGCAAATACAAATAGTATTACATAAAGAAATGAAAACAAGAATATGTAAGTAGAAAATAGAAAGGGTTTAAATACAGGCCATACACTGAAGTTACAAATGAGGATATAAAATTAGTTGCATTGCTAATCAACTCTAAATTTTTTGGGTTGGCTATTTTTCTATTTGATAAATGCATGAAAACATATTTTAGAAGACACATAAAATGAAATGTAAATCTGCAAAACTTCATGATGGCTGTTCTATATAGAATTGTATTAGAGTGTATGGATGTTAGTTGTTGAAATTTTGGTGCATTGTTTAGGAGGTTTATTTTCTGGCCGATCAGGATCAATCCTCAATCAGACCTTCATGGTGAGTGACTATAATGTGACACCAATTGGCTATATAAGCAGATTTTATACATTTTAAGAGTACAGATTACATCAGCAAGCTTTTAGTTTAAACTCATTGGTTAGGCATTTTTACCTTTGAATCTATCGTTTAGCAAGCAGGGCAGATTATGGCACACATTTGAATCAATCTGGCACAAGAGGGTCAGGTGACTATCAGTCAGTGAAGTCTGTGATTTTTGTTTTTGTGGCTTTTTTTTAATGTATATTCTTACTCCTCCCTAGAACTGTGTGTAGAGAATGAATTTGGCCTATCTTTGATTTGAGTCAGGAATCGAAACTTTGCCTAATATTAACCCAGGGAGGTGGGTGTAAGGCTGGCAAAAAACTTTAGGGTCCTTCAGCGCACTTTTACAGAGAGAGAGAGAGAGAGAGAGAGAGAGAGAGAGAGAGAGAGAGAGCGAGAGAGAGAAATTTTATTTTTAAAAAGAACACTAATGTTTCCCTAGGCACAGTATAGCAGCTTCAGGCCAGTTCTTCTTTAAAGATTGTTCAATATATTGCAAAAATTATGACATTCTGAAAAGAAAAGATGCCAAGCTACTATATGTGTAGTATTTTTGCCTATCACTATAGTATTTCCTATAAAATAAATAGGGATATACAGGGAATTGTTGAGAGTTTGGGGAGTCACTTTCTAAGAATTTGTAGGAATTTGACTTTGGGCTGGGTCTCAGAAAGTAGGCTTACTATGAATACAGCTGAGGAACACATTCTTTGTATCTTGATGTGTCTAGTTAAGACTCTGAATACGGTAATCATCTGACCTTTGCTTATGCTTAGTTTCTTCTATAACTACCCTGTTTATGCCTTAGGACTGACCATATTCTTTGCATGTACTTAAAATGGTATAAAAGCAAAATGGAGAAAAATAAACCTGCTTCAATCTCAGTACAGGCTGGAGTCATGTTATAATGCCAACTAACTGTCATTTTTTTTTTTTTTTTAATCCACTCTCCATCCCTGGAGAGCCCTTCAACATTCTGAGCTTCCTTGGTCAGGTAATTCAATCACATGTTTTTGTTTTTTTGGATTTTATTTTACTGATTTTAATGCCTTCAGTTTTTCAGAGTCTGTTTCCTTTCCTTTGTTACCAAGCTTCAGGTTTCACAGCTGTTCTTGAAATGGCACACTAAACAGAAGATAAGTAACATATTGTATTTCAACCATCTTTGCAAGACTGATCATCCTTAAGCTCCATTCTTTGCATTTTGTTTATACATTCACTATCTGGGAAAGATTTTTTTTTTTCAAAAATGTAGAATGTTCTGGTTCAGTAGTTGTCACAGATACATTTGTCAAGATTTGTGATGTTACATTAGAAACATGATATTATTGTTGAACATAAACTTCAGAGCAATATTAATTTCAGGTTATTCAATAATTGTGGCTATGTCATAGTACATTGTTAAAAATTAGGGAAGAGTTATCATATTTCATAAACAGAGTAAAAAATGTAAAAAAATGATGTTAATCTGAAACATGAAGCCAGTTTTTGTGGTTACAGAATATGAAAGACAATCGTGGAATCCAAACATAATCAACAGGATAATAGCCCATTTTTTGAATTTGTAGGGAATCTTTAGATATACTAGAATCCTAATAGAAGTATCAATGTTGTTTTTATTGAAGTACTAAATATTAGATTCCTACTTTAAATTCTAATGTCATTTTTATTATTTTACTTCAATGGGCATTATTCATGCCATGTGCCTCTGCTGGATTATCCATAGAAGCTTCCAGCTTCATTAATTAAATAGATTAAATAGCTCACAAGACCATTTGGAATTTATTAGCAACAATGGTGAAATGTTCTACACTTCATAGTAAACCACAACAAATGGAATAACAATTATTCTTTGAGAAATGTGCATTCACTTTTATCATCCTTGTATTTACCTGATACAATAACATAAAATGTTAATAAAACTGAGAACAAGGAGTTAAACAGAAACTTTCGGAAGTATACACAGTGTTCAGGGAAGGATGTTGTATATTGTCAGGTACTCACTTAGTTGTTTGGCTGAGAATACTTTGTGAAGGTTGCTAAATTTAAGGAGAGAAAGTAAATATTCCCTATACCAAAAGATGTACAAGCTGCCTTATACTTCAAAGTTATGTAATTGAGATTTAGGCTCAAATTGGTGAGAAGGAAATCTTTATAATCAGAATTTCAGAATTTGGACCTTAAAAATTATTTGTAATTCAAAAAATGTAGAAAAATAAATAAATAAATGGGAGCATACTATTTTTCCCATATTGTAGCATTACTTTATAAATTTGAAATGGTTTGAGTCCACATATGATGGTATGTGTTAACCTTAGTACTGAGTCAGTGCAAATTAACAAATAAGGAATAAATATAAAATAGGACTACTAACTTTTTAAGATATATAAATAGACAGTACATGAATAAACCATCAATAAAACGATTTGTTTTGAAAATAACCCAGTTAATAACTGTTTCTGAAAGTACCAAAATTTCACTTGATATAATGTATACTATATTATTTAACTGACATTGTTATAAAACAATGAACAATACTTATTTATTTATTTATTTATTTATTTATGTTTTTGAGGTGTCCTCTTAAGTTGCATGAAGGTATTTCCCTGTAATTTAATTATTGATGGTTGCCATGGCTTTAAATTATTTTGAAACTGAGTTGTGCTAAGTTGATTGTCACTAAATGTGTACCTGGGCGTAAGAGACAAAACAGACATATGACCTCAAACACAAGACCTTGTCTTCTGTGTGCCCATGAGTTCAATGAATGCAATTTTTTTTCTGTCCTTTTATTTTGTCCTTTCCTTCAGAAGTAGGTCATACTGTGAGGTTTCCAAGATTAAAGAGCCCTTACAATTTTTTTTTTTTTTTTTAGTATAATGGCAGAGAAAATATTAACTAAACCATGGGAACCTACAGACTCATGCTGTACTAAATTTACTTTCTCTCCATAAAGCACTTAGGATTCCCTCATGTGCCCAATTATCAGTCATTTCAACATTATGTCAATAAGGCATAATAAAATCACTCTGACTCAATTTACAAACTAAATAGAAGTACAAAGGTGACAAAACCAGATTATGTTCAAAGGAAGAGAGATAATTAATCAGTGTTAAGTGTGGTCAAACTGTGAAATTTTAATATATATATTTTTTCCAAGTACTTTGATATTTGGGAGTCTAAATAAGTGCCAGAGTAAACTCCCTGTGACTTTCTCAGAGGCCAATGTTATGGAGGCATTTTCTCACTTGATGTTTCTTCTTCCTAGATGAGTAGGGCTGGTGTCAAGTTGACAAAAACTCACCATCATTTTATGGTTATGTTCAGTGAGCTTGCTATAAAATAAAACCTATGATTAGTTTTTCCCTTCAGCCCACACGCAATACAGATTGTATTTTCATTTCCATTTCAGTGTGGTCAAACTGAAATTTTACTGTATTTTTCATTTTAGAAGTTCTTTGATTTTTTTGGTAGTCTACATAAATTCCATGCTAACTACTTGAAGTTTCATTAATACTGTATGTTAGTATCTATATATAATGTATTTATTTATCCTACAGTGACCTAATTATCTTCTATTTATAGCTAAGTTAACTCCTGCTATTGTCAAAACTAGTCCCAAAGAGTAGGAATCAGAAAGACAACCTGTCCTATAGATTGAAAAGAAAAAAATATTGAAAGGCTTTATTTTATCTCAAAGTCACAGAACAAAATCATAATGTAATAATTTTTGTTAACTTGACACCAGCGATACTCATCTGGGAAGAAGAAACATCAAGTGAGATAATGTCTCCATAATACTGGCGTCTGAGAAAGTGACAGAAAGTTTACTCTGGCATGTGATTTTGATTTGTTAGAATAAAAAAAGCTGGAAGATCTATCTATCTATCTACCAACCTACCTACTTACCTATCTATCTATCTATCTATCTATCTATCTATCTATCTATCTATCTATCTATCTACTTACCTACCTATCTATTTATCTATCTATTGACCTATCTATCTATCTACCTATCTATCCATATCTATCTATATATCTATCATCTATCTATCATCTATCTATCTATCAATCAACTATCTATCTATCTATCTATCTATCTATCTATCTATCTATCTATCTATCCATCTATTTATTTATCTGTCTGCTTGTCTGTCTGTCTGTATGTATGTCTCTCTGTCTGTCTGTCTATCTATCTATCTAATGGATCACATATTTATTATCTATCTACCTGAATCTATCCTATAGTTCTGTCACATATACATTTATATATTTAGATATTATTTGCTTATCATACATCTATCAGTCTAGTTCTCCATCTATCTCACTCCATTGAAAATATGTTGAACAACAATTTCCAAAATCTCTTTCTTGGCTTAATTGCTCTACAAAATACAACCAAATAAAGTTATGATCTGTATTGTTAAAGATAATGTTATTTTTCAAAATATATGCACACAGATGCTTCTGGCATAAAAGGACATAGATATTTGAAATATCAACTCATTGGCAATAAGGCATGATAAAATCACTTCACCTTAATTTGTAAATTAAATAGCAGTAGAAATGTAAAAAGAATTAAAGCACTGTATCTAAAACCCTCAATGTATATTAATTGGGAGGCAAGAAATGTTTCCATGGCTTTAACAAAGCACCAGTTTAAAAGTACTGCTGTCTGTAAGGTCATTCCCTATGTGGATCAGTACATATTAATCAAACAATATTTGATGACTTTGCTAAAGTTTCTCCAGTCATTGTGCCATTGTCAATGTCCAATCTTTAGCCTCTCACTTATTTTTTAAATTTAGAACTTTATATTCTCTTCAAAATCAAATTTTGCCCATTTGAACAAATATTTTTATTTTCTCTATTTCTCTATTTTTATATATAGTTTAGTTGGCCATTTGGTCCTTTCTTTCTTAAGTAATGTCTGAGCAGTATATTTTGATGATTGTTTCCATAAGAAAATTGGGTCTATGGGTCTTATATCTAGGAGTAAAGGACAGTTAGCATAAAAGAAAACACACATCTAATTTTATAGACACCTGTATATAATAAATATATATGTATATACACACATTTAATGTTTTAAACACACATATATATGTGTTTATATATATATGCATGTATATATATATATTGTATATGTCAAACAAGTATTTTTCAATGTGTTAGAGTACAACAAATGTGTCTGCCAAAACTAAAAATAATGATTTGAATATGGGTGTGCGAGTGTTTATTGATAGATTAATTTTTCACTAGAAAGCTTACATATTTCACATCCTGTACCACGATAAGCTGTCTTTGTCTTATTTTACCTTACTGTTTCAGAAGATAAGAGCAGCCATAAACATGTATTTCTTTAGTGATATTGACTGCTGTCATTCTCTAATAATAATAAACTATTTTCTCCTAACATCAGTTATTTCCTCATTCTTTATCAAGTCCACTACATCGTGTGGAGAAAAACATCTGACATCCTCCACACTGGTTTTGAAAACAGCGTATATCATTGAAACTGAGCCTTTTTCCCTAATAACATGTTTTCATGGCTATGTGCTAAACCAGCAGCAAATGACTTTCTCACACATACTGCTGCTCACAGCTAAAATACAGAACCTCCTGCAGGTCTATGCTCCCACAATATTCCATTTTCATGCCGTCTGCTCTTTTACCATGTGTACATTTTATGTCCATTATCCCTTGCCTAAAGGGATTACTAGCATATTCATAGGCATGTGAGGCAAAGAGTGATCACAAATTGTGTTTTTCTTCTTCTCAGACATATAGACAAACAATATTTTCTGTTCTCCCATACAGTCAACAAATGCCATGTGGCTGAAGCTGGGCAAGGACATTTGGACATATGTACTTTATGGTATTTATGGTCCCTAAGATACCCCCGACCTTCTAAATTCTATTTCACTTGGATATGGAACTTAAATATAGAGCATTAAGAGGCTTAAGTGTAGCATAGTCACATGAAAAATGATTTTAGTCCACTGAGTGACAGTGGGTAGACCATATGTAAAATACATATTCAGGTTCTATTTTATCAAAATAATGAAGTTTAGGAATAGGTTTTACAGAACTCCACATTACTAAACCAAAATATAGATTAAGTTCTTTATCTTACAACTATTATGTATTTTCAATATTTTATCAATATTCTTAGTCATACGAATAAAGCATTGATATGTTAACAGACACTGAGACACCAAAATAGCATGATATAGGTCCCTAACATTTCAAAGGGAAGTTTTAAAAGTCCACTCATGTCTCTAAACAAGATACATTATTATACCTGTGTAGCTCAGGTGACCTAATGCTGGACCACTTACTTAATTAAGAGCCTGTAGTACTTTGATTAGTCAATGTGATTCAGTCTTCTTTAGAGGAATATCTAAGCAGTGTACATTTGGATTCAGTAGTTACTACATTTAGGTGAGAACTTTGAATCTGATAACAAGGAGAGAGCAACAATTGTCAGATAAGAAAAAAATCTAACTAGCATGAATGATGATCATCAGGAACGAAAAAAAGCAAACTAATAAGAAACTGACAAGAAAAAATAAAACAGCAGGTGAGAGATCAGAACTTGGATTCAGACCCCATGTTAGAGCACCTGACCTAAGACGAAAGTCAAGTTAACTAATAAGCCAGCCCCTAGCATTAGTTTGCATGATAGTCTGTAATAAGCCTGTGTCTGGCACTAGTTTCATGGTTATAAGCCTGCCCCTGGCAGTCTGCTTTCTAACAACCACCCATCAGGAAGAAAGCAGAAATTAAGCTTAGGGTTTGGCTCCCAGACTAGCCAATTATGTTAAAGTGCAAAAAAACTTCATAATGGCCCTCTAATCAGATGTGTGCCAGGCAAAAACCCTTCACTGCTTGCTTACCATTTTCCATAAAACTGTGTCCAGCTGAGAACCTGAGGCTTCACCCACACTCTCTGCTATATCAGAGCTGGTGGGGTGACCGCAGATTATGCTTTAAATAAAAAGACTGTAGTGCTATTGCACCTAAGTCACCTCCTTGTTGATCTTTAAGGGTTTATGAACAAGGCACAACACTGGTTAGATATAAAACTATTGAAATGTAGAACAGTGAAAATTTTTATTTTTAAATAATATTTTCTATATTTTGTCAGCCAGTGACTTCATACTCATAGTTCTTATTTGTCTGCACCATGAACATCTTCAGAGCTATTGGACATCATTCACCGTCCACAATATTGACATCTGGCAAAGGATATAGGATAAACCATACACAATTTTCTCGTGTTTTTCAGTACTTTCAATTCATGGTCATTCTTATATATTTTCAAGATTTATTCAATTATTTAAAATCCACATATGAATTAACTAATTTTCTCTCTAAACTGGAAAGTATATTCCAGATGCACAAACATGCTTTAACTGTTAAGTATTTCTAAAGTTAGAGTACACATGCTTCATTTTAAAACATCTTAATAGATTTGATTAGCAATATGTTCATTATAACATTATTATTTTGTAAATTAATGAAATATTATATAAATCTACGTATTAACTTCTATTTTTGTGATATATTTAACTTATTTTATATTTTTATGACTTTGTAATTACATAAACACTGCAGAATTCTGAATAGAACATCATGTAATTAGAGAAACATTAAAGAAAGATGAAGACAATTGATGAACTTGTAGATATGGAATAAAATGTAATACGAATTATAAAACACTGAAATATCTAGAATATGTAGTCAGTACTCTATTTAACATAGCAATATGGAAGGAACACCTGGATAATATTCCATTTGTACAGAAATTAAGGTATATAACAGATAAAAAGTAGCTCAAAACATGTAAACTGAAATGATTTTAAAAAATAAAGAAATAGTCAATTTTACAAGGATATCCCTCAAACTTGGGGCCAATTTCTGCTGGGTACAAATAGGAGATTAATATCTCAAATATAAGGATCTAAGCAACAGATAAAAAATTTCTATTGATATAAATAAAGAATTTCTTTATAAAATGAAGCAAAAGAAAATGTAATAAATAAAATACCATGGGATAACTCTAACCAAATAAATGAAAAATCTTTATGACAAGAACTTAATGTTTTTCAAAAAAGAAATCAAAGAACAGCTCAGAAAAATGGAGAGATGCTCATGTGTTGGTGAGACTAACATAGCAAAAAGGACTATTCTACTGAAAATATTGCCATTCCCATCAAAAATCTAATAAAAATCTTCAAAGATTTGGGAAGAGCAATTCTGAACTTCATATGGAAAAAACAAAACAAACAAAGAAACAAAAACAGAATAGAGCAAACAATTCTTAGCAGTAAAATCTGCTGCAGAAATAACAATTCCTAACCTCATTCTGTATTACAGATCAATTGTGTATGGTATTGGTACAAAGACAAACAAAGTTGATCTTGTGCTTGAATAAAATTAAAGACATAGAAATATAACACACATTTATGGTCGCTTGATCTTTGACAATGAAACCAAAAATAGGCAATAGGCAAAAGCAACCATCTTTAATATATAATGGTACTGATTAGCTGTAAGTTGATAAGTAGAAAAATAAAAATAGTTCCACATTTGTTATCTTGCACAATGGTCAATCCAAATGGATCAAACACCTTAATATACTTTTTTTTTCACTTTTTGGTAAGGGAATCCAAGACTTCTAAATAATTTAGGGTATAGCTTTTTCCTCTAATTGCCTCTAGAATTTGAAAGAAATTGGATTGCTGATTACACAACATGTTTTTCACTAAAAACTTAGAGGAATAAAACTGACTCTGAGAAAACATTAGCCTTATGGGCTAGATTTCATAGTACTTTTAAATTGCTTTGAAACCTCCCATGCATGAAAAGCAGTCAATAGTCCTGTTCAGCTGTGATACCAATGGATGACCACAATGAGCATTATTGTATGAAATCTCTAAAGGTTCAATAGTGACACTTTATCATGGCAGTATCCAACAAATATCTTATTGGAATTCAGAGTTACTCAACAGGAGATAAATCCCGGTGCTATTAACCCAGAGACCTAACTGCAACTACCACCATTGAGGCTATAGATTTTATAGTTTTACATAGCATTATCATTTTCTTAATACATTGCAATTCTTTATAACTTCTTTATAATTTATTATAACTTTTTTCTAGATACATATAATTATACTTAGAAGAAGTTGTAGCTCATAGGCTGTACCAAAATGTTTTGATTAGTATTAGATGGAGCCCGTTACAGAAAGCCACAACAGAAACTTATCACTGGATGGTTAGATCTAATTGATATATCTAGACAAAAATACTTATACAACATTACAGATGAGGTCCTGGGGCAAATAAAGAAGCCAGAAGAATTTGGCCGCAGGTGCAGAATTATATTTTCTATATTATAAAGTTACCCTACCGCACTAAAATCACATCTACATGACTCCTTAAACAACAAAGACTCCAATGATGACACATCAAGTTGTTAAGCTAACATTGAATGGGAAATTTTATGTACCCCATTCCTAGATAAAGATCTGCAGGAATCTATGCCTGTTAAAAGAGAAAAAATTAACCATAGATTAGCTACATAAATAGTTATCAGAACCAAGTGATCAGCCCCAAAATGCATAATACTCAGCATTTATATTTTATATTTATATATACATACATATAGCAATAATAATTGAATTTATAACAATATATTATTAAATATATGTACAATAACAATTAAGGAAAGAGAACATAATTTTGAAAAGAGCATAGATAATTGAGGAAAGAGGGATGGGAATAATGTAATTTAATTTTAATTGTGAATGAAATAAATAATAAAAGTAGTAAAATAGTAGAAACAGCCACCACATTCTACATATTTTGCAAGAGTGGATTATAATATCATTATTTGAGCGTCATTTTAATGTAGTATTCTTAGAGAAGGCATGTACAAATGCAATCTGCTTTACTGGATAATTACCTTTCTGAAACAAAATATAGAAGAGTCATTAATTGATTTTATTCACTTGGTAGGAAGGAACATCAGGAAAAGTACATTAAAAATATTATAGTTAAGTCACCGAAGCAATTTCACCACATATACATACTCACGCCAACATAGTTAAATGTATTTTAATCTATTAGGCAGGAAGCATGTTCTTATCAGAAATGATTTTATGAAGGTAGCCATGGAATTCCTGTAAAAGGATTTAGGGAACACTGCTTAACATAGTGCAACTTTGCTTTAAAAGTATCAGGCAATATGTAGAGAATTGATAAGCAAGCAAGCATAAGTATTAAGGAGTGAAGAGCACACTTTTAAAGTGTTTATCATGCAGCAGGAGATATGTCTCAGCAGTTAATAGCTTGTACTGTTCTGGCAGAAGAACTCCGTTCAGTTTCCAGACTCTTATGTTGGGCCACTCACCACCAGTAATTATAGATTGAGGCACTCCACTGGTCTCTTCTGTATTGCCTGACCTCTTGCAACATATGGTGTGCCCATGCGTGTGTGTGTGTGTGTGTGTGTGTGTGTGTGTGTGTGTGTGTTTGTGTGAGTGAGAGAGAGAGAGAGAGAGAGAGCACATGTACACATATATACATACACACACATAAGCACACATATGCACATAAGCATGTACATAAACATATACACATACATGCAAATTCTTGCACATGCATAAATACAAATAAAAGTGAATCCTTTCAAGATTGTTGTGATAGAATTAATCAAAACTATTCATTTACCTGAAGATTATAATTTAAATGATTAAAATATAAAAGTGGAATATAAATTTTTATTAATAATTTTATTTGCATTTCAAGTGATGTACATATTCCTGGTTACCCCTACAACCCCTATCACTTTCCCCTATTCCTTTTTCCTTTATGAGGGTGTTCCTTGACCCACTTACTCACTCCCACCTCACCACTCTAGCATTCTTCTATGTTGGGGCATTAAGCCTCCACAGGGCCCATGGCCTCCACTCCCACTGATGTCAGATAAGACCATCCTCTGCTACATATGTATCTGGAGCCATGGGTCCCCCCATATGAACCCTTTTGTTGGTGATTTAGTCTGGATAGTTGATTATTGTTTTTCCTATGGAATTTTACTGCCATTAATCTCCTTCAGTCCATTCCCTAGCTTTTCCATTGTGGTCCCCAGGATCAGTAGTATGGTTGGCTGTGAGTATCTACATCTGTATTGATCAACAGCTTATAGAACCTTACAGGAAACATCCATACCAAGCTCCTGTCAGCAAGCACATTTTGGTATCAGCAATTGTGTGTAGAGTTGTTTTGGTAGATAGGATGGATTCCAAGGTAGGTAGGTGTCTTGGTGGCCTTTCCTCGGTCTCTGTTCTATTTTTTGTCCCTATCTTTTCTTTGGAGAGGAACATTTCTGGGTTAGCAGTTTTGAGATGAGTGTGTGGCTGCATCCCTCAACATGGGGCCATGCTTATCTACTGGTCCTACCTCCACTTGGTTTCATATTTTAGGGAAAGTCATCCCGGTTTGGTCCTGGGAGTTTCACTTTTCTCTGGTGTCTGAGACTTTCTAGTCTCTAACCCCAGTTTTTCATTCCCCACTGCTCATGTTTGATTCTATTCAATTTTCTGGACATCTGTACTTCTCTCTTATCCCTTCCAATATCTGATCCTAACACCACTTTTTTTCCTCCCAATTCTCTCCCTACCATATCTCTCCCTCCATTTACCTCTTTTTGTGATTATTTTGTTCCTACTTCTATGTAAGATGGAAGCATTTATACTTTGGCCTTCCCCCACTCCTTTTTTTCTTTTCTTTTTTTCTTTTTTTACATTTTTAATTGGATATTCTCTGTATTTACATTTTAGATGCTATCTCCTTTTTCCCAGTCCCATCCCTTTACCATTGCCTCCATGACGGTGCTACCTTTCCCAAACACCCTCTCTCACCTCATCACCTTGGCATTCCCCTACACCTGGAAAATGATTCTTTGCTGGACCAAAGACCTTTCCTCTCATTGATGCCAGACAATGCTGTCCACTGCTGTATATGCACCTGGAGCTATGTGTTTCTCCATGTGAACACATTGGTTGGTGTTTTTGTCTTTGGGAGCTGTGGTGGGTTCCATTAGTTGAATATTTTGTTCTTTCAATACCTTCAACTCCTTCAGTCCTTTTTCTGTCTCCTTCATTGGGGTCCTCTTGTTCATTCTGATGGGTAGCTGCAAGGAGTTGCAGATACTTTCAACACCTTCAGTCCTTTCTCTGGCTCATTCATTGGGGTCCTCTTGTTCAGTCTGATGGTTAGCTGCAAGCATCCTCCTCTGTATGAGTATGGCTCTGGAAGAGCATCTAATTAGACATCCATATCAGGTTCCTGCCAGTAAGCCCTACCTGGCAGCAGCAATAGTATATATGGGATAGATATGGGATGGATTCCCAGGTGACACAGTCTCTGTATAAGATGTCAGGTTGGTAACGATCATTTTAGAATCTGTTGGCTGCAGTTTTGTTTTCTTGACAGTATCCTCAGCCTTACAGAAACTTTGTAATCTCATTAAGTCTCATTTGTCAATATTTGATCTTAGAGCATCAGCCATTAGTGTTCTGTACAGGAAATTTTCTCCTGTGCCTATGTGTTCTAAGGTTTTCCCTACTTTCTTTCCCAATAATTTCAGTGTACCTGGCTTAATGTGCAGATCTTTGATCCACTTGCACTTGAGCTTTGTACAAGGGAATAAGAAAGGGTCTATTTTCATTCTTCTGCATGCTGAGTGCCAGTTAGACTAACACCATATGTTGAATAGGCTATCCTTTTTCCTTTGAATGTTTACAGTTCCTTTATCAAAAATAAACTGACCATATATGTGAGCACTCATTTTTGGATCATCTATTCTATTCCATTGATCCACATGCCTATGTTTCTACCAGTACCATGCAGTTTTTAGCACAATTGCCTTGTAATATAGCTTGAGGTCAGGGATAGTGCTTTCTGTTTCAAGAATTATCTTGGATTCTGGGTTTCTTTATAGTAAGAGAACACTGACCAAAAACTATCTTAATTACCCACCTTTATAGAACATATTATAATAGTGTAGCTCCTTTACAGAGTGAGAGGGAATAAAAAGCCAAGTATCTCTCCTAGAATTTTTCAGTATTGTCCTTCTGTATAAAGGGATACAAAAATTGTGGTATATTTACACAATGGAGTACTACTCAGCTATTAGAAATGATGACTATGAAATTCTTAAGAAAATTGATGTATCTAAAGAAGATCATCCTGAGTGAGGTAACCCAGTCACAAAAGAACAGACACAATATGTAGTCAATGATAATTGGATACTAGACCGAGAAAACTTTCAATAGTCAAGAAAAAAATCACAGACTGTATGAAGCTCAAAAAAAAAAAAGGCCAAAAATTTAAAGCCTCAGTTTTCTTAGAAAAAACAAACAAACAAAAAAACAAAAAACCACTATACCACCCTCTCAGAGTGAGGTACACATAGACCTTAAGTCATTAATAAATTCAGCTATAAAAATAGCCTTGTGGCAATTTTTGTTATTTAATAATCATTAATAATCAATTATAATAATAATAATAATAATCTTTACACACAAAGAAAACATTGACTATTTCCATGTTACATTTTGTTTTACATATACTTTAGGATCACTGTAAATAGTGAGATTTGAATGAATGCTATCAAACTTTAAAAAAAATCAATTACTGAAAAAAATATTTCATATTGTTTTATGCTAAAATGCTTTTAATAATTTGTACATGTATCTCGGTTTTTTTAAAATAAAGTTGTAAGAAAAAAAACAAAAATAAAAACAAAAACAAAACACCTGCCAAGAATAAACAGCCGTATTCCACGAAAATCTAAAACTTACGAAAGACACAGGTTGAATTAAGAGTGCTAAAAATACACAAGGAAAAGGGTTTGATGCAGCTATGTAAGGGAGCAGTAAACCTGAACTCAGTGAAATTTCTAAGAAATTTATGAGAAACCAAAAGTATTTTTCGGTATATATGTGAATTTTTCATAAGAAGGGAAAGTTCCTATGTCAATATAGGACAATGAATTCTAGATTTACATATGGATAGACCCTCTCAAACAACTTCAGTGTCATGGTAATCATCCTGATGCACATACCTTATTTGTATAACAGTTATATTCTGAATAACCACAGATGGGTTGGAAGGGTGATGAAGGCTGGAGACAGTACAGCAACTGTCTGGCTCTATGCTTTATGGATCTGAAAGGTGAGCAATATTTATGTCTAGAACTAGGGGGAATTCTGCACAGTCTATCTACTGAGCATTAATTTTAGTTGATTACTTTCTGCACTGAGCCTTCACAAGACTAGGCCAATCATCATGAGAATAATAGTCAGAGGTGCACAGAAACCTACACCTGGAGCTGAGTCATTAGCAAAGGACAGATTCTGGAAGATGGAGTGTAAATGTGGTAAGATCTATCCTCAGTGGTAAAAGAATCAGTCTCTATTGGACAGCTGTGTACCAGTTATCAAACAGAGAGCCCTAATTAAAGTCACTGGTCACAAAATATATTATCTGTGTTATGAAAAGACACCAATGCCAAAACCACCATGATGAAAGAGAGCCTTTAATTTGAGGCCTGTTCCTTTCATTATTGTCATGGTAGGGAGCATGGTAGGATTCATGGCACTGGAGCAATCTCTAAGAGCTACATCTTGGTTTTGGGATAAAAGATACACTGTGTCTGACCTGGTGTTTGAAAGCTCAAATTTCAAATATCAAATCTACCACAGTGACATATGTTCTTCCAACAAGGCCACATCTTCTATTCCTTTCCAAATACCATACCCTGATAATGAAGTATTCAAACATATGAACGTATTGAGCCATTCTTATTCAAACCACCACAAAAACAAACAAATAGATAGCAAGTTGGAAATGAGGTAACATCAAAAAACAAAAGGACTGAAAAAACTTGTATTAGGACCACAGGCATGAAATTAGAAGTTATCTCTTCACATGAACTAAATAAGATATTGAAGAACAAAAACCACGTATATTCATTCACATGTGAAATTTTCTAGGGAATTTTACACAATACTTTGTGTATGAATAAAAATATGCTGCAAATTTTATAAGCATAGAAAATGTGATCTGATAGCCTCTCCCTATAAGGATAAGGACTTGATCTAATATAGTTAGTCAGATTTTAAAATTATATACATATACTTATATATACATATACGTTTATATGCTTATAACTTATAAAAATTGTTAACAAACTGCTGTAAATTTTATTTTTGTGCATAAACTTAAAATATAGAAAAAAGTAGATATTGTTATTTGCTTCTGTCATGCTCCAGAATTAGGGCAGTATGTGCTCTCTGAAGCTACTTCATAAACAGGACACATGATCTATATTTTATCATTTTTATTCATTCACTCTCAATTCAGGGCAATACAAAATGACTAGAGTAGAATGTGAAATGGTAGTTTGTGAGAAATCATAGTCTCTCTGCTGTTCTTAAAACGTCAAATTGTCTGTAAGCTGTTTGCAGAACGTTTGGCATGTTTACCACTTGCCCACTCCATGCTCTTTCCATTCTGCAGCTATTTAGTTCCATTCCATGTTTACTCTTGTTCATTATTCTTAGAGAGATAGAGGTACTGAGTTATGGTTAGATTTAAGGATTTATACTTTGTAGATCCCAACACTAAATATAATCAGGATTTCTAGGTATAACTCCTAATGTTGAAATCCACTGGACTCGCATTCTCCCATTCATCATTAAAAACTAAACCTCTGTTATAGGTGATTTTTAGTTCTCAGTCACTTGTCTTAAACACAGTTGGAAAAATAGTACCTATACTTTATGCGTATATGTGAGAGTTAAAAATATTAATTTGCCTAACACTTCTCAAAATCAGACTTACTTTGTATTATTATGTCATATAACAGGAAATAGAGACATTGACTTAATAAAGCTAAAGAATCCAAATTACCAGCAGTGTAATTTTTTTTAATGAACAAATAGAGGTTTTATTTCCTTAATTTAAAAATAAAGTTGGGATTTCCTTCATTTTAATCTTTTTCATTTTTATTGGATATTTTATGTATTTATATTTTAAATGTTATCTCCTTTCCCCGTTCCTGCCTCTCCCACTCCTATCCCCATGTTCCCTCTGCTTCCCTGAGGATGCTCCCCTTCCCACTCACCCACTCCCAAGTCACCACCTTGGCATTTACCAACACTAGGGAAAAGATCTTTCATTGACCAAGGGCTTCCTCTCACACTGATGACAAACAATGCCATCCTCTGGTACATATGTGGCTGGTGTCACGGTTCCTTCCAGGTGTATCCTTTGGTTGGTGGTTTAGTCCCTGGGCATTCTGGGGAGTCTAGATGGTTGATATTGTTGTGTATTTTATGGGTTTGCAAACCCCTTCAGCTCCTTCAGTCCCTTTGGTAACTTCTCCATTAGGGTCCCCAAGCGCATTCTGATGGTTAGCTTTAAGCATCCTCATCAGTATCAGTACGACACTGGTAGAACCTCTCAGAAGACATTTAAAACCTGTAATGTATTACATTTTTCTTATATTTTCCCCATGAATAGGGTTAATCTTTTATTTTTTAGAAGTAATTTTTTAACCACTGTGCCATGTTAAAAATGTACTTGAATGTCTAGAATTTTATAAATCTATGGAGACTTTTGCCTTTATCTAGAATCTTTCAGAGAATGACTTGTCTCACTCTTAAATATAGGACTTTGCTTTTTTTAATGTATCCCAATACAAATTGAGAACAGACTTTGTAGGTAGAAGACTCATGGCAAAGAATTATTTTATATGTGGAAGGTGGCAAATGGATGCCCATTATTTATATAGTCACACAAAAACTCCATCTTATGACCAATATAAATAACTTCACAATCATAGTATTCTATGAGGGTGTTGCAAGATTTAAATTGGATGATTTAAAAAGACATGAGTACCTTTATATTTAATTTTATTCATATCTACATATTTATTTATTCTCACTAATATGTCTAAGTTTGTGTTTATCTGAGTATATGCCATCATATGTTGGTGGGAAACCAGGGAGGCAAGAAAAGAAAAGAGAGTTCTCCTGAAATTTAAGTTACAGACAGTTGTCTGCTATCCATGATGCCCACCAAATGAATGCCTAACCCTTCTCTAATTTGTTGTCCTAGATTTCATTTTTATCATCATTTGAGCCTCTTAATTGCACTATGTATTCATTAAACTAATTTTCAAAAAGGCCGCCAGAATGATTTCCAGAGTGGTTGTACCAACTTGCAATGCCACCAACAGTGGAGAAATATTCTTCTATGTCCACATCCTCATCAGCATTTGCTGTCACCTGGGATTTGTTCTTAACCATTCTGACTGGTGTGAGATGGAATCTCTGGGTTGTTTTGTCTTACATTTCCCTGATGTCTAGAGATGTTGAACATTTGTTTAGGTGCTTCTAAACTATTTGGTATTCTTCAGTTGAAAATTCTTTGTTTAGCTTTTTACCACATTTTTAAATAGGATTATTTGATTCTCTGGAGTCTAACTTCTTGAGTTCTTCACATATATTGGATATTAGCCCTCTATGAGAAGTAAGGTTGGTAAAGATCCTTTCCAAATTTGTTGGTTGCCATTTTGTCCTCTTGACAATGTCCTTCTCATTTCTCAATAAACATTCTTCAAAAAAATCAGGCTTCTACTTCAGACCATTTTTGTGCTAACCCTTGAAGTATAAAATGTTCAGTGTCTCCTGGGTTTTTAGTATAGATATACTTTAATATGTCTCTTTTTTTCTGAACATTTAGCCATTCTTTATCTTTTTGATTTTTGATGTTTCAGAATAACTTTCTTTGTGATTACTAAAAGCCATTGAATTTATATAATTTATTTTTACTTTTGTAGTGTTTAATGGTCTTGTTACTGTGTACTATAATGTGTAGACTCTGTTTTGCCTACTGCAATTACTAATGCTATACTTTCTATTACAGTTCCATTATTATTTTCTAGTTTTCCTGGTTGATAGTCTTGTTATAAAACCACTGATTCATGTACATTTTAAGATAAATAACAAAACTGTAATCTTAAAATCTTGAATAATCACTAGGAAAGGGAAATAAAATAAACAGTTATGTAGGGATGGAAGTATGTGGTAGAATGGAAAGATCACACAGGGAGAAAGTAAGGGAAGAGGGGACAAGGATGGAAATATAAGAATAGTTGACTAAAGCTAAAAGCCATTTGAAAAGAAGAATGACAACTTAATAGAAGAGGGGAGACAGAAACTCAACTGAGCATCTTTTGTCACCAAATGAACCTTAAGTAGAAGAAATGAATTACATGTAGTGAGTTGTTTTCCAAATGAATTTCATCTTAACCGTCAAAGAGCCCAGTTCATTAACAAAGCTATATTGGTTATTTCCTACAAAGTGACAGCAATTACCTATTGTTGCAGATGTTACCTACATCTAATTGAACATGGAGACGTGCAGCTGTTGCCTACATAGTACTTTCATGTCTACAAGCTAATGTTTTGGTATTGAAAGACATTCTGCATATGAGCAAAATGGAAATATAAGCACAAATCAGGTAAAAATGTTTTTGTCTACAATGGCATCCTGCTTACAAGATATGGTGCTGAAATGGTGATATAAATCTTTTGGGTGTAACCAATCAGTGTTGTATTTGACTCAAGACTCACTCCACTCGGTATCTAACACTGCTTGGTTTACCAAGTATGTGGAACTAGATATACCAAAGACCTAGGGTAAAGCACAATAATTTTGATCTAGGAAAGGGAAAAAAAAGCAAAAACAAAAACAAAAACAAAAAAACTCAAAATACTCTAGTGATAAAATGACTCCTGATGATATTGTGCTATATACAGATCAGTCAGTATTTTGTTCCGCCATTAACAGAGAATTTTATTACTGTAGCAGATGGAAAAAAAATACGTAGACCCAAAACCAGATATTATTCAGAGAGTGAGAGACCTTGAAACACTCTGACTTAAATGGGATATCATCATCAAATCCCTCCCCTTAAGGCACATGGAAGCAGAAACTGCATAAGAGGCAGATAGAATGGAGGACACCAAAAAAAAAAAAAAAAAAAAAAAAAAAAAAAAAAAAAAAAAAAAAAAAACAAGGTCTTTTAAATACAGCAGAATCAATGCATATATGAATTCACAGAGATTGTGGCCATATACATAGGGCCTGTAAAGCTCTACACCAGATATTCTCCCCAAGCCAAAAGATAGCCTGTCCCAGAAGCTATCTCAAATTGTTACCCATTTTCAAATAATTTTTTTTCAAGGTAGTCTCACTGGGAACATAAACTATTCTTAAAAATAAGTTAAATGTCCAGCCATCTAGATCTTGTATTTCAATATTTGCTTCTGAAAAAGTGAGTCATGTCCTTATTTGTTTGGGTTAGAAGGTCATATTTAATTTATATAAATTAGAGAAAATAAAATTTTTAAAGGCACATAGACTGCATAAGAATTTTCCATGATTGAGGCTTACATTCTAGTACAAAACATTTAGTGTACAATTATTTCATGTTTTTTTTTAATTCAACATATATTAATAGAATTGATCATCAGAATCTGAATTCTATTTGTTCTGAATAGCTGACAGCAGTAGGGTAATTGTTTTCTAAAACCCATTCAGCTCCATGCCCCCTCCAAAAATTCCAAATTTGAACTCTGTTAGAATCAGATCCCTATTTGGTTTGTTTATAAATCTGAGACTTTTATTAGTCCTAAATATAATGCTAATTATATGTAAGACTAATATGACTAGTCTTAAATGCAAACTGGCTTCATTACCCTGCTGGTCATAAAAATCATATTCCCTTTTACATATACACTTAAGCTACTTTTTGTTTCTTATAGGTTATTATTAGACAAGGCACATATCTATCAAACTCCTGTATTATTTTTGTGTGGTTTGCTAAAGAGTTTTAAGTCAGGTATGGGCTTTAACATCTACTCTCTGTGCATAAGTATCAACATGCTTTTAAATAACTCACCAACATTGATCATATTTTATATTCTTAAAAAAGAAAACCCCCATTAACTGACTGATAATGCTGACTGGGCTTCTACTACAGAAGAGATATTTGTGTGCACCATTTGATCTTAGGTTCTGCATGTTTATTAATTATAGAACTGAGTGTAACTTCACACTACAACATATAAACATCTTGTCATACACTATCTCTTCATGATAAAATGAGCATACCATACCTCAAAATCAACTTCTGCAATGAAAAAATTCTATAGATATGTTTTATTGTTAATTTTCTTACTGATCGTTTTTTGATGGCCAATATAGCAGCAGATGTTTTGAAATATGTATATATATATATATATATATATATGATCAACTTTTCTCTCTTATACTGCTGGGCATGTGAATGTCCATGAGGACTTAATTTTACATATAGAAGTAAAAATACATTAAACTAAAAAATGCTGATAATGAGTATCAACTTCTTACCATGGGAAGAACCTACCAATTGGTCATTCATTACCAAATATTCATCCTAGGAAACATACATAAAAGTAAACTTATGCTGTCAGAGCATGATAATTTTATGGGTATACACAAGCACGTGTGTGTGTATACATATGTATGTCATATGTATATATATAGTAACTATATATATATATATAGTTAAATTAGACATGTCAAAACAATTAATGGAAATTTAGGCTGTGAATTTGAAAGAGGAAAGGGAGTGTATGGAAGATTTTAAAGAGAGAAAAAAAAAGAAATGGCAGAACCATATAATTATGTTTATATTACAATCTCATAAATTAAATGGTAAGCATAATTAAGTTAAATAAGCAATTAAAAAATAGAATACAGACAGAAGCTGGAAGTTCTGGTAGGACTTTCTGTCACTCGGTGGAGAATTATATATTTTGTCATAGAACACCAAAATGTATTTTCATTAGATGAATCATAGCACCTGCCTGATATTTTCTTCCTGACTGCTGATGAAAAGTAAAACATTTAAGAAATATTTGAAGGGATTTAAAATTATTAAAAGGAGAATAATATTGATTTAAATTGAAGAAAGAATTTCAACTTAGCTACAAAGCTTCAATGGTGGCACCTTTTAAAAAAAGCTTCCCTATGTCATACCTTCTGCATATATGACTCAGGGAACACATAAGAGTAGGCACAGAAAGATTGTAAGAGCCAGCGTACCTGGAAGTTCACTCTGAAACACTTTCTTCTAGAATGAAGTAAATTACAAAGATTGTTTTTAAAGACAAGAAACACAACCTCATAGATACACATAAATACATATGTGAATTCACCAAGCAAAATTTCTGTATAATTCCAGTTGAGATTAGAAAATTTGTTCTTGGCTTATTTGAACAGTTATACATCACTTAGTAAGGGTTTTTATTTCTGCATAAATTATCATGAACAAGAAGCAAGTTGGGGAGAAATGGAATTATTCAGCCTACATTTCCATATTGCTGTTCAGCACCAAAAGAATTCAGGACTGGAACTCAAGCAGGTCAAGAAGCAGGAGCTGTTGAAGAGGCCCTGAAGGGATATTATTTCCGGGGTTGCTTCCCCTGGCTTGTTCAACTCCATGGTCACCAACCTAGAGACGGCACTATCCACAATGAACCGTACCCTCTTTTCTTTACTTTTGAGATTGAGATCTAAAAAGTAAAAAAGAATAAAAACAAAGCTTGAAAATATTTTATTATGTTTCTTATCTCTTACAGGAATCATATAAATTTTTTTTCAAGAAGAATCCACTTAACTCTGTAAATTTCATTTTTATTTTGGCTTCAAAGAAAAATATGATTCTCTTACATAGATCCTGCCTTGGGAAAAATGTAATTTTGTTCATTATATCAAGCATTAAGATATTGTGAAGTTTAATACAGCAATTGTTGATTTCAGCTATCACCTCCAGATGACTGATTGGTATTACTTAATTAGAAACAGAAAATCTCCTTGTTTAAATTATATATTTCTCTCTGTGTTTGTTTTTTTATATTTCCTGAATTTTATGTCCTCCACAACAATGTGTGTGTGTGTGTGTGTGTGTGTGTGTGTGTGTGTGTGTGAGTGTGGGGGGCTATGAGTGTGTGTGTGTGTGTGTGTATGTGTGTGTGGGGTGTGAATGTGTGTGCTAGTGTGTGTGTGAGTGTGTGTGGGTATGTGAGTGTGTGTGTGTTTGAATGTGTGTGAGTGTGTGTGAATCTGTGTGAGTGTGTGTGTGGGGATATGTGAGTGTGTGTGTGAGTGTGTGGGGTGTGAGTGTGTTTGTGTGTGTGTGAATGTGGGTGTGTGTAAGTGTGTGTGTGGTGTGTGTGTGTGTGAGAGAGAGAGAGTGTGTGTGTGTGTGTGTGTGTGTGTGAGTGTGTGTGTGTTCTGACTATTCTCTCACTTTGCTCACTGCCATTTTATGCAACTGAAAATTGCCAAGTAACAAGTCATACATACCAATATGGCTTTATATTCAAAGAATTATGTTACAAAATAAAGATCATCATTCCAAGATTGTTTTATACATTAATTGATTAGTTTAATATTATAATTGTGTCATTAGTTTGTCATTATTTTGTTATTATTTTGCAATTTACTTTTCATTTCCTGATGTTTTACTTGATTTGATGATGCATCTGTTATATTCAATATTATTGTTTGGTTTGGTCTTTAGTTTTAGTCATTTTTGTAGTACAGTAATAACTGAGCAATTTTCTTTTTTAAATTATTGGACTATTTTTTTTTACTTATTGTGAAATCAAAGCTCATTAGTGCATAGGGTTGTAAGTCAGTGAGAGGTCAAGTGCTGAGAATGTGAAGCAAGGAATTAATAGTCTCAGTAGTTAGGCAAATAGGCCAACACCTCTACTAATTATTACACTGGCTTATGTAGAGAAGAAGCAAAGAATGAAATTACCTTTCTTGTATAAAATAAAATGTTAACAAATAGTGCTATTAGTATGTTTTACTATCTTTTATTAAAATGGGAACTAAACCTGTTGAAAGCATTTTAACTAAGAAAGCTATTATTTTTAACTCTTCTAGGGAAATTTTATTAAAATTATGTTTTACCTTGCATTAATGTGGATTCTATATCTAGTATATGTGTGTTTTTGCATGTACATGTGTTTATGAGTAAACATGCAAGCAAGCACAGAGACTACCTGTGTTTAACTGGTATACTTTTGACCCACTTGTACTACTCACAAGAAAATACACAAAGATCTTTATATCTTACAAGAAAAATACCTGAAGAGTCATATTTATTTCTATTAAATTTAAAATATCTAGGAAATAAATGTATTCACCTGATTAATAGGTTGTGAAGATGTGAACTATACACATAGCTGATAATACTCAATTTTAAAGAGAAATATATTGTAAAATTTGTAGATTAGTGACAAAACTTATTTAAAAATTGGAAGTTAAATGTGGATAATAGGTAGAAAACAAATCATTCTTAATAATGTATCTTTATGTAAAATGTTCAAGCATATAACAAACATTTATAAATCCAAACAACATATTAAGATTATATTAATATGTTTACAGAATTTGTTTTATAAAATGAGTTGCTGAGTTCCCAAAGATAAAGGCAAGGTGAGAAGGCGATCCGAGTAGCCAGGAGGCAGAGAGATCTCTGTACAGTTGCCACGGATATCCCGCCCATGCGCTGACTAAAACAGGGACCAGGAACCCAGCATTGGGACCTCTGTTCCCACCCGGTGGCTTTCGGGTGCAGAACAGGGCTCGGACCATTCACTACCTGGACCAGCAGAGATCCAGGGACACAAACCAGGTACAAGGGAAAGGCAAGAACTTATCACTGACAACAAGATGGCAAGAGGAAAGGGAAAGAGCATAGACCAAGGAAACCAAGACAACCTGGCAACACCACTACTTAGCTCTCCCATCACAGCAAACAGCTGAATGCCAAACACTCCAGAAAAAGAAGACAAAAACCTAAAATCTTACGTCAAGAAAATGACAGAGATCCTTAAACAAAAACAGGAGGAAAAGCAAAAAGAATCGGAAGCTTTTGAAGAGAAATAAGAAAATCACTCAAAGAACTCCAAGAACTAGAAGAAAACAGAACCAAAGAGATGACAGCATGGAAGAAAAAATTTAAAACGGAAATTGACACAATAAAGAAAACACTAAAGGAGATAACCCTAGAGATAGAACACCTAAAAAAAAAAAAAATCAGGAGCCAGAGAAGCAAGCATTTCCAATAGACTACAAGAGATGGAAGAGAGAATCCCAGGAGCTGAAGACAACATTCAAAACATAGACAAAACAGCCAGAGAAGATGCAAAAACCAAAAAACTCCTAACCCAAAATGTCCAGGAAATCCAGGACAAAATGAGAAGACTGAACCTAAGGAAAATAGGAATAGATGAGGGAGAAGAGTATCAAATAAGAGGCACAGTAAATATCTTCAACAAAATCATAGAAGAAAACTTCCCTACCTTCAAGAATAAGATCACCACGATCATAAAAGAAGCCTTCAGAACTCCAAATAGTTTGGACCAGAAAAGAAATAACTCCCGACACATAATAGTAAAAACACTAAGTGACCAAAGCAAAGAAAGAATACTAAAAGCAGTAAGGGAAAATGGTCAGGTAACATATAAAGGCAGGCCAATCAGACTCACACCCGATTTCTCAACAGAGACTATGAAAGCTAGAAGAGCCTGGACAGACATCATGCACACCCTAAGAGAACACAAGTGCCAGCCCAAGCTGCTATACCCAGCAAAACTATCAATCACCATCTATGGAGAGATGAAGATATTTCAAGACAAATCAAAATTTACACAATATCTGACCACAAACCCAGCACTACAAAGAATTATAGGTGGAAAAGCCAATACAATGAGGGAAAATACAGCCTGGTAAAAACAAGATAACTCCTAAACAAGAAAACTAAAAGAAGAAAAAGACACAGACAGAACTCAACTCAAAAAAGCAATAATGGCAGGAAACAGAAACAACTATTCCTTGATATCTATTAACGTAAATGGATTCAACTCCCCAATAAAAAGACATAGGCTATCAGAATGGATACAAAAACAAAATCCAGCCTTTTGCTGCATACAGGAAACTTATCTCAGAGACAAAGACAGACACTATCACAGAGTTAATGGGTGGGAAAAAAACTTCCAAGCAAACATCTCCAAGAAGCAAGCTGGAGTGGCTATTCTAATACCTAATAAAGCAAATTTTCAACGAAAAGTTATCAAAAAAGATAAGGAAGGACACTTTTTACTCATTACTGGGGAAACCGGTCAGGAGAAACTCTCAATCCTTAACACATGTGCTCCAAATAAAAAAGCACCCACATTCATAAAAGTAATCCTACAAAAGATCAAAAAATATATTTCACCTTACACAATAACAGTGGGAGACTTTAATACCCCACTCTCACCAATGAACAGATCATGGAAACAGAAACTAAACAAGGACACTGCAAAACTAGCAGAGACATTGAACCAACTAGAATTATTATATATATAGAACATATTATCCTAAAGTAAAAGAATATACCTTCTTCTCAGCACCCCATGGCACCTTCTCGAAAATTGACCACATAACTGGACACAGAACGAGCCTCCAATGATATAAGAAGATTGAAATACTCCCATGCATCCTCTCAGATCAGCATGGACTACAGCTTATCTTTAACAACAACAAAGACAACAAAAAGCCCACATACACATGGAAACTAAACAACACTCTGTTAAATGATAGCAGGGTCAAAGAAGAAATAAAAAAAGGAATTAAGGACTTTCTAGAATTTAACGAAAACGAAAACACAACATACCCAAACCTACGGGATGCAATGAAAGCAGTACTGAGAGGAAAACTTATAGCCCTACGTGCTTCAAAAAAGAAACTGAAGAGAGCTTACATCAGCAACCTGACAGCACAGCTAAAGCCCTAGAACAGAAGCAAGCAGATATACCCAAAAAGAGTATATGGCAAGAAATAATCAAAATTAGGGAAGAAATAGACCAAATAGAATCAAAAAGAACCATTGAAAAAATCAACAAAACAAAGAGTTGGTTCTTTGAGAAAATCAACAAGATTGATAAACCCCTAGCAAGACTAACTAGAGGGCAAAGAGAGAGTATACAAATTAAAAAAATCAGAAAGGAAAGTGGGGACATAACAACTGAAACTGAGGAAATTCAAGAAATCATCAGATCCTACTACAAAAACTTATACTCCACAAAATTGGAAAATCTGGAGGAAATGGATGAATTCCTATACAGATACGAGGTCCCAAAGTTGAACCAGGGTCAAGTAAACCATCTAAATAACCCTATAACACCTAAAGAAATAGAAGAAGTCATTAAAGTCTCCCAACCAAAAAAAGCCCAGGTCCAGCCGGGTTCAGTGCAGAATTTTATCAGACAATTATTGGGGATATAACACCAATACTCTCCAAACTATTCCAAAAGATAGAATCAGATGGAATACTACCTAACTCAATTTTTGAGGCTACAATAACCCTTGTACCTAAACCACACAAAGACCCTACAAGGAAAGAGAACTTCAGACCAATCTCATTTATGAACATTGACACAAAAATACACAACAAAATCCTTGCAAACTGAATCCAAGAACACATCAAAATGATCATTCATGATGACCAAGTAGGCTTCATCCCTGGGTTGCAGGGATGGTTTAATATAAGGAAATCCATCAATGTAATCCACCATATAAACAAACTCAAAGAATAAAATCACATGGTCATCTCACTAGATGCTGAGAAAGCATTTGACAAAATCCAACACCCCTTCATGTTAAAAGTCCTAGAAAGAACAGGAATCCAAGGTTCATACCTAAACATAATAAAAGCAATATACAGCAAACCAACAGCTTACATCAAACTTAATGTTGAGAAACTTGAAGTAATCCCACTAAAATCAGGGATGCGACAAGGCTGCCCACTCTCCCCCTACCTATTCAACATAGTACTTGAAGTCCTGGCTGGAGCAATTAGACAGCAAAAAGAGATCAAGGCGATACAAATAAAAAAGCAAGAGATAAAAACATCACTCTTTGCTGATGACATGATAGTGTACTTAAATGACCCCAAAAACTCCACTAGAGAACTCCCACAGCTGATAAACAAGTTCAGCAAAGTGGCTGGATACAAAATCAAATCAAACAAATCAGTAGTCTTCCTATACTCAAAGGACAAACATGTTGAGAAAGAAATTAGGGAAAAGTTACCCTTCACTATCTTCACAAAAATTATGAAATACCTTGGTGTGACTCTAACTAAGTAAGTAAAGGATCTGTACTACAAGAACTTCAAACTTCTAAAGAAGGAAATTGAGGAGGATCTCAGAAATTGGAAAGATCTCCCATGATCATGGATTGGAAAGATCAACATTTTAAAAATGGCCATCCTACCAAAAGCAATCTATAGATTCAACGCAATCCCCATCAAAATTCCAACCCAGTTCTTCATGGAATTGGAAATATCAATGTGCAATTTCATATGGAACATCAAAAGACCTAAAATAGCTAAATCCATCCTCAACAACAAGAAAACATCTGCAGGAATCACTATCGCTGACCTCAAGATATCCTACAAGTCAATTGTTCTGAAAAATGCATAGTACTGGTACAGAAATAGACATGTGGAACAATGGAATAGAATAGAAGATCCAGAAATGAGCCCTCACATATATGGTCACCTGATTTTTGACAATGAAGCCATAAACATTCTAGGGAAAAATGACAGCCTATTCAACAAATGGTGCTGGTAAAACGGGCACTCAACATGCAAAAGAATAAAAATAGACCCTTTCTTATCTCCTTGTACAAAGCTCAAATGTAAGTGGATTAAAGATCTCCACATTAAACCAGATACACTTAAACTATAAGGCAAGAAAGTAGGAAAAACTTTAGAACATATAGGCACAGGAGAAAATTTTCTGAACAGAATACCAATGGCTCAAGCTCTAAGGTCAAAGACTAACAAACGGGACATAATGAGATTGCAAAGTTTCTGTAAGGCTAAGGACATTGTCAAGAAAACAAAATGGCAGCCAATAGAATGGGAAAAGATTTTTATCAACTCCACATCTGATAGAGGCCTAATATCTAAGGTATACAAAGAACTCAAAAAGCTAGACACCAGAGAATCAAATAACCCTATTAAAAATTGGGGAACAGAGCTAAACAAAACATTCTCAGCAGTGGAACATTGAATGGGGAAGAAACATCTGAGGAAGTGCTAGACATCCTTAGCCATCAGGGAAATGCAAATCAAAACAACCCTGAGATTCCACTTCAAACCAGTCAGATTGGCCAAGATCCAAAACTCAGATGACAACAGATGCTGGCGAGGTTGTGGAGAAAGTGGAGCCCTTCTCCACTGTTGGTGGGGTTGTAAACTGATGCAACTTTCTGGAAATCAGTCTGGCGATTCCTCAGAAAATTGGACATAGTATGACCTCAAGATCCAGCTATTCCACTTTTGGGCATATACTCCAGTGATACTCCAATATACAAGAAAGATTCATGCACCACAATGTTCATAGAAGCTCTATTTATAATAGCCAGAAGATGTAAAGAACCCAGATGTCCTTCAGTAGATGAATGGATACAAAAATTGTGGTATATTTATACAATGGAGAACTACTCAGCTATGAGAAACAATGAGTTAACCAAATTCTTAAGAAAATGGTTGCATCTAGGGAATATCATCCTGAGTGAGATAACCCAGTCACAAAAGAACAGACATAATATGCAGTCACTGATAGTGGGATGCTAACTCCATAGGCTCGGACTACCCCAGAAACAACTCACATACTGTGTGAAGTTCAAGAAAAAAAGCATACAAAACAAAACAACAACAACAAAAAAAATAATGCTCAATCCTTACACACCAAGAAATCGTTGACTAATTCTGTGTTACATCCTGTTTTACATGTACTTTTTGCTCATTGTAAGTAGTAAGACCTTAATGCAGAGTATCAAACCTTAAAAAAAAGGAAAACAAATAGCCAAGCACTGGCACAATTGTATATGTATACATTTATGCAGAAATTTTTTCTTTTATCTTTGTTTTTTAAAATAAAGTTTAAAATATATAAATAAATAAATAAAATTGTACTAATCTATGAATATATATATATATATATATATATATATATATATATATATATATATATATATTTAGAATACAACTTATCTAAATATTCTCAACCAAATATAAACAGTAAAATTTCCACCTTGGCTTTACTCAATACCCATCTGTAGCTTTTAGATAAATCTATGCTCTCAGGCATGATTTCATACCCACTCATTAGGATTCAGTTCCGCAGTACCTTTCATATAACTATTGGACCAATGAACTTTTCTTGTCTCGTAGTTGTACATCATAGCACACCAGGTCTAACGTAAACAAGGTGGTTAATGGGCATCTGTATCTACCAATGAAGTGCATGATGTTTAAGCTTCTATTCTGTATTTACCCTGCCTAGATTTTAGCATTTTATAAATGCATATGTCATAATGGGTCTTTGTGACAATTTTAGATATCTTCTCTCACTGAAGTTCTGATATTTAATATAGGGAATACTTTATTTTAAACTCTTACTATTTTGTAAAGGTATTATATTTGACTCAAATCTTATAAATTATGAAGTAATTTTCTATATATGAATAACAGGCTGTTCAAGCTACATTTTTACTTATTGAGTGTGTTTTCCCAGTGAATCACTATGGCACACCATAAAAATTTTGTTTATGTAATGGAGAGAGAAAACTTATTGACACCCATTTTCATCGACTAATATGTTCATCAACTTTTTCAGGGTTACATTATCATGCTTATAAAAGCTTCATAACATTTTCTTGAAATCGGGTCATTATAGTTTGTGAAGATAAAATTATAGTATGTATTTCTGGCTCAACTGTTTTTTGATAATTTTTATGAGATATTTTTACTTACATTTCAAATGTCATTCCCATTCATGATTTCCTTTTCAGAACTCCATATACTGTGACACATACTGTTATTTCTATGATGGTGCTCCCTCAATCACCGACCCAGCCACCATTTCCTCCTCCTGCACATTATTGCCAGCATCGGATATCATACGAGATTTTATCTTAACCGTTCTGACTGGTGTGAGGTAAAATCTCATGGAAGTTTTGATTTGCGGTTCCCTGAAAACTAAGAATGTTGAATATTGCTTTAAGTTTTCTCAGCCATTTGATATTTCTCAGGTCAGCATTATTTGTTAGCTCTGTACACAATTTGTAATAGGATTATTTGATTCTTTGGAGTCTGATTTCTTCACTCCTTTAATTATTAGATATTAGCTGTCTATCAGGTATAGAAATAATAAAAACCTTTGCCCAATCTATTGGTTGCTATTTTCTCCTGTTGAGTGTCTTTTACCTCATAAAAGGTAATCCGTTTTGTGAGGTAAAATTTGTCTATATGATCTTACAGCGTAAGTCTTTTTTTTTTTTTTTTTTTTTTTTTTTGTCTTCAAAACAAGATTTATTTTTTTTTAACATGAAAATACATGGAAAATACATTGGTCTCTTATCTGTTACAAATAAGACTCAAATTATTAATCATAACAAGAAGTGTTTCTTGAGATATTTCCATCTACACAAAAGACTAACAGCTTATTATTTTTTTTAAAGATTTTAAACATTTTTTGCTTAAAATTATACATTTTTGTCAGTACTGTTTTTTCAGACATTAAAATAAATTTTACATAAAACCATGTGAATATGTTTTTTAGTCAGTACTTGATTTTTTTCAAGGGCTTGACAGTATGCATTGAAAACGTACTAGTTGCAATAAGCGTAAAGTACATGCAAAACAAAACGCAACATGGAAATAGTCAAAGTCTTCTTGTTTTGTGAATATATGTATAGTTTTTGTTTTCTTTATTTCTTGGACTTCATACAGTCTGTGAGTTGTTTCTGGGGGAGTGCAAGCCTCTGAGGTTAGCATCCCACTATCAGTGACTGAATATTATGTCTGTTCTTTTGTGACTGGGTTATCTCACTCAGGATGATCTTCTCTAGATGCAGCCATTTACTTAAGAATTTGGTTAAGGCATTGTTTCTGGTGGCTGAGTAGTATTCCATTGTGTATATGTACCACAATTTTTGTATCCATTCGTCTTCTGAAGGACATCTGGGTTCCTTCCAGCTTCTGGCTATTATAAATAGAGCCGCTATGAACATTGTGGTGCATATATCTTTGTTGTGTATTAAAGTGTCTCTGGGGTATATGCCCAGAAGTGGAATAGCTGGGTCTTCAGGTAGTACTATATCCAATTTTCTGAGGTATCGCCAGACAGATTTCCAGAGTGGTTGTATTAGCTTGCAACCCCACCAACAGTGGAGAAGTGTTCCTATTTCTCCGCAGCCTCGCCAGCATCTGCTGTCATCTGAGTTTTGGATCTTGGCCAATCTGACTGGTGTGAGGTGGAATCTTAGGGTTGTTTTGATTTGCATTTCCCTGATGGCTAAGGATGTCGAGCACTTCCTCAGATGTTTTTCGGCCATTCAGTGTTCCTCAACTGAAAATGATTTGTTTAGCTCTGTACCCCATTTTTAATAGGGTTATTTGATTCTCTGGTGTCTAGCTTTTTGAGTTCCTTGTACACCTTGGATATTAGGCCTCTATCTAATGTGGTGTTGGTAAAGATCTTTTCCCATTCTGTTGGTTGCCGTTTTGTTTCCTTGACGATGTCCTTAGCCTTACAGAAACTTTGCAATCTCATTAAGTCCCATTTGTTAATCTTTGACCTTAGAGCTTGAGCCATTGGTGTTTTGTTCAGGAAATTTTCTCCTGTGCCTATGTGTTCTAAGGTTTTCCCGACTTTCTCATCTAATAGTTCCAGTGTATCTGGTTTAATGTGGAGATCTTTAATCCACTTACACTTGAGCTTTGTACAAGGAGATAAGAACGGATCTATTTTCATTCTTTTGCATGTTGAGTGCCAGTTGGACCAGCACCATTTGTTGAATAGGCTGTCCTTTTTCCATTGAATGTTTACTGCTCCTTTGTCAAAAATCAGGTGACCATATACATGAGGGCTCATTTCTGGATCTTCTATTCTATTCCATTGATCCACATGCTATTTCTGTACCAGTACCATGCAGTTTTCAGCACAATTGCCTTGTAATAAAGCTTGAGGTCAGTGATAGTGATTCCCGCAGATGTTTTTTTGTTGTTGAGGATGGATTTCGCTATTCTAGGTCTTTTGTTATTCCATATGAAATTGCACATTGATCTTTCCAATTCCATGAAGAACTGGGTTGAATTTTTATGGGGATTGCATTGAATCTGTAGATTGCTTTTTTAGGATGGCCATTTTTAAGATGTTGATCTTTCCAATCCATGAGCATGGGAGATCTTTCCATTTTCTGAGATCCTCCTCAATTTCTTTCTTTAGATGTTTGAAGTTCTTATCATACAGTTCCTTTACTTCCTTAGTTAGAGTCACACCAAGGTATTTCATAGTTTTTGTAACTATTGTGAAGGGTACCTTTTCCCTAACTTCTTTCTCCACATTTTTGTCCTTTGAGTATAGGAAGGCTACTGATTTGTTTGAGTTAATTTTGTATCCGGCCACTTTGCTGAACTTGTTTATCAGCTGTAAGAGTTCTCTGGTGGAATTTTTGGGGTCACTCAAGTACACTATCATGTCATCGGCAAAGAGTGATGTTTTTATCTCTTCCTTTCCGATTTGTATCCCCTTGATCTCCTTTTGCTGTCTAATTGCTCCAGCCAGGGCTTCCAGTACTATGTTGAATAGGTAGGGAGAGAGTGGGCAGCCTTGTCGAGTCCCTGATTTTAGTGGGATTGCTTCAAGTTTCTCGCCATTAAGTTTGATGTTGGCTGTTGGTTTGCTGTATATTGCTTTTATTATTTTTAAATATGGGCCTTGGATTCCTGTTCTTTCCAGGACTTTTAACATGAAGGGGTATTGGATTTTGTCGAATGCTTTCTCAGCATCTAGTGAGATGACCATGTGATTTTGGTCTTTAAGTTTGTTTATATGGTGGATTACATTGATGGATTTCTTTATGTTAAACCATCCCTGCATCCCAGGGATGAAGCCTACTTGGTCATGATGAATGATGGTTTTGATGTGTTCTTGGATTCGGTTTGCAAGGATTTTGTTGAGTATTTTTGCATCAATGTTCATAAGTGAGATTGGTCTGAAGTTCTCTTTCCTTGTAGCATCTTTGTGTGGCTTAGGTACGAGGGTTATTGTAGCCTCAAAAAATGAGTTGGGTAATATTCCATCTGATTCTATCTTTTGGAATAGCTTGGCGAATATTGGTGTTTTATCCCCAATAAATGTCTGATAAAATTCTGCACTGAACCCGTCTGGACCTGGGCTTTTTTTGGTTGGGAGGCTTTTGATGACTTCTTCTATTTCTTTAGGTGTTATAGGGTTATTTAGATGGTTTACTTGGTCCTGGTTCAACTTTGGGACCTTGTATCTGTCTAGGAATTCGTCCATTTCCTCCAGATTTTCCAATTTTGTGGAGTATAAGTTTTTGTAGTAGGATCTGATGATTTCTTGAATTTCCTTAGTTTCAGTTGTTATGTCACCACTTTCCTTTCTGATTTTGTTAATTTGGATACTCTCTCTTTGCCCTTTAGTTAGTCTGGCTAGGGGTTTATCAATCTTGTTGATTTTCTCAAAGAACCAACTCTTTGTTTTGTTGATTTTTTCAATGGTTATTTTTTGTTTCTATTTGGTCTATTTCTGCCCTAATTTTGATTATTTCTTGCCGTCTACTCTTTTTGGGTATATCTGCTTCTTTTTGTTCTAGTGCTTTTAGCTGTGCTGTCAGGTTGCTGATGTGAGCTCTCTCCAGTTTCTTCTTGGAATCACTTAGGGCAATGAGTTTTCCTCTCAATACTGCTTTCATTCCATCCCATAGGTTTGGGTATGTTGCGTTTTCGTTTTCGTTGAATTCTAGAAAATCCTTAATTTCTTTCTTTATTTCTTCTTTGACCCTGCTATCCTTTAACAGAGTGTTGTTTAGTTTCCATGTGTATGTGGGCATTTTGTTGTCTTTGTTCTTGTTAAAGACCAGTCGTAGATCATGGTGATCTGAGAGGATGCATGGGAGTATTTCAATCTTCTTATATCGATGAAGGCTCGTTCTGTGTCCAATTATGTGGTCAATTTTCGAGAAGGTGCCATGGGTTGGTGAGAAGAAGGTGTATTCTTTTACTTTAGGATAGTATGTTCTGTATATATCTATTAATTCTAGTTGGTTCAAAATCTCTGCTAGTTTTGCAGTGTCCTTGTTTAGTTTCTGTTTCCCTGATCTGTTCATTGGTGAGAGTGGGGTGTTAAAGTCTCCCACTATTATTGTGTGGGGTGAAATGTATTTCTTGAGCTTTAGCAGAGTTTCTTTTATGAATGTGGGTGATTTTTTATTTGGAGCATATATGTTAAGGATTGAGAGTTCCTCCTTACAGATTTCCCCGGTAATGAGTAAAAAGTGTCCTTCTTTATCTTTTTTGATAACTTTTGGTTGGAAATTTACTTTATTCGATATTAGAATAGCCACTCCAGCTTGCTTCTTGGAGCTGTTTGCTTGGAAGTTTTTTTCCCACCCTTTTACTCTGAGATAGTGTCTGTCTCTGTCTCTGAGATGAGTTTCCTGTATGCAGCAAAAGGCTGGATTTTGTTTATGTATCCAGTCTGATAGTCTATGTCTCTTTATTGGGGAGTTGAGGCCATTTATGTTAATAGATATCAAGGAATAATTGTTTCTGTTTCCTGCCATTTTTGCTTTTTTGGGTTGAGTTTTGTCTGTGTTTTTTTCTTTAGTTTTCTTGTTTAGGAGCTTTCTTGTTTTTACTAGGCTGTATTTTCCGTCCTTGTATTGGGTTTTCCACCTATAATTCGTTGTGGTGCTGGGTTTGTGGTCAGATATTGTGTGAATTTTGATTTGTCTTGAAACATCTTTGTCTCTCCATCGATGGTGATTGATAGTTTTGCTGGGTATAGCAGCTTGGGCTGGCACTTGTGCTCTCTTAAGGAGTGCATGATGTCTGTCCAGGCTCTTCTAGCTTTCATAGTCTCTGTTGAGAAATCGGGTGTGAGTCTGATTGGTCTGCCTTTATATGTTACCTGACCTTTTTCCCTTACTGCTTTTAGTATTCTTTCTTTAGTTTGGGCACTTGATGTTTTTACTATTATGTGTCGGGAGGTATTTCTTTTCTGGTCCAACCTATTTGGAGTTCTGAAGGCTTCTTTTATGCTCGTGGTCATCTCATTCTTGAGGGTAGGGAAGTTTTCTTCTATGATTTTGTTGAAGATATTTACTGTGCCTCTTAGTTGATACTCTTCTCCCTCTTCTATTCCTATTATCCTTAGGTTCGGTCTTCTCATTGTGTCTTGTATTTCCTGGACATTTTGGGTTAGGAGCTTTTTGTTTTTTGCATCTTCTCTGGCTGTTTTGTCTATGTTTGCAATGTTGTCTTCTGCCCCCGAGATTCTCTCCTCGATCTCTTGTAATCTGTTGGAAATGCTTGCTTCTGTGACTCCTGATTTCTTTTTTTGGTGTTCTGACTCTAGGGTTATCTCTTTTAGCACTTTCTTTATTGTGTCAATTTCTGTTTTAATTTCACTCTTCCATTCCTCTATTTCTTTGGTTGTGTTTTCGTCTCATTCTTTGAGTTCTTTGAGTGTTTTTTTTTGTTTCTTCTTTAAAAGCTTCTGAATCTTTTTGCTTTTCCTTCCTTTCTTGTTTAAGTAACTCTATCAGCGTCTTGAGGCATGTTTTCAGGTCTGTGTCTTCTTTCTCTGGAGTGTTTGGAATTCCTATGTTTGCTACTATCGGAGAGCTGGGTTCTGGTGTTGCTAGATTGTCTTGGTTTCCTTGGGATATACTCTTTCTCTTTCCTCTTGCCATTTTGTTGTCAGTGATATGTTCTTGCCTTTCCCTTGTATCTGGTCTGTGTCCCTGGTACACTTTCCGTGTGCACTCCTCAGAGATCTCTCTACTCCCCAGCAGTCCAGGTTCCGGGTGGCAGCTGGGACAGGCTCTGCTCTGCGTCCTGAAGTCGCCCCCGAGTGGGAACAGATGTTCCTAAGATTGGTTCCTGGTCACAGATGCTCAGCCTCTCCGAGCCACCTTTCCGGCTGGCTGTTGGGCCAGGCCCTGCTCTGTGTCCTGAAGTAGTCTCAGGGTGGGAACAGAAGTTCCTAAGATCTGTTCCCGGTCACTGGATCTAGAAGGACAGGGCAGGTCAGGGCAGGTCAGGGCAGGGGGTGCCCTTTCCGTGTGCACTCCGCAGAGATCCCTCTGCTCCCCTGCAGCCTAGGTCTCCCACTCACCAGTTTCTCAGCCTGTACGAGCCGCCTTTCCGGCTGGTGGTTGGGCCAGGCTCTGCTCTGTGTCCTGAAGTCCTCTCCGGGTGGGAACAGAAGTTCCTAAGATCTGTTCCCGGTCACAGTTGCTCAGCCTGTACAAGCCGTCTTTCCGGCTGGTGGTTGGGCCAGGCTCTGCTCTGCGTCCTGAAGTCCTCTCCGGGTGGGAACAGAAGTTCCTAAGATCTGTTCCAGGTCACAGTAGCTCAGCCTGTACGAGCCGCCTTTCCGGCTGGTGGTTGGGCCAGGCTCTGCTCTGCGTCCTGAAGTCCTCTCCGGGTGGGAACAGAAGTTCCTAAGATCTGTTCCCGGTCACAGTTGCTCAGCCTGTACGAGCCCTACAGCGTAAGTCTTAAGTGTTCTGTCCAGGAAATGTTCCCCTATGGCCATGTATTTGAGAATATTCTCCCATTTTTCTCTTCAGTTAATTTCAGTGTATCTGGCTTTATCTGAAGGTCATTGAAACACTTCTACTTGAGCTTTGTACAGGTCATAAGAAAGAATCAATTTTCATTCTTCTACATGCTGACAGCCAGTTGGACCAGTACCATTTGATGAAAATGCTATACTTTATCCATTGGATGGTTTTAGCTGTTTAGCAAAGATCAAGTTACCATAGATGCATAGGTTTATATCTTGGCACTCAATGCTATTTCATTGAACTAACTGCCTGTCTCTGTACTGTGCAGTTTTTATCATGATTGCTCTGTAATACAGCTTGAAGTAAGGGATGGAGATTCCTCCACCAGTTCTTTTATACTTGAGAATAGTTGTAGCTATCCTTTTTTTTTTTTTTGGTTATTACTAATGAATTTGAAATTGCTCTTTCTAAATTTTTGAATGATTTAGTTAAAATTTTCTTGGGGATTGCATTGAATCTGTAGATTTCTCTTGGTAAGTTGCTTGCTAATTCATGAGCTTGTGAGCTCTTCCCATCTTCTGAGATGGTCTTCAATTTTTTTTTTCTTCAGAGACTTGAATTCTTTTCATAAATCTTTCATGTGTTTGGTTCGAGTCACACTAAGGTATTTGTATTATTTTTCTCTATCTTAAAGAATGTTGTTTCCATAAATTTTTTTCAGCCTATTTGTCTTTTGAATAGAGGAAGGCTACTGATGTACTTGAAATAATTTTATAAATAGCAACTTTGCTGAAAATGTTTATCAGCTGTAGGTGTTCTCTGTTAGAATTTTTGTGGTCACTTAAATATACTATTGTATCATCTGCAAATAGTGATATTTTGACTTCTTTATTTCCAACATGTATCCCTTTGACCTTCATTTTTTGTTTAATTACTCTGGCTATAAATTTGATTACTCTGTTTAATAGGTAGGGAGATAGTGGACATTTCTTTCTAGTATCTGATTTTAGTGGAATTGCTAAATAGTTTCTATTTCGATGTCAGTACCTTGTTTGCTATACATTCCTTTTAATATGTTTAGGATGTTTACGTGCGGGCCTTGAATTCCTGATCTTCCCAAGACTTTTAACATGAAGGGTTGTTGAATTATGTCAAATGTTTTTCAGCATCTAATGAGATTATCGTGTGTGTGTGTGTGTGTGTGTGTGTGTGTGTGTGTAAGTGTGTGTGTGTGTGTGGGTGTGTGTGTGTGTGTGTATTTTTCTTTGAGTTTGTTTAAATAGTGGATTGTGGGGGTAGATTACCTTATATTGAACCATCCCTGCATCCTTGGGATGAAGCTTATTGGATCATGATGCATGGGAGTTTTGATGTGTTCTTTAATTCTGTTTGCATTAATCTTATTATTTTTGGAATGATGTTTTTAAGGGAGATTGGTCTAAAGTTTTTTTTCTTTGTTGGATCTTTGTGTGGTTTAGGTATAAGCATAATTGTGGCTTCATAGAAGGAATTGAGTAGTGTTCTTTCTGTTTCTATTTTGTGTAATAGTTTCAGAGTGTTCATATTATGTTTGACAAAATTGTGTATTTAGCCCATCTGGTCCTTGGCTTTTTTTTTTTTTTTTTTTTTTTTTTTTTTGATTGGGAAAATTTTAATTACTGCTTCTATTCTTTTATTGGTTATATAACAGTTTAGATGGTTTATCTGGTTCTGATTTTACTTCGGTACCTGTTATCTCTCTAGAAATTGTCTATTTCATCCAGATTTTTAAGGTTTGTTGTGTATAAGATTTTGTGGTAAGATCTGATGGTTTTTAATTTTTTTTCAGTTTCTGTTATCATGTCTTTTTTTTTTCATTCCTGATTTTGTTAACTTGGATATTATCTTTATGTCCTATGGTTGGTCTGGCTAAACATGTATCTTTCTTGTTGATTTTCACAAAGATCCAGCTCCTGGTACTGTTGATTCTTTTTTTATTTATTTTTGCTTCTATGGGTTGATTTCAACCGTGGGTTTGAATATGTCCTGCTTTTCACTTTTTTGGGTATATTTGCTTTGTTTGTTATAAAGTTTTCAGATGTTCTGTCAGACAGCTACTGTAGGCTCTTTCCAGTTTCTTTTTGAAGGCACTCAGAGCAATGGATTTTCCTCTTAATACTGATTTTATTGTGCTTTATATGTTTGGGTATGTTGTGTCTTCATTATCATTAAATTCTAAAATGTCTTTTGTTTCTTTATTTCTTCCTTGACCAAATTATTACTGAGTAGAGTGTTTCTCAGCTTCTATGTGTATGTGGGCTTCTTGATAATTTTGCTGTTGTTGAAGACAAGCTTTAGGCCATGGTGATCTGATAGAATGCATGGGGATATTTCTATCTTCCAGTATCTGTGAAGGCCTGTTTTGTGACCAAATATATTGTCAATATTTGAGAAGGTACCTGATGTACTGAGAACAAGGTCTATGCTTCTGTTTTAGGATGAAATACTTCATACATATCTGTTAAATATATTTAGTTCATAGCTTCTGTTAGTTTTACTGTTTCTCTGTTTGGTTTCTGTTTCCATGATTTCCATTGATGAAAATCTTTCACTAGTATGGACCACACACACACACACACACACACACACACACACACACACACACACACATACCACTACTACTAACATCAAAATAAATGAACATAACTATCACTGTCCATTAATATCTCTCAACATCAATGGACTAATTTCCCCAATAAGTAAACACAGGCTAACAGAATGGATACAAATCATGATCCACCATTCCACTGAATACAAAACACTCACCTCATCCATAAAGATAAGCCTAACCCCAGAATAAAAATCTCAAAAAAGTTTTCAAAGCAAATGGACCAAAGAAGCAAGCTGTCATCAGTATCTTAATATCTAATTAAATAGACTTTTTATGAAAATTAATTAAAAGAGACAGGGAAGGACACTTCATACTCATCAAAAGAAAAATCTACCAAGATGATACCTCATTTCTGAACATATATTCTACGAACAAAAGGGACCCCACATTTGTAAAAGCAGCATTGCTAAACCTTAAACCACACATTGAACCACACATAATAAAAGTGTGAGACTTCAACACTTCACTCACACAAATTGACAGAACATCCAAAAAAAAAAAACTAAACTAATAGACATTATCAATGAAACAGATGTACAAGACATCTATAGACTATTTCATACACTTACAAAAGAATATAGCTTCTTCTCAGCACTTTATGAATAATTATCTAAAATTGAACATATAATCAATCACAAAGCAAGAAATAAACAATTAAAAATTCCTTGTATCTTATAAGAGACAATATCACAATATATTAAAGCCGGACTTCAACAACAGAAAGACAACATACTTGGAGAAAATGAACAGCTCTCTACTCTAAGATCCTAGATCAGGAAAGAAATTAAAGATTTTTTAAAATTGAATTAAAATGAAGGCTCAATACATACATGCACACACACTCACACACACACACATACACACATTTATGTAACATAATAAAAGCAGTGTTAAGAGGAAAGTTCATAGAATTAATTGCCTTCACAAAAACAAAATTAGAAAATTTTCCTAACAGCAATTTAAAAGTATACCTGAGGACTTATTGGCCCCATGTTGAAATGAAACAACATGGCCGACACTGAGACTAATGGACCATAACCCTATGGACCTGAGACTAACTCAAAGTTTCTGTCATCGTCATTCAGCATCACTGCGCAATGGTGAAGAAGTCGTGAAAATCATCTGGCCTGTGAATTGACCCAAAGATGCCTGTTTATACAAACAATCTATTGCCCGACTACGGCTCATACCTATAGCAAAACATGGATCACGAAGGAAGACATTCATCGAGTAGCGTCGTCTTGGGACAAGTAGTCAGTTAAATTCACCGACTGCCAAATGAGAAGGCCAAAGAGGCTGGATTTGGTGCCTTCCTGAGGTGGCTTCCACCACTGTCATAGACCGTGGACCCCAAGGCTCTGGAAGCAGCAGAAGCAGTATACTTGAGCCAGTCCCTGACACAGACCGGGATGATCCCTGTGGCCTTGGAGTTGAGTCTCTTCTCAGTTTCCGAGTCAGCTGATCTCTCCTATCAACGGTGTTACCAAGCTCAACTCCACGTGGGCATCAGACGTCATCGGTAGATGCTCTGGGTGTCAGTCTCACAGTGCTTCTTCCAAGCACAAAATTCTCTTGGTCTGACTTCATACATGAGGCATTTAAAGCCAGAGGAAACTTTCTAGAGACCCTTCAATCAGGCGGACACGGAGGCAGGAAACAACAGGTACTTGCATAGAGAGCATTTTTTTCAGCACACCTTCAGGTGACATCCTGGAGGACCTTTACGAGATCTAATTCATCAGCTCCTTAGGCAGTCCAAATTTCGGTTGCCACTTTAGAGCTCCCGGAACCTGAACTTGCCCAACTGCCTATCTTTGTAGCTTACATGGAATCTCACCTGACAGAAATGAAAAGACCCCATGTCTAATGATAGTTTTCCTACCTAGGACACACCGGATTGGAAGGTTTAGGATGGAGAGAGCACAAAGCCTTCCTCTTGGTAGTAGACAGGAAGGGGCGTCTACCACCCAGCCCCAAGTCTAGCCAGCAGTCACAGTGCATAGCTCCGCTTGTATGCCCAAATTAAAAGCATCAGCCCAGGGTGCCTGTGATGCGGCCATCACATCTCAGTACCGTAAATGCATCACGTTCGTTCCGTTTTCTGGTTTACGTTTATTGAGATGATAATATACACAATAACGGACAATCTAAAGCCTGGGCAGCAAATTCGCTCTTCGTCTGTGGCTGCTCAGGGAAGGGACCCTAAAGACCCCGGTGACTCTCCAGTCTCTAAACAACTTTGTTCACTCTTTTGTGTGCTGTCTTCCTTGAGTATGTGCATGACACGTGACTTGCATCCAGCCAGCACAGTGTGTCAAAAGTGACAAGATACCACTCACCCCTCAGTTCAGCTGCCTCAGGGAACAGGAGTCACCAGAGGGGTGATGCTGTCACACAAGACCCCTCCTGAGCACTGGTGCTCCTGCTTGCTGAACCCCCATGGCTAAGACGTGCCAGGTCACTCCCCAAATTCATTGCTTCCTACCATTTCCTCCCAAGTAAATGACTTGTGTTTTTCTCAGGGTCTGCTTATGGATGAAACCAGCCAATGGGGCAACGTGTGACAAAGGCCTTAGGAAACTCTGGGATACAAACCACCTGCACCCGAGAGCCTGCACCCGAGGGCCTGCACAAGAGCAGAAGCAGTCAGTTTCAGAGGGATGAGAGTCCCTCCTTGCGAGGAAGCATGGCAGCAGGCAGCAGACATGGCAGCAGGAGCAGGAGCAGGAAGCTGGGCAATTACATCTTTAACTACAAGAACAATGCAGAGGAAACTGAGACTGGGGCCAGCCTATCCTCTTTCAAAGCTGCCTTCCGGTGATTTGCTTCTTTCTGGATGACCTCACAATGTCCCCAGAGTGCCATCAACTGGGGACCAAGTGTTCAAGTGCCTGAGTCTGTGGGGGACATTACTTCTCATGAAACCATTGATGCCAGTATGTGTCAAATTGACAGTAAAAGCAAACAGGACACTATCCCACAAATAATTGGGGGTAAAAAATGAAATGCTTGGCCTCCTCTCAGACTCTTCCTAGCAATTTTGGGGGCAGTTCCCTTTCTTTTTCTATAGTGTCTTTTGGGATTGAGTTTGTGGTAGGATAACCTGCTGGACTTTGGTTAAGTATGGCTTTAGTTAATTTAAAAAAAAAAAGAAGAAGAAGAAGAAGAACTGAGGCCCAGTGGCTGTGTGAGGATCTCTCAGGGGTTACAGGTCTCACGTGAAATTATTTGTCTTACAGTTCTCGGGCCATTAACTTTGCCATATATTTTTTGGGTAAAGTTAGCTGAATAAACAAAGAGACCAAAAAGCAAAAAAAAAAAAAAAAAAGTACACCTGAAATCTCTAGGAAAAAGGAAGAAGAAGAAAAAGAAGAAGAAGAAGAAGAAGAAGAAGAAGAAGAAGAAGAAGAAGAAGAAGAAGAAGAAGAAGAAGAAGAAGAAGAAGAAGAAGAAGAAGAAGAAGAAGAAAACATACCAAAGAGGAAGAGAAGAAAGGAAACAGGAAACCATTGGGGCTGAAATAAATCAGTTAGAAATAAAGAAATCAGTAAAGAGAATTATGAAAACCAAGAGCCAGTTCGTAGAAACAACTCAACAAATACACAAACCATTTGCCAAACTAACCAAGAGACAGAGACTGTACTGAAATAAACAAAATCAATAATAAAGACAGAGACATAATAACAGACACTGAGGATATTTGAAGAATCATTAGGTCTTACTTAATACAAACAAACAGCAACAACAAAACATGTGCTCCATAAAATTGGAAAATATTAATTAAATAAATTATGTCTTGACAAATATCTTGCATCAAAGTTAAATCAAGATTATGCAAGGTATTTAAATATCCCATCTCCTAAAAAAAGAAGCAAATCATTAAAAGTCTCCCAACCAAAAAAAAAAAAAAAAAAAAAAAAAAAAAAAGAAAAGTGGAGGTCAGATTGTTTTAGTGTAGCATTTACCAGACATTCAAAGAAAATATAATTCCAAAACTCCTTAAATTAGTTAATAAAATAGGAATAGAAGAAACACTCTCAAATTCATTCTATGAGGCTGTAGTCACCCTGATACCTAACCCATACAAAGACTCAACAAAGAAAGAGAATTACTGGATAATTGTGCTTATGAACACTGTTGCAAAAATACTCCTGAAACTTCTTCCAAACTGAAAAGACATCAGCCATCAAGATAAAGTAGTCTTCATCCCAGGAATATACAAAAATCCATTAACATAATATACCATATAAACAAACCGAAAGAAATTCACATTATTATATCATTAGATACTAAATAGACTTTTGATCAAAATCAAACTCTCCTTCATGTTAAAATTATTAGAGAAATTAAGTATGTAGGGCACATATATAAACATAATCAAAGTAATATAAAGCAAACAAATAGCCAACATGAAACTAAATGTAGAGAAACTTCAAACATTTTCATTAAAATCAGAGAGAAGATAAGGCTGCCCACTCTATCCCTATATATGCAATACAGTACTTGAAGGTCTTGCACTAAGACAACTAAAGGAGATCAAGGGGATATAACTTTGAAAAGAAGAAATGAAAGTAATGATTCATGGATGCCCTGATCATATACATAACTGATAACTACCTTCAGCACAGTTGCTTGATACAAAATTAACTCAAATAAATCAGTAACCTTTCTTTATACAAATAATAAACAGGAGAAGAAAGAAAATACAGAAACATCTGTTTCAATAGCCAGAAATAATACAAAATATCATAATTTAAGTCTAACTAAGCAAGTGAATGATTTGTATGGCACAAAATTGAAGTTTCTGAGGAAAAAATATCAGAAGATGAAAAAAATTCTCTCATGAATACATAGAACTAACTTATTGAAAATGTCCACCTTACCAAAAGCAATTTAGAGATTCAATGCAATTCCCCATCAAAATCCTAACCAATTGTTATAAACATTTAAAGTGCAATTCTCACTCTCATATGGAGAAACAAACCCAGAAAAACCAAAACAATCCTGCACAATAAAAAATTGTCATGAGGAATCACCATTCCTAACCTCAATGATTCAACAGAGAAATAGTGATAAAAACTGTATGGTACTGGTAAAGAACCAAACATTTTAATCAAATGGAATATATTGAAAGACTGAATTAAAGAAGCCAAATCCATACAATGGAAAAATGAAAGCATCTTCAACAATTGATGCTAGACTATCTGGATGCTTATATGAAGAAGAATGAAAATAGATCAACACTTATCACCCTCAACAAAACTCAAGTCCAAGTGGTTGAGTACTTCAACATAAAAGTATAAGCATTATATCTCATTGAAGAGAATGTAGGAAATATTCTGGAATATATTTGTACAGTAGACAAGTTCTTGAACAGAACACCAGTGGTTTAGGCTCTAAGATCAACAGTTGATTAATGTGACACTTGTTGTTTTGATAAATATGTATCAGAAATAATTTTTTCTGCTCCAATCTATTTGGAGTTCTGTAGATTTTTTGTATGTTCATGGTCATCTCATTCTAAAGAGTAGGAAATTTTTCTTCTATGATTTTGTTGAAGATATTTACTGTGCCTTTTAGTTGATATTCCTTGCCCTCTTCTACACCAATTATTCTTTTGTTTAGTCTACTCATTGTTTCCTGGATCTCCTGGACATTTTGAGTTAACAGCTTTTTTTATGCATATTCTCTAATTGTTTTGTCTATGCTTTCTATGTTGTCTTCTGTGCAGACCTTAGATCCTCTCTTTGATCTCTTGTAATTTGTTATTGATGCTTGTATCTATGACTCCTAATTTTTTTTCTTAAGTTTTCTATCTCCAGGGTTATATCTTTTTTGTGATTACTTTATGGTATCTATTTCCATTTTCAATTTTGTCACCTGTTTGGTTGTGTTTCCTATAGTTCTTTGACAGATTTCTCCTTGTTCTCATGTAATTGTTTAGGAGAGTTATTCATGTACTTCTCAAAGATCTCCATTATCATCATGAAGTGTGATTTTAAGTTTTTCTGGAGTGTTGTGAAATACACTATTTGCTGTGGTGGGAGAACTGGGCTATTGCTTTTGCCTTGTTTCTATTGCTTGGTTTCTCATGCTTTCCTCTTGTCACCTGTTCTCAGTGACTGTAGGTGATCTTTTGGTTTCTGACTGTTGCTTGTCTCTCTGAAGGCCCATGGGTTCAGGAGGCAGGTTGCTTCTCGGTGTTTTGCTCTTTGTGGTCATGCAGTGAGTTCTGAAGGCAGTGACTCACTTCTGTCTTTGTAAGCTCAATTGTGAGAGCACTTGTGAGGCTGTTTTGGAGTTCAGCTGTCTGCCTACAGGTCCTGAGTCCTAAGGACAGAGACCTGGCTCTCTCTAGGCCAAGGAGGACACTTTTCCATCAAGTATCAGACTCTCTGTGATCTGTGAACTCCTCGCATTCCCTTGCAGGACAGTCAGCAGGCCTGTGTGTCAGGCTCACCCTTGGTTCAGGTGGAAGGTTGCCTGTGCAGCTATTCTGAGAACTCAGCTTCCTGGAGACAGATTCTGAATCTCTGTGGTGTAGACCTGGCCTTCTCTGTGGACCAGAAAGATTTTTTTTCCCAAATTGTTTAATTTAAAATGAACTTAAAATATATTTATTAAAATCATAACCTACTTAAAATTTAGCTAAAAATATAATTTAAACTATATTAATTTGTATATTCTTGTAATGAATACAAAGTTAATAAACAATGAATATCTGTGTGCTTTTCAATTAGCAATTTGCTGTTAACATCATCTCTCATTAGATATTACAATTTGCTCAACTTTATTGTAGGTGTTATTCTTGTATAGTCTCATTATGGGAGACATAAGTAGAGAATTATGGAGAAAAAGTCAAAAGGAGGGCACTATTCTCAAGAGATGTCTATATGTACATCATGTTCAATGCAACTCCTATGAGATCATAGCAAAATCTTGCTTCTGATGTGAAACTAGAATAATGAGTAGCAGTCAAGTCATCTGAGCCAGTTATTCCCTGATAGGGCAGTACTTATAGGCTCTTGACATTCTAAGAGATTCTGAAAAATAATTCTTGTACAACTTCTAGATGTGTTCCAACAAAACTAATTCCTCCATGATGACTTCTTGGTATGTTAATATCTCCTCCTTTTGATAATTAACACAAGCTAGCTATCATCTCATTCTTTGTATATCACCATCCAATTGTACTCCAAGAAATGTCTTTGTTTTTTTTTTTCTGTACTATGTATATTTTATATTGGAATATGCAAAGACTATGGCATATGCATCTTTCAGATTTCATTGTATTTTTCTTCTCTTTTATACACATGGATAATATCATCTGCTAATAACATAAAGAACTCTCAGATCCAAGTATTAAATTGCCGAGACCTTCAACTGTGCACCTATGGTCTTTAATATTGCACAAATTTTTCTTTCACAAAATTGTTTAATGTCTCGTATGTTTATTAAATTTTACATGGTAAAGTGAGCATATTTTTACACAGAGATTAATTATGCATCATATATTCTATAAACAATAGAAAGTCATTGTTAAAGTAACTGTTGACTCAAAGAAAATAGAGATGGTTTTCATGCATCCTTTTATTTTATCGTGTTTGTGTATAGTAGAAGTATCTTGAAAGCAATATAGGAGACTTAATGATGTGTGCCTGTGGTTTTATTATTTTTAACACATCTAAAATTGAGTAACCCATAACAGTTTTTGATGACTTAAACAAGCAGGAAACTTATCACATTCACTTAAAAGGAAAATGTGAAATGAAGTCTATGAAGAAAAAAAATTACCCAAGGGATGTTCTGATTTTTTTTTTGTTTGAAAGGCTTGCCAATTCTACTTGTATTAGCTTTGTAGACAGAACTGCAAAATTAACAAACCATGAAATTCAACACCACACCAGGCAGTACCAGATGCCTGACTTTGCAGTTGCTATAGCAAAAAATAAAAACCAATGCATATTTCAAGAATTGGAAAAGAAATCATTTTGCTTCCTTTGAAAATTTATACATTTGCATGCTTCATGCATACCCATTTAGAAAAGATTCACTTAAAATGTACACTCTAGCTCAGCCTTGAAATATCAAACAATTTTAAAACTCAGTGAAGTGTAGCATCACAGGTTCTTCTTAACAATGATACTTGGCAGACAACAAAGATGATCACCAATAACTTACTGAATAAAGATTAAATACATGTCCCTGAAATCCACCCATAAAATGGTAACCATAGATTAAATATTAACATTATAAAATTTGTATCTGCAATTAAGGTAAAGTAATAATGACTAACTTTTATATGCATTAGTGTGAAAAAAAACTTTAACTTTATACTGAATTATATGCACGTGTTTAAGATTGTTTCAGATTGCAGTGTGAATTTTTGTATAAAATGGCAAATTACTTTTATTTTACACATTCATTTATACATAAATTGCTTATACATAAATACAATGTTTATATATACAATTATTGAGGGTCATTTAAGGATTTTTTTATTGACGTGGGAGCAACAATCACAAGTTAAATGATTTCCATACTGAGGCCTGGCTATATAAACTCAGATTGGCATGAGGAGGAGTAAAAAATGTGAAATGAACAGGCCTAGAAAATAGAGGGAATCTCCAAGAAGGGATAGAGAGAGCTATGATAAAGCCCCCAGAATCAATGGGAATGTCGTTTCCTGGGACTCACAGTTTTGGAAATATAGAACCTAAAAAGTCAACCTACTGTTGTCAGGCAGGAACCTCAACAGAGGTATAAGGGCAGCAATCAATCCAAAATATTTCTACCTAGCATTTATTCTGTGTACAAGGAATTCATACATAGGGCATTGAGCAGAGACTGAGAGGACAGCCAACCAATAATGGGTTCAACTTGTGACCCATCCAATGGGCCAGTAAAAATTTCTGATGCTATTAATGATAAGCTTTTATATTTTTAGACAGGAGTCTAACATGGATATCCTCTGAGAGGCTCCAACCAGATGTTGACTCACACAGATATTGACATCCACATCCAAACAGTAGATGGAGCTTGGTACTCTTATGAAAGAATAAGATTGCAGCCAATTAAGTGATAAAAACTTCACAGTAACACCAACAGAGGCAATAAACCTAGACCCTTAGGGGTCTTAGACACTGAACCCTCAACCTAAAATATGGACAGGTTGAACTGAGCTCTAGCTGCACATATGTAGCAGAAGAGCAACTTGGTCTTCATGTGAGTTCAGACGAACTGGAGTGGAGGTTATCCCAAAAGCTCTTACCTGCATGTAGGACATGCACATTGAGTTTATCTGCTTTGTATAGCCTCAATTGTAGAAGATACACATAGCTTCATAGTGTTTTAACATACCAGAGCAGGGTAGGGGTGGGTACTTACCTGCTCAGAGAAGAAGGGTAGATTGGAGGGGAGAAAGAATTGTGGAAGGGGTAATTAGGAGAGGGCAGTGAGCAGTATGTAATGTAAGTAATAATAATAATGATACTACTACTACTACTATTAATACTACTACTACTATTAATACTACTACTACTACTAATAATAATAATAATGAGCAATAGTTGAGTAAGAAATTGACAGAAAGCCAGAAGGCACTATGTTTCTACAGTTGCTGCTTCAGCTTATGATTCCAGGTTTTGCCTGGAATCCAGGTTTTTGACCTTTCCTGAGTTTCTCTCAAGATGAAATGACAGACAATAATCACTAGGAAAAAATATACTTTTCCTCCTCAAATCATTTTGGCTAGCATTTTTTCAAAAATCAAGAATCAAATAAAAATATAATGAAAATATTTGTATGATAATATATAAGATGAAAGCATGAAATTAAACTATTAGTTGACTGTAGAATGACTACATATAATTTATTCATGTGCTCTACCACACAGGGTAGAACTGTTGAGTGCTGTAAGAAGAAATACCTACACCTTAACAACATGAACCAAATTTCAAGAATAAGTTTTAAAATGTCTATAACATACAAGCTGTCTTCCTCAAGTGCCTGAGGAAACAGAAGATATTCAGCCAAACACTAAAAATCTATATTCTGTTGTGGTACCAAGAGCCTGAAGTCCCACACAGCTCTCTGGCTAGAGATGAGACTTACCTCTGCCACCTCTGCCACTGAGTCTGGCTGACTGCACATGACCTGTGAATGGAAAGTGAAAAATCCAGTTTGGTCACTTTGCTGCTGAGTTCAGGAGACCTGTTTCACTGCTTCTGCTGCTGGGCTCAGGTTTCCCACTTTTCTACCACTGCCAATGGGTACAGGGCCAGCCTAAACAGAGCCAACTAGAGGTTTCAGCACAGGGTGCAAGAATGTTTGGGAGAGAAAATCTCTTCCCAATCAATGGTGTTATCAGCTCTTAGAAAAAAGACTCTCAGGTGGTGCAATGATTCTTAAGCATGCTTACTCTCAAGCAAAATACCCCATATATACAGTTTTGAAATGGTTCTGAGTCTGATATTGGTGCATTCTATTGGCTTTGTCTGTGGGCTTGGGAAGACCTTGTCTGCTGTATACACATTTGGGGTGGTCCAGCTTCTGCCTGGAGCTTACATGACCTCCATGGTAGGGACTTGAAGCTTGGTTGATCCTACCTCACCTTTGTAGGAGGGACTTCAGTTGTAGCCAATTCCCAAAGGGGCAGTGTGATGATTATGACAAGGATTCCTGATTATTGGGAGACTAGGAAGCTGTCTGTCATCTCACTTATCATTTTTGGGGCTTCAACTTGTCTCTATCAAGAACAGGGTGTCCTTAATAGCCTAAGTCCTACATTATGTTTATTTAAAATGTTAACATTTGAGAAATATAAACTTATACACAGAATTTTTCTTTTTGTTCTTATCATCTTTACACATTAAATGTCCTTATACTTATGCCCAACAACATAAAATTAATAATATTTTAATTAAAATAGATCATATTTTAACCTTATAAGAAACAATGGTTTGAGTTTTAAAATTCAATATCCAGTGCAAATGGTGCTTTCAGACCACTCAATATATAAAGAGAGTATGATTTTTTAGATTTTCAGGAGCAAAGATCATGAACAAAATATTCTCAAATCTGATACAATTTCAGAAATAGAAGTTTCTTGATAATATAGGAAAAATTAATTATGGAAAAATAAACTCATTTATGATATCATGGTTGTTTGAATGTTAGTGAAGATTACATATATATATATATATATATATATATATATATATATATATACTAAATTGTGTTGTCTTTATTTTATTTTATTTTATTTTATTTTTTGTAGAGGGAAGCCATGTTTGCAACTCAAGGCAAGAGAATGTAGACAAAAACTGAAGAAAGGACATGGAGCAATATTGATTAATGACTTTCTCCCCATAGCTTGTACAGCTTGCTTTCTTATATAATCCAAAATCAATCAGAAAATGTAAAACTACTTACTATGGTCTTGTCCCTATGATATCAAACTTTAATCAAAAAAATACTCTACAGACTCTAAAAGACAATTTGCTAGAGATATTTTCTCAATTGATGTATTTATCCCAGAAAAAGTAGCTATTTCATATTAAAACAAGAAAAAGAATTAATGAGCACTATATTGGCCCATATTATCTGGCACACAAATTCATCTCTCTATATTTAAATCAATAACCTTTCATGCATTATCTCCAAAACAATATATTAAAATTACTGTAAAAAATTCTTGTTTGTTCTGTAATTCATTTTTATTTTTGAACATAAAGTATAATTACATCATTCATTGCCATTTCTTTTTTCAATATTTGGCAAGTGCCATTGCTTGCTTTCTCCTAATCGCATTGTCTATATTTCTTTACTGTTTTGTTATAGATACAAATCACAAGTTTAAATTGCTCCATCATTTAAAAAAATAAACAAGTTAAGAGTACAGTTTTTTATAAAGAGCATCAATGCCTCTTTAATATTAAAATACCCCATCTGTATTACTGTAAAATCTGAAATAAATTTCTTCCTTTCCATTTCAAGAAGAAAGAAAGATGACAGTCACAATCACATAAAAATCAATCAAATTTCAACAGAGTAGTATATTTGTTCCTTGATGTCTGAGACCCATTTATGTCCTGAGCTGAAAAGGGCCTCAGGAACTCTACTTACTGGTTCTGCCAATTAAACCCTAACAACTTCTCTCATAGTCTCAGGACAGTACTATATTCCTGCTCCTCTTGTCTTTGAAAATATTCCTATGGATCTAGTGTCTTCAATGTCCTCACATCTTCCTCATACCTGGTCTTTTTCTTCACTAGTAGCATCTCCTTGAATTCTTCAGAGACTCTAATAAGGCCAGATCCCCAAGCTTCATCCTTTTCCCAGAACCTCATTAATCCTGTTTTTCAATGCAAATGAGTAGACATCTTCACTACAGGCATCACCTAGCCTCTAATAATACTTCATGCCTGCTACTGTCCATGATCCATAAGCCCTGAGATTTCGTGCTCCCATAACAACTAGTTGGACACACATTCACCAGATTTGACGACCCAGATTGAGGCACAGTTCTGGTACTCTCTGGACAACATATATTTTACGTTGATTCTGAGAAAGTACTTACCATTATATTTTACCTATAGAACAAGCTGTGACCTCCTAGTCTTAAGCTGTGCTGCAGAGTTAACCCTGTCCCACAGGTCTTCAATGCAAATCCCTTCCAGAGGGAGCTGGCATCCCAGCAGTACTGTCATAATTAAATCCACAGGTGAGATGAATATTTTTGCTCCAATAACTGAACAAAGAGGAAACTACCCAAAGACCACAGGGCTCAGGAACTACAGAGTGTGTTTATGTCTGCTTCCCTTGTTTTTGTTGGTAGAATTGCTTATTTTCTCCATTTAATTGGATGAATGTATCCATCTTGGGTTGGTTTATTCATTCTAGTATTTTCCTTAGAGTTGGATGTGTGAATACAAACTTAACATTTGTCTTGAAATGTCTTGTTTTATCAATCTATGGTGATTGAGAATTTTCCTAGCTATAATAATCAAGGTTATTATCTGTGGTTCTATAAGTCAGGTATAAGTAAGTTATAATTTTGTTATATTGACCTCTGTAGGTTATCCAGGGTTTTCTCTTGCCACTTTTAATAATCTTACTTTGTACTGTAGATTTTTGGGTTAAATTATTATGTGGTAAAAGGGTTTTCATTTTTTTCCACTATGGTCCAATCGAACAGGTGTTCTGATAGCTGGTTGTGTGCTTATAGGCATTTCTTCTGCTTGGGAAGAGATAATTTTCTTGAAACTATTTTCTGGTTCTTATAATTAGAACTCCTCACCTTCTTTTACCCCTATTATACTTTTTGTCTAGCTATCTCTCATATATTGGTGTTAGCTTTAATTTTGTATTTTTTGGGTTATTTTATTTATTTACATTTCAAATGTTATTTCTCTTCCTTGTTTCCCCTCTGGTATCTCATCACCTCTACCCCTGCTTCAATGAGGGTGCTTCCCTACCCACCCACCAACTCCCTTCTCAAGGCCCTAGTATTTCCTAATCCCGGGCATCTAGCTTTCACAAAACCAAGAACCTTCCTCCCAGAGGTGCCAGATAAAGCCATCCTTTTGCTAAATATCCAGCTACAACAGGGGTCTATCCATGTGTACTCCTTGCTTGGTGGTTTAGTCCTTGAGAGCTCTGGGGTTTCTGGCTGATTGATATTGCTGTTCTTCCTATGAGATGTCAAACACCTCCAGCACCTTCAGTCCCTCCCATAACTCCTCCACTGAGGTTCTCATTTAAAGTTTGATGGTTGGCTAAAATCATTTACATCTGTATTGGTCAGGCTTTGGCAAAGCCTCTCAGTAGACAGCTAAATCAAGCTCCTGTCATCAACACTTGATATCTGCAGTTGTGTATGGGCCAATGGGAAAGATGCTAAGGTGGGGAAGTTACTGGATGTCCTTACCTTCACTGTCTGCTCCACTCTTTGTCGCTGTATTTTATTTAGACAGGAGCAATTTGGGGTTAAGATTTTGGAAATTAATGAGTGGTGCCATCACTCAACAAGGGGCTGTGTCTAACCTCTGAAAATCGTCTCTGCAGGTTCAGTCTCCCTTTTGTTGGGTATTTCAGCTAATGCTACCTCAGTTTTTCCTGGCAGTATCATTTCTTTTGTGTCTGGGATTTTCTAAGGGATAACCCCAGTTCCCTGACCCCCACTTCTACATACCTTTATTCACTTTCTTGAACCTTTCTACATCTCCCTTATGTCCTCCCACACCTGATCCTGTACTGTTTGCATTTTCCCCTTCTCTCTACATGCCAAGTCCCTCTCCTTCTTTATCTCCCCTGATTTTTTCCACTTTGAAATAGAACTGAAGCTTCGACACTTTGGTCTTTCTTTCTCTTGAGCTTCATATGGTCTGTGAGTTGTATAGTGGTTACTCAGAGCCTTTTTGCTAATATCCACTCATCAGTGAGTAGATATCATTTCTGCTTTTTGTGGCTTAGTTACCTCTCTCAGGATGATATTTTCAGCTCCATCCATTTGCCTAAAATTTTTATGAAAACATTGTTTTTAAGAACTGAGCCCATTGTGTAAATATACCAATTTTCTATATCCATTTCCTCAATTAGGGGATATTTGCCTTGTTTCCAGATTTTGGTTATTATAAATAAAACTGTTATGAAAATAGTAGAGCATGTGTGTTTGTTATATATTGGGTATAAGTCAGTGATATAGCTGATTCTGCTGACATCTGCATTTTTGATCTTAGAGATTCTGACAGGTCTGAGGTGAAACTTCACATTCATTTTATTTTGCCTTTTCCTGATGACTAATGGTGTTGAACAGTTCTACAGGGGCTTCTTGGCCATTTGATATACCTTAAATGACAATTATTTCTTATGATATGTACCTCATTTTTAATAGGGTTATTTGGTTCTCTGGAGTTTAACTTGTTAATAATCTTTGTATATAATGAATATTGGACTTCTATTGGATACAGATTTTGTAAATATCTTTTCTAAATCTGTACATTGATATTTTTTTCTTGATGACAGTGTACTTTGTCTTACAGAAGCATTTTCATTTTATGATATCTCATTTATTTATATTAGAACTTGGGTCATTGATCTTCTGTTCAGAAAATTTTCCCCTGTGCTACCATGTTTGATGCTCTGTCTCACTTTCTCTTCTATTAAATTCAATGCATCTAGTTTCAGGTGGAGGTCCTTGATCTGCTCAAACTTGAACTTTGTGCAAGGAGATAGGAATGGAGCAATTTTCATTCTTCTGCATGCCAACCATACCATGAGCCACCACCATTTGTTAAAGGTCCCATCCTATTTTTCACTGGACGATTTTGGCTTTTTTGCCAAAGATCATTTGAATATAAGTGTCTGGAGTTAATTTTGGGTTGTCAGTTATATTACATTGATTAACCTGCCTGTTTTTGGACCATTAACATGTGGCTTTCATTGTTATTGCTGTGTACTAGAGTTTGAAACCGTGGTTTGAAGGATGGTGATTTGTCAGAAATTCTCAAATTTTGAATAGTATTTGCTATCCTCAGTTTTATTTTTTTGTTGTTTTTTCAAAAATAGAAAGAAAGAAAGAAAGAAAGAAAGAAAGAAAGAATGAATGAATGAATGAATTGCTCTTACTATTGCTGTGAAGACTTGAGTTGGAATTTTTATGCAGATAGCACAGAATCTATATATTCTTTTAGGTAAGATGGACATTTTTGTTCTGCTAATCTTGGCAATCCATTAGCATGGGAGATCTTTTCATTTTTAATGTATTCTTTAACATTTTTTAAGAGACTTGAAATATTTTTGTGTTGATTTTTTTTACTTGCTTAGTTAACAGTCACACCATGTTATTTTATATTATTTGTCACTATTGTGAAAGGTGTCATTTTCTTAATTTTTTCATGGCCTGTTTATCCTTTGCGTAGAGGAAGACTATTGATTTGCTATAGTTAATTTTATATACAGCAACTTTGCTCAAGTTGTTTACCAGATGTAGGTGTTCTCTGGTAGAGTTTTGTTGTCAATTAAGTATACTGTCATATCATCTACCAATAGTGAAGTTTTGACTTATTATCCAATTGTATCACTTTGAAATGCTTTTATTTTCTAATTACTTTGACTAGATATTCAAGTACTATATGGAATAGATATGGTAAAAGTTGGCAGCCTTGTCTAGTCCCTGATTTTACTGAGATTGTTTCAAGCTTTTATTCATTTAGGTTGATATTGTCTACTTGTTTGATGTATATTGCTTTTATTATGTTTATTCTTAATTCTTTTACTATGTGTATTCTTAATTTTTCCAAGACTTTTAATATTAAAGGATTTTGAATGTTGTCAAAGTTTTTCAACATTTAATGGGATGAATATGTGGAATATTTTCTCTGAGATTGTTTATATTGTGTGTTATGTTGATGAATATTTTTATACTGAGACATCACAGCATCACTCAGATGAACCCTACTTTATCCTGGTAAATAATCATTTTGTTGTGCTCTTTGATTTGTTTTGCAAGAATTTTATTGTTAATTTTTGCATCACTTCTCATAAAGTATATTGATCTGAAGTTCTCTTTCATTTTTAGGTCTTCAAGTTGTTTAGGTATCCACATAACTGTGACAATATAGAATGAGTAAGTTAGTGTTTCTTCTGTTTCTATTTTGTGAGAGTTTGAAGGGTATTGGTATTAGAACTTCTTTGAAGGTCTTGTAGAAATAATATAGCACTAAAACCATTTACTATGTTTTTTTTGTGGTTGAGATACTATAAATGACTATTTCTGTAGAGGTTAAAAGACTGTTTAGATGGTTTATCTGATCCTGATTTAACTTTTGTACCTAATTTCTATCTTGAAAAGTGACCATTTCATACAGATTTTTAACTTTTATTAAGTATAAACTTTAATTCCTTTTTTATTGGATTAAGATGAGCCTTTGTAGTAGGATATGATGCTGTTTTAAAAAATCCCTTTGATTTCTGTTATTATGTCTATCTTTTAATTTGTGATTTTGTTAATTTGGATACTGTCTCTGTGCCTTCTGATTAGTCTGTCTAAAGGTTTATCTATCTTCTTGATCTTATTAAAGAACAAGCTTCTGGTATTGTCGATTCTTTGTGTAGTTCTCTTTGTTTCTACTTGGTTGATTTCAGCCCTGAATTTCATGATTTCCTGCTGTGTACTCTTCTTGGGTATATTTGCTTCTTCTGTTTTTCTATAGGTTTTAGATATACTTTTTGTTTGTTTTTTATTGGATATTTTACTTATTTACATTTCAAATGTTATTCCCTTTGCTGATTTTCTCTCTAGAAAGAGCTTATCCCATCCTTTCTCCCACTGTTTTTATGAGGGTGCTCCCCCATTCACCCATTTCCTCCTGGCATTTCCCTGCACTGAGACACTGATCCTTCACAGGACTAAGGGCCTCTCCTCACACCGATGCACAAAAAAGCCATTCATGCTATATATGTGGCTAGAGCCATGAGTCTCTCCAATTGAACACTAGTTGGTGGATTAGTTGATGGGAGTTCTTGTGGGTCTGGTTAGTTGATATTGTTGTTCTTTCTGTGGGTTGAAAGCCCCTTTATTTTCTTCAGTTCTTTCTCTAACTCCTCCATTAGGGACCCTGTGCTCAATCTAATGGTAGTCTGTTAGCATCTGTCTCTGTATATTTCAGACTTTAGCAAAGCGTCTTAGGAGACAGGTATCTCAGGCTCCTGAAAGCAAACATTTCTTGGCATCTTGTGAGTTGCTATGTTGGTGCTGGAAATTGAATTTGAATCCGCTGGAGAACAGCCAGTGCTCTTAGCCACTGAGCCATCACTCAAGATTTTGTGTTTCTATTTCTAAGTATAATAGTTGTTTGCATGCCACATAGTTATAAAGATTAAATTATGTGCATATCATACAGTAATACTTACAAATGAGAGCAGATCACTTTCTCTGTTCTAATTGTAAAAGCTAGCACTCCACTAAAAATCTTACAGTGTCTGTTGAGAAAAGCTAAACTTCATAGCTGTAAAGACAATAATTATATTTGCTAAATAATTCAAAAATAATTATTTTAAACTTGTATATACACATATATACATATATATGTATATATATATATATATATATATATATATATATACATATATAATACCAATCCAATAAAAATAAAGCAGTCAGAGGTCTCTAATAATGAGTAAGGTGTATCTACATGAAATTCATCTGTGGATATTGCTTCAAACAAAAGTTTGATTGTTCTGTTAAGGTAAAGGAGCAGGACACTAATCCTTACTTATCACTGACTAGTAAAAAAAGAATCAAGCTAAAGCACAGTGATCACTTAATTTTTTTCAAGGCTCTGTGAGCAGACAATTTGGTATGTGTCTAACTGAAAAAAATCACCTAGGTATATTTTAACTATACTATTCAGCTAAATATATAAGACATGTTGATGACTGCATTGTTTGTTCAGCTCAAGGTTTCATGCATGATGCCTTGGACTTCCTAACAATTTTCTGATATAAATAAGAATGTGGAATTTTTTCTTTTTCCCTCAATTTTTAATTCTTGACCATGATATTCTGAATATTTCTGTGGCTATGTCTTAAAGTACATTCTGAGAGACTTCAAAAGTAGCACTTGTATAATTTTGTAATGTTTAGGCTTGGCATAAACTTCAATTACTATATAACTGCCTGGACAAATTATTCAAAGGGCTAACTCAAGACATTGAGGAAAACATCCAACTTTAGTGATGCATTCTCTTAATCTCAGTATTCAAAGGGCAAATGAAGATAAATTTTAAGACTGAGACCATTTTGGTTTACACAGTGAGTTCTATTCCATCATTAGCTATACAATAAATTTCTGCCTCAAAAAACAAACAAACATACATACACACAAAATAGCCAAGAAGAAAATAAACGAAAAAAAAAAGGAAAATACCCAGAGCAGAATAATTATCAACCAACCAAACATACAAAACATTAATTTGACAATAAAATGCAAATCATAGGTTTGCAGTAGAAAGCAACACAGAGCACAAATAAATATGCAGATAAGCTAAAAGAAGGTAGTTTTGTAGGAAAGAACCCTTGCTAAATGCAGAACAAATGAGAAATGTCAGTCCTCAGAGAGAATGGGATAAACCTGAACCTGAGCCCATACAAGGCTTAGGATGTGAGAGGAACTTGTTAAGTCATAACTGTATTTTTTATATGAGTACATGTAACTTCAAGTTTGACAAACAAAAAACTGACAAAAAAATAAATAGAAGTGAGCACTAGAAACCAGTGGTTAGAAATAAATTCAGGTGCACGTAGACTGCATGCATTCATACAGTGTTCTTTACTGAATTGTTGGCTAATAATTAGCAGAAATGCTTTTCTTTATAAGTAAGTAGACAGAAAAAAAATAGATCAGTGGGTATATTTTACAGCAATGAACAGAGTATTAAAGTTTTATTAAGTTAAAAAAATTCCTATGTGAGGAAAATAGATTTTTTAATACATATTTATTTTTGAATCACTTTTGCAGTCCAGACTTCATCCCCCTCTGGTTGACCCCCAACTTTCCTGCCCTTTATTCATCTTGAAGCCGTTGTCCCCACATACTCACCTCACCCAACCCCACACCACCAGGCCTATCCACTCCCTGGGAAATAAATTTCCTCCAGAGTTAGGTGTATCTTCTCTCACTGTGGCCAGACCATGCAGTCTTCTACTGTATATGCGTGAGAGGCCTCATATCACAATGGAATATAACATTAAACAGAGAATTAACAGTAAAAATCAAAGGACTAAACAGCACATATAGATATATAAGAACAGGAATTGCAGATAAGATCATTCAGAAGCTGTCTCACCTGGGAATCCAACAAATATACAGTCACCAAATCCAAGCACTATGGCTGATGCCAAGAAGTAATTACTGACAGGAACAAGACAGAGATGTCTCCTCTGGGACTATGTTAGAGTCATATAGATATAGTTGCACATGCCTGCAGCTAACCATCGGACTGAACACAGGGACCCCAATGAAGGTGCTAAAGACTGAATGAGCTAAAAGCGGTTGCAACCTCATGGGAAGAACAACATTATCAACCAATCAAACCCTCCAAAACTCCCATGGACTAAAATGACAATGTTTGAGCACACATTGAGAGACCTATTGATCCAGGTGCATATGTAGCTGAAGATACCAGTGTCTGGCATCAATGTGAGGAGAGTTTTTGGTGCAAGGAGGGCATGTTTCCCCAATGTAGGGGAATGCCAAGGCAATGGAGTGAAGAGGGTGATCAGGAGTGTGTGCACCTTTTGTGAATGCCAATGGAGGGGGAGAGGGGATGGAGACAGAGTTGGGGAAAGAGATACCACATCATATGTAAATACAAAGTGTCTAATAAAAAATAAAAGAAAAAAAGGAAGTTTTAAAATTCCTTAGTGATCAGGGAAATGCAAATTAAAATTACCCTGAAATTCCACTTCACACCAATCAGAATGGTTAAGATCAAACATTCAGATGACAGCACATGTTGGTGAGAATGTTGAGAATGAGCAACTCTCCTCTATTATTGGTAGGTTTGAAAATGGTTACAACCACTGTGGAAATTATTTTTAAAGTTCCACTGTAAACTGGAAATAGATCTACCTGAATACCCTACTGTATCACCCTTAAACACATATGTAAAAATGTCCTGTCATGCCACTGGTGCACATGTTCCAGTATGTTTATACTGGCCTTATTTGTAATAGCCAGAAGCTGTAAAAAAAAATCCAGTTGTCACACAATAAAAGAATGGATATAAAAAGTGTGGTTCATTTACACAATGGAATGCTACTCTTCTATTAAGAATGAGGATATCATGAGTTTTGCAGACAAGTGAATGGAAATAGAAAATATCATCCTGACAAACGTAGTGCAGATACAAAAGTGCATGGTATGTACCCATTAATACATGGATATTAAACAAAATGTACGGAATGCCAAGACACAACACACAGAACTCAAGAATATTAGCAAGCTGAGGGACCCAAGTGAGCATGCTTCAGTCCTATTTGAGGAGGAGAGGAAAGTATTCAGTGGGGACAGACGGAAGGGAAAATAGTGGGGCAGGGAAACAGGAAAATTATTTAAGGAAACAAAATTAACTAAGGCATTAAAATTTTATAAAAAATTAAGGAAGCTCTAATGGTTTGAATGAAGAATATGTCCTATACTAGCAAGTATTTGAATACTGAGTCATGAGGTCATATGCTGTGTGCTGTTTGGGCAGAGGTTAATTGGTGCATGTAATACATCTCTGACGGTAAAATCTGAAATTGAAATCTTCATACCCTTTCCAGTTGCTCCTGTCTTTTTCTCTGTCTCTCTGTCTGTGTGTCTGTGTATCTGTCTCTTTGTCTGTCTTTGTCCCTGCCTCTCTCTCTTTCTCTACATTTTCCCCCCACCACTATGCTTACAGGTAACCAGGTATCATGATGGACTCTTGTCTTTCTGAAACACTATCATCCCAAATATTTTTTTAGATAAATCACTTTTCCATGATGTTTATCCCAAGAGCAGAAATGTAAACATAATCTAACAATCAAAGAATATCTTATGTAACTATGTAACTAGTCATACACAAAGGTTATGTGGATGAGTCCTATAAACTAACTGCACATTCTATTAGAAAGAGATGACAAAATATTTCTAGAGCAATTTCACAATAAAGAAAAGCTAAGAGTAAATATTTGTTATTCTGCAAAAATTCTGCTGTATAATATTGTTTTTACTGTTATTTCCTGTTATTTGTAGATGACATTGGTTTACACAACTAAGAAAAACTCCTATTCTTTTAGAGAAATTTTTCTTTTATCTTTTTAAACCAAATCAATTTATGAATGGATAGAATGAATTTATTTGGTTGGTATGACACCAATCATTTTAATCAGAGTAACAAAATTTACTATTCCCCTAAACCTTGTATGAAACAATTGGGAGACATCTAATTTCATAACTGATTCAATTATTCTACTCTAAATTCCACCATTAAAATCCCAAGTGGAATAAGATAAAATTCTAACATCAATTTCAACTTTCCTAAAAGCCATGTCACTTACATGAGCAAAAACCAATTTCAAAATAAACAGAAAGACTCCGAAGAGCAGTAACTTGTGATACACGTCATACAATTTACAAGTGGCTTAATATTAGTTAGAAAGAGGTAGAGGTATCAAGAATTGACTTTTATTACTAGGGGAAGTACCACAGCATAGATAGGTCTAGTTTGCATTAACAGTACAGGGGAAAATGTAGGATATGAACTTTTGATCACAGAAAAAGTTGTTTGACTTTTAAAGAATGTGGTATCATTTCTGGGTAAAGGAAACAACCTACTTACTCTGACAACTTTATCACATTTTCAGTCAAATGCTTACCTGGTTCCACCAGAGGTGTTTCAGGTTTGTTTGTTTTGTTTTTATACATTCCTCTCAGGGATGTGAGAGGTGAGTCTGCTTAATCACTGAGACTGTTACACAGTTGAATATTCTATACCCAAGTTGTAAAATTTCTAATTTAGAGGATAAAAATTTAATTAGAATCTAACTACAAGTATTTGATTGAAATTATACTAAATTATAAATAGTAATCATTTTATCTGAAAGGCATATTCCTGGCAAATAATTCAATATGTATTTTTCCTATAAAAACCAACTGCCTAAAATAATATTTTGCTTAAAATTGAATGATTAACAATATTATTAGTACTGTATATAAGAAAGTAAAGTGTAAAAGCTGTAAGTGACAGATGGTAGTGTCTGTTACAGTGACATAACACACTGGAAATATAGGTCATCCGCTTGAGCAGCCTGGAAAATTTAAATAAATACAATAATTAAGAGGAAACTTTCTAAGACTTCATTCTAGAGTAATAACATATAAGTAGGTGAATTAAAGAATTTTAAAATAGAACCACTACATATTTAAAGATAAGTTGTTAAGGTATAACAATTTTTAATTAGATTTTAACGTATTCCTTGTACATATTTTCAAACACTCAGGAGAGTTCTCTGGTATTTTTGTTTAAAATATTCTGCCATAGGCATGACCTTCTTACCATGCTTATGATCAAGAAAGTGTTGGAGAGGAACTGGACTGGTTGTCCTCTCTTTGAGACTAGCTCTTTTCTGTAAAAAATAACTAAGGGTCAATATATAAATGGTAAGAGGATCTTTTGGTAAAGATGTTTTCCTAATTTGTTGGATGCCATTTTGTTTTATTAACATTGTTCTTTGCCTTAGAGAAGCACTGAACATTTTTGAAGTTCTATTTTTCGATTATTGATATTAGAACATAAGCCATTGGTGTTCTGTTCAGAAAATCTTCCCCTGTACCTATATGTTGAAGACACTTCTCCCAAGTTTTCTTCTATTAGATTCAGTGTATCTGGTTTTATGTAGAGGCCTTTGATTCACTTAGACTTGAGCTTTGTACAAGGAGATATGGATGGGTCTGTTTGCATGCTTCCACTTGCTGACAGCAAGTTGAACCAGCACCATTTTTTGAAAATGCTGCTTTTTTTTCCATTGAGTGGTTTTAACTCCTTTGTCAAAAATCAATTGACCATTTGAGTAGGGGTGTTTCTGGGTCTTTGATTCTATTCCATTGTCCTTCCTTCCAGTTTTTATACCAGTCCCGTGCAGTTTTTATTATGATTGCTCTTCAGGACATCTTCAGGACAGAGATGTTGATTCATCCAGAAGTTCTTTTATTATTGAGAATATTTTTCACTATCCTGGGTTTTATGTTATTCCAAATGAGTTTGAAAATTTCTTTTTCTAACTCTATGAAGAATTGAGTTGGAATTTTCATGGCAATTGCATTAAATCAGTAGATTGCTTTTGGCAGGATGGCCCTTTTTACTATATTAGCTCTGTCAATCCATGAGCATGGTGGATCTTTTTGTCTTCTAAGATCTTCAATTTCTTTCTTTGGAGACTTGAATTTCTTGTCATACAGATATTTCCCTTGCTTGGTTATAGTCTCACTTGCTTGGTTAGAGTCACAGCATGTTATTTTCTATTATTTGTGATTATTGTAAAAGGTGTCAATTTCTTAATTTTTTTCTCAGCTTGTTTACCCTTTGAGTAGAGGAAGGATACTGATGTGTTTGATTAAATTTATATACAGACACTTTGCTAAAGTGGTTTGTCATTTGTAGAAGTTTTCTGGTGGAATTTCACTCAAGGGAGAAAATACAGAGAAAAAGGCTGGAACAGAGACTGAAAGAAAGATCATACATAGGATGCCCCACCTGGGGATCCACCCTATATGGAGTCACTCAGAAGGGCTTGCTGACAAAAGCCTGACATGTATGTTTTCTGAGAGGCTCTGCCAGAACAATATGCTTGATAAATGTTAGGATGTTTGCAGTGAAACCTCAGGATTAGCACAGGGACCCAAATGGAACAGTTGGAGATAAAGGTTGAATGACTTGAAGGGCTTTACAAAATCCCATAGGTTGAACAGTACTATCAACCAACCAGACCCTCCCCAGAGCTCTCAGAGAGTAAACCACCAACCAGTGAGTACTCATGGAGAGAACCATGGCATCAGCAGCATATGATGCAAAGGATGGCATTGTCTTGCACCAATAAGAGGAGAAGCCCTTGGTCCTTTGAAGGCTTGTTTTCACATTAGGAGAATTCTAAGGCATGGAGTTGGGAGTCACCAAGTGAGAGTGGGAGCATCTTCATAAAAGCAGAAGGAGAGAGTAAAGACTATAGAAGATAGGGGAGAAAGATAACGTTTGAAATGTAAGTACATTAAAATATTTACTAAAAGTATTAAAATATGAAATGAGAATGTTTTATTCTCACACTTATTGATGACTGTAAATTATCTGTACTTAACAATTCTAAATAGCATTGTACTTTGAAAATTTTGAGTATTACAAATGCAAATATTTTTAAATTTAGTTTCTTTTTTAAAAAAAAAAAGTAAAAATTAAATGTCTAAAATTTAGATAATAGGTAATTGGGGATTGTCTTGTAATGAATAAAAAGTATCCTTCCATATCTATTTTGATAACTTTTGTTTGAAAATTTACTTTATTAGATATTACAATGACCATTCCAGTTTGTTTCTTGGGGCCATTTGCTTGGAAGATTTTTCCCAACCTTTTACTCTAAGATAGTGTCTGTCTTTGTCTCTGAGATGAGTTTCCTGTATGCAGCAAAATGTTGGGTTTTGTTTATGTATCTAGTCTGATAGCCTATATCTTTTTATTGGGGAGTTGAGTCCTTTTATGTTTATAGACATCAAGGAATAGTGGTTTGTGTTTCTTGCTATTATTGCATTTGTAGGTTGAATTGTGCCTGTCTGCCTTTCTCATTTTGGCTTTCTTGCTTAGGAGGTTTCTTGTTTTTACTATGAGGTGGTTCCCCTCATTGTATTGGGTTTTCTATCTATAATTCATTGTAGTGCTGGGTTTGTAGTCATATATTGTATAAATGTTGTTTTGTCTTGGAATATCTTCATCTCTCCATCTATGGTGATTGATACTTTTGCTGGGTATACCAGCTTGGGCTCACAAGTGTGCTCTCTTAGGGTCTGCATGATGTCTGTCCAGGCTCTCCTAGTTTTCATAGGCTCCGTGGATAAATTGGATGTGATTCTGATTGGTCTGCCATTTTATGTTACATGACCTTTTCCCCTTACTGCTTTGAGTATTCTTTCTTTGCTTTGGGCACTTGGTGTTTTGATTATTATGTGTCAGGAGGAATTTCTTTTCTGGTCCAACATATTTGGAGTTCTGAATGCTTCTTTTATGCTCATAGTCATCTCATATTTAAATGTAGGGAAGTTTTCTTCTACAATTTGGTTGAAGATATTTATTGTGCCTCTTAGTTGATACTCTTCGCCCTCTTCTATTCTTATTATCCTTAGGTTTAGTCTTCTCATTGTGTCCTTGATCTCCTGGACAATTTGGGTTAGGAGCTTTTGGTTTTTGCATCTTCTCTTACTGTTTTGTCTATGTTTTGAATGTTGTCTTCAACCCCTGAGATTCTTTCTTCCATCTCTTATAGTCTGTTGAAAATGCTTGCATCTGTGACTCTTGATTTTTTTTAGGTTTTCTACCTCTAGGGTTGTCTCTTTTAGTGTTTTCTTTATTGTGTTTATTTCCAAATTAATTTGGTATAACAAAAACCCAGGATAACCAAAATTATTTTAAATAATATACCTTCCTGGGAAAATAATTGTCCCTGACCTCAAGCTGTATTGCAGTGCAATTGTGATATAAACCACTTGGTATTTGGACAGAGACTGGCAGATAGATCCATAGAATAGAACTGAAGATCTAGAAATAAACCTAAACACATATGGTCACTTTATTTTGGCAAACAAGCAAAATATTCAATAGAAAAAAAAAGTCTCTTCAACAAATAGTGCTATTTCACCAGGCAACATGCAGAGGAATACAAACTGTCATTTTCTTTTGTCTTTGTCAAAGCTCAAGTCCAAGTGTTTCAAAGACCTCCACATAAAACCAGATACACTGAACCTAATGGAATAGAGAATGGGGAAGATCTTAGAATGAATAGACACAAAGGAAATTTTTCTCAACTGAACCAGTGACTTAAACTCTAAGATCAAGAATCGACAAACCAGACCTCTTGAAATTGCAAAACTTCTGTAAGGCAAAGAACACCTAAAAAGGATAAAATGACATCTAACAAACTGGTATGAGATCTTTTCTAATCCTATATTTTATAGAGGGCTTATATCCAATATATACAAAGAACTCAAGAAGGTAGAATCTAGAGAATCAAATAGTCTTACTAAAAATGGGATACAGAGTTATACAAAGTATTCTCAACTAAGAAATATCAAATTGCTAAGAAGTATCTAAAGAAAGGCTCAATATCCCTAGTCTTCAGGGAAATGCAAATCAAAACAACTCTGAGATTCCTCCTCACACCAATCAAAAGAGGTAAGATCAAATACTAAGGTGAGAGCAAATGCTGGCCAGCATATTGGAGAAAGAGGAACACCCCTCCAATATCGGTGGAATTGCAAGCTGGTACAACCACTATGGAAATCAGTCTGGCAGTTCCTCAGAAGACTGGTCATAGTACTACCTAACAACCCAACTATATCACTCCTGGGCTTATACCTAATAGAAGCTCTAACATCTAACAAGGATACATGTTCACTATGTTCATAGCAGCCTTATTCATAATAACCAGAAGCTGGAATAAACCCAGATGTCCTTCAACAGAGGAATGGTACAGAATTTCTGGTACATTTACACAATTAGGTATTACTCAGCTACTAAAAACAATGACTTCATGAAATTTCTAGGCAGATGGATGGAACTACAATATAATATTCTGAATGAAGAAACCTAGTCACAAAATAACACTCATGGTATGTACTATCTTATAAGTGGATACTATTCCCAAAGGCTTGGAATACCCAAGGAACAATTCACAGAACTTATGAAGCTCAAAGAAAAGGAATGCTAGAACTTAGATGCCTCAATTTTTCTTAGAAGGGAGAACGAAACACTCATGGGAGCAAATAAAAAGACAAATGGCTGAGGAGGGATTTGAAAAAAGATCAACTTGAGACTGCATCACATGGGTATCCATCCCATATGCAGCCACTATTACTGATGCCAAGTAGTGATTACTGGCAGGAACCGGATATGGATACCTTCTCAGTGGTTCTGCCAGAACCATACTGATACAGAGGAGGATGCTTGCTGCTGACTATTAGACTGAACATATGGACCACAATGAAGGACTTACAGAAAGGACTGAAGGAGCTAAAATGTTCTACAATCCCATGGGAAGAACAAAACTATCAACCAAACAAACCCACTGCAGCTCACAGAGACTAAAACACCAACCAATGAGTACACATGGGGAGACCCATGGCACCAAGTTAGTATGCAACAGAGAATAGCATTGTCTGACATCAATGGGAGGAGAGGCCTTTGTTCTAGCAAAGGATTGTCTTCAAATATCAATGTGTAAAAATCAGTCTATGACTCATGTTGCAGTAATGTTTCTTTTGCAAACAGGGGTGGGGTTTTGTCTGTTTGGGGCAAAAATGTTAGTAATTGAACTGTCTTTTTGGTGCATTTTTCAGTTGTCCTTTACCTCTATTTTCTGATTTAAAAGAGTATTTAGGCATGCTTCTTAGATTTCTTTGCCTGAAATTTTTGCCTGTAAGAAATTGCCCTATATGTCATCTCTCCCTGTCGTGCCCCACCTTGTCTGGCAAGGAAGACATGACACTCCAGATTCTTCTCAACAGCCTTTATTCAGGAACACCTTGATGCTGAACATGGGAACCCAGAGTGCTGAGCGCTCTCTATTTATCTCCCTCTAAGGGGGAAGGATGATTTGTCTCTCAGGGATTGCCAGAGTAGGGTGCACCAAATTAGCATAGCACCACCTGGAGCCAAGAGCAGTATTGCACATGCATAGTATATTTGTTTACCACAGTGCAAGCCGGATGTCGGCACCATCTTATCGGCACCGGTCGGGGAACCACTCCCTACATATCTCTCTTTTTTATTATTTTAAAATGAGCCGGTGTAGATCTGGGAGCAGGGTGCAGCTTATCATTGTTTCTGTCTTAGGTCATTTCACTAGTTCCTGGTCTTACCCGTCATAGGGATACCCTATCACCATGTTTTAGGTTCATCCAGGTCTGTGAAATGTTGCCCGTCTCTGAATACACATGACTCATGCACCCTATGCATTCCCATGTCGATCTAGGATGAACACTCTATTCTTTTAGAGAGGACAAACATACACTGGGGAAGTCACCATTCTCAAAAACGGCCATGGCTTAGTATACTACAGCTTTGTGCCTTCATTGTTCTTGTTTTAATTTGCAAAGAAACCAAAGACACGCTCCAAATCCCAGGAGGACAATCATCCCCAAACTGGCCATCCTTGCCCACTTCTTCAGATGATTCAGGGCAGCAGCAATCTAAGATTACAGTATAGTAGCTAATCGCTAGAGCAATGGAGAGCCCACTTAGACTGGTGGGGTACTGGCTTCTGAAGCATACTTTTAGTAGGCCACCATCTATTCACCCAGGAAGGATTGACTTGGTACCTGGTATTAGTAGTAGGGACATCAAACCAAGCCACAGATTGATTATATAAGGATATGCACTTACTACTATCACTAATATTCCTTACCCTATAAAAATATAAGCTCCCTGCCAAACTAAAACTTTTATTTTTATTAATGCTAGCAAGCTCTCTATCTAAAAACAAGAAAGACAAATCTAAACTCTTATTAGTACTAAACAAATGGGGATGCTCTTTTGCATCATGACGTATGAGCATGGATCTCGGGAACACCAACAGAATCCCCCATTGGGGCTCCACTTAAGTCTGCAGTTGGCTCACTCTGAGCATCATCAGCCATAGTAGTATCTTTGGGTGAACTAGAAGGCACCTTCCGAGTCAGGCATTCTGGTACCCAAACCAGATCCTCTTTATCCTGTGGGAAAACACAAACAGCTCCCCTAGGTCTCAAAATTACCAGATCTGGGCAGCACCATTTACTTGTTAGGACATCTATCCATTTAACATTTAAAGCTGTCACAGGTGTTGTGCTGTATGTCAGTCCGCATCGATGTGTCCATGGGTGTCAAAAATTACAAAATTTAAGGTAAAGAGGGCTATAGAGAGTTGCTCTTTCAGTGCATGACCATATGTAATTACCTCATTTTATTTTTTTAAAAGCTCTTTTAAAGTACTATGTGCTCATTCTACAATCTCCTGTCCCTGGGAATTGTATGGCAAACCAGTGACATGGTGTACTTGCATAGTTTGAAAAAAGGTCTAAAATTATTTTGCCATATATGCAGGACCATTATCAGTTTTAAGGCACTCGGGTTTACCTCAACTGCCCAGGCTTCTAATCAATGAGTTATGCCATTACGAGACTTTTCTCCTATAGATAAAGTGGCATGTATTATACCAGAACAGGTGTCAACTGAAACATGAACATATTTAAGATTACCAAACTGAGGTATATGTGTCACATCCATTTGCCAGAGTTTTAATGGGAGCAGTCCGCGGGGATTAATTCCCACATGGGGCGGGTGAAAATCCTGGACACAACTAGGGCAGTACAATACCACTTCTCGGGCTACTGCTCTAGGAATTTCAAATTTAAGCTGAAGGGTATGATCAGGTACATGAAACTGTCAATGAAACTTTGTAGCAGAATCTACTGGGGTAGTACAGAATATAAATTCCTTGTGAGTGCTGGCATCTAATATAGCATCATTTGTTGCCATAAGGCCAGGTAACATGGTATGAGCACGAATATGTTGAATGTAAAATTTATTTTTTCTATTCCATATTAACTTTGTAGCTGTGAAAAAATATCACTCACAGTGCTAGACATCTTAATAAGGCCAGTAATCTCAAGGGAGCACACAGCCTTAACTTCATAAGCCGAGTCAGAAATTAAATTGAAGGCTTCCTGAAAATTTTTGAAGACTTCTAACACAATTTTACATTCAGTAATTTGGGGAGTGCCAGGCACATATTGCATTAAGACAGGTTTTTGAGAATCAATCATTTAAGCACCGACACCAGTCTTGGATCCATCAGTGTAGATATCTATAGCCTCAGGTAGAGGCTCCGAGGCAGTGACTTTTGGAAAAACAACTAGATGTTCTGTAATAAACTGTAACAAAGTATGTTTTGGATAATGATTATCAAAATCTCCACAAAAACTGCAACGCAAAATGGCCCAGTCATACAACAATGCACATAATGTTTCTATTTGGACTGCTGTATATGGTATTATGATTTTATTGGACACACATTCAAAATGTAATATACAGGACTTAATTCCAGCCATAGCTCGTTGGGCAATGGCTGAACGATAGTATTCAAGCATTTGACCAGGTGAAATATGAGGATGGATCCAAAGCAGCGGTCCCTCTTGCCACAGTACACCAGTGGGTTGACGAAGGTTCTTTAAAATGCACAACAAGAGCTCTACATCCGGTCTATACTGCTTATGCATAGCCTTTTATAATGCTGTCTCTACCTTAGTAATGGATAGATGGGCTGCTGAGGTTAGCTCTCGGGGGGAGGTAAGATGTGAATCTCCCTTTAAGACATCATGCAATGGTTACAGTTCTATATTAGGGATATGTAAATAGGGGCGAAGCCAATTTATGTCTCCCAATAGTTTTTAAAAATCATTTAAAATTTTTAAATGATCTTTGCATATCTCGAGCTTTTGGGGTCTTATCTTACATGGGGTAATTTTTGCTCTTAAGTACTCTCCCACTTCCCCCAATTGAACCTTTTCAGGTGCTATGTATAAATGAAAGGTTTTAAGCATCCCAACCATTTTAGAATAAGCAGTGTGGAGTAAATGTTTATCTTTGGCTGAGAGTAAAACATCATCCATGTAATGGACAATCCTTACCTTTGGGAATTGATCACGAAAAGGGTGCAAAGCTTTTCCTAAATATAACTGACACATGGTAGGACTATTGGCCATACCCTGGGGCAAAACTACCCATTGATACCATTAATTGGGTTTTTCATCATTTATAGAAGGCACAGCGAATGCAAGGCGTTCACTATCTTGTATGGCCTGGGAGATAGAGAAAAAAACAATCCTTAATATCAATGATGATAAGGGGTCATCCAGCTGGGATAGCAGACAGTAGAGGTAATCCTCTCTATATGGAACCCATAAGTTGCATCTGAGTATTTATGGCTCTAACATCATGCAGCAGATGCCATTTTCCTGATTTTTTCTTAATGACAAAGATAGGTGTATTCCAGGGTGATCTAGATCGTATAATATGTCCCAACTGTAATTGTTCCGAGATCAATTCTTTTGCTGGTAACAGTTTTTCAGAGGACAGTGGCCATTGAGGAACACACACGAGCTCCTCTGTTTTCCACATGATGGGTATATCTTCCTCAACGGCCTCTAGGAAAAACCCAATCCTTTTAAATCTTGTTTTTGTATAGGTGAGATCGGGTTTATCCTACCTTGTAAAATTTTTCCTAAACCTTTTCCAGGCACATATTCCATATTGGTCATCATATCTATGGCTTGTGGAGAGTAATCATTTGTCAGTCTCATATGTAAATCAGCTAGAACATCCATGCCCCATAATGTTACTGGAATATTAATAACGTAGGGGATGAATTTTCCAATCATTCCTTCTGTGTCTTTCCATATTAATTCTTTCATACTTATTGGAGGGGGGGTTATTTTCATACCCTAGCCCATGCAGCGCTTGTGAAGAAGACTTCGTGGGCCATGTTGGAGGCCAATCCTGAGTGGAAATGATACTAAGATCAGCTTCTGTGTCTAGCAAACCAAGGAATGACCAACCCTCCAAAGTCAGCGTCAGCATAGGACGATCATTTAGTTCCGATGATATAAAAGCAACCTGGGATCCTGTGGAGATCCCAGAGAAAGCAGAGGCTTTCTCTAATCTTATCTGTTGCTGGGAAGTGCCAGTGTAAACTTGGTAAATGCAGCAGTTGTGCAATCCTATCACCTGGGAAGATAACAGTGATCCCTTGAGGGGAAGAAGCTAAAATCTGAACTGTACCTTCATAGTCGGGGTCGATCACCCCAGGTGTTACATGTAAGCCTTTAAGGGCAGAGGAGGAGCAACCCAATAATAATCCTACAGTATCTTTTGGAAGAGGTCCTTTAAAGGCTGTTTCTATGGGTTGAATTCCCATTTGGGGGGTTAATATGAGTCTGGTGGTGGAGTGAAGGTCCAATCCTGTGGAGCCCTTAGTGGCTCTCCTTGGCCCTTCAGATGATGAAGGGACAGCCAGGACCCCTGTGCATTCTGTCCTAGTCCACTGTCCTGTGTAGCCCCATATATTTGGGGGCCCTGGGTCGTGGGCCCCGCTGCCCGTTCTTTGGCCATGCACTGCCGTATCCGGCTGTTACAAGTTTACTATCTATGTCTTTTACTGACCTACATTCATTTGCACAGTGGTTCCCCTTTTTACACTGGGGGTATAGTCCTGGCTGCTTAAGTCTATCCTGGCTTATGTTCTTTTTTGGGCATTGTTTTCGATAGTACCTTTGGGGTCACATTTAAAACACACATATGAAGCAGGAGTTTTTCTCAGCTCTACCACAGTGGCGGCTAAGCCAGCATTAGACAAAGGTCCTCCTATTTCTCTGCATACTTTCATCCATACCTCAATGCCTTTATGTTTATAAGGAGTTAAAGCTGCTCTGCAATCCTTAGTACATTGCTTGTAGACCAGCTGTTTAATATGAGGCATAGCTGTATCGGGGTCTCCAAAAATTTTTGTGGCGGCCTCAACTATGCGTGCCACAAAGTCTGAGAATGGTTCTGTGGGTCCTTGTAGAACCTTAGTAAGATTCCTGGAGACTTCTCCCCTATTAGGCAATGTTTTCCATGCTTTGGTGGCTATGTCATTTATTTGAGCATAAACCTGTTCCGGACAAGCAGTCTGATCAAGGGCGAACCTCCCCTGTCCTAGTAGCATGTCAGTATCCCAATGTCTCTGGCGGTCTAACCCAGAGGCTAAATTAATAGCTGCTTGAGGGTTAGCATACTCAAAGAGGTAAGACTTCCAATCTAAGTATTGTCCTGAAGTCAAACAAGCCCTTGCTAGCCCCTCTCCCCCACCCCCAGTCTGAAGGAGTGAGGCAATATCTGACAAGGGATTCTACCTGAGCCAGAACCAAAGCTGCATTAACCCCATAGGTTCTAACAGATTCTGCCAGTTGCTTTATGACATTAAAAATCAGCTTGTTCATGATAACATTGTCCATTGACGTTTAGAAAAACTGGGAAGCTCAACCCCATCTCCTTCCAGACCTCTGGGCCGAAGGAAGCACCCTTGGTAGGTTTAATTACATGCTGTGGATTAAATAGTGGTGCTGTTGGTACAGTCGTCCTTTTATATGACTGTTTATGCTGCCACGCTGCATTGGCACGAGGCCAATCTGAATCGTATCTTTCTCTTTCCCATTGGGCTGCCTCCTCCTCAAGGTCGGCTTCATCCTCCCCACTAAGTTCAGAATAGCCAGACATCCCCTATGTCAAAGTTTTTAAAGAAGGATATATCCTGCTGGTTTCTTGATATTGATCCTTGTCTGTCTGTATTTCAGGGTTTTGTTTAATTCCTTGGTCTGTAGCCCTTTTATATTTAACCTCTTCTCTACTCTTTTTGTTACCACTCTCCTTCTTCCCTCCTCTTGGAGTTCTTTCCCCCTCTAACATACCTTCTTGTTTTTCTACTAAGATTCTTTGCCCTATTCTTATGGCTTCCTCACAGAGCTTGTCCTTCAAACAAGCGTGGGCCATCCGCCAAAACGGTAGCAAAAGGCAAATCCAAATAATAAGAACAAAAAGAAATACAATTACCAATCCAACCCACAGTAGATCAAGTGGGCTGAACAGCATTGCTAGAACTCCTGTCCTTAAACTTGAGGCTGAGGCTTTTCTAGTCTCTGCTTACCTCCAAAGAGCCTTATTGTCCCTTTCTGGGAACTTACCAATGGTGCTGTTCTGTAGCTGAAGAGTTCTGAATCCATGAGGGTTTCCTCAGGTCCCAGCATGGCCACCAGTTGTTGTGCCCCACCTCGTCCAGCAAGGAAGACACGACACTCCGGATTCTTCTCAACAGCCATTATTCAGGAATATCTTGATGCTGAACAAGGGAACCCAGAAGAGCTGCGCGCTCTCTCTATTTATCTCCCTCTATGGGGGAAGGATGATTTGTCCCTCAGGGATTGGCCGAGCAGGGTGCACCAAATTAGCATAGGGCCGCCTGGCACCAAGAGCAGTATTGCACATGTGTAGTACATTTGTTTACCAGAATGCAAGCCGGATGTCAGTGACATCTTAGCAGGCACAGTCGGGTACTGCTCCCTACATCTCCCCTTTCCTTTAGTTTATTTTTTTTTTTAATACAGCAGAAGCTTGGATCCTGCTTTCATGCCTATTCACTAAGTCTGGATCATTTTATTTGGCAACTGAGACCAGTGATGTTGGGAGATGTCAGTGACCAATGATGTTTGATGTCTGTCATTTTTGTGTTGCTATTTTGTGTTGTTGGTGATGGTAGTGGTGATGATGGTGGAAATTGAGTGTCTTTTTTGTTGTTGTTTTGTTGTGTGTGTGTGCTACTGTGTTTCACTTGTTTTTTATTTGCTATTGTGAGATGATTTATTCCTATGTTTTTACATGTGTAGTTAACCACTTTAGATTCCAATTTTTCTTCTGGCCCAATATCTAGAGCAAATATAGCTATATATATAGCTTAAATGTAATTTTATCCTAAAAGAAGTTCCACCATACTATATGTACTCTTTTTATAACTGGAATATTTATTTTGAGATATTTACTTTTTAAGTTATTCAATTTTGAATATTAGATATAGTGAAATGATTTCTAATGATATTGTGTTATAATCACATATCAGGGCCTTCTACCATCATCAGAGAGGCTTTTTCCAGATGTGAGCAGAAAAAATGAGAAAGAAACGTAGAGCCAGACATGAGGAAAGAGAGACTATAATGCAGATTTCTACTCATTTCTCAACTTGTTGGTAGTAAAACCTCCCCTGAAGAGGACAATGAAAGACTGTAGGAATAAAATGAGAACCAGCATAATATATTTATCAAATGTACTAGGCCAGGCTCACCTGGATTCAAAGAAACTGAAGCAGCAAACATTGGGACAACATTGGTCTGTACCAGGTCCTCTTCAGAAATGCAATGGCTTTTATCCTGATGATTTTTGTATATAGTACTCCCAGTCAGAGTAGGTGTGTCCCTCACTGTACTGCCTGCTCTTCAAACTCTTTCTTCCTGTAGAGTTGTCTTTTCCATCCTCAATATGATTGTTTGTCTTGTTGTATTTTTTGTTTTGTCCTCTCTGCTGTATCTTGAAAACTTGCTCTTTTCTAAAGAGGAAATATAGAGGGAGAGGATTTGTGAGAAAAGGAGGTGAGGGGGTTGAGGAGGATTAGAATAAGAAAACATTTGTGTTGGAATGTTACTTATGATAAAATCTTTTTTTAGTCTTCAAAAAAAGTTCACAAAATGAGTAAAAGTGAAATAAAATTCATGATTTTTTAATATTTTTCTAACTGGGACTATATTTCTTTGGATTTGCTTCAGTAATGGTTTCATGGTTATGACTGTCTTCATGTGTATTTGACTTTTAATATTTTCATTACTTCTGTATTTTAAAAGAGAGTGTTAAAAGTTATTTACTTTCATTGATTCAGTTATATGACATCATGAGAGCTGGTGACAGGAGATGTGACATTACTCCCATACTTCTTCATTTATGAGTAGTTGTTATTACTTATGACCCTTAATAGTGCTTCATTGCTTTGTATGCCATATAATATTCTACAATGCTTCATAAAGAGTGTGTTCTCTGATTATGTATAGTTGAAATTCTAATTAATTATTTGGATTGAATAGCTCTAACTTTATTTCTTATATATTGTTTTATATGCATTTGGGCATGCTCTGAAATTCTATATAGTTTAAATTAGTTTTAATTTTTGACAATATACTAGGATTCTTCAGTGTTATAATTATTCTCTTAATTTCTTTTAACTAAGTGATAGTTTAATGCTATATCCTTTAACTCATTTTTAACATAATATCTCTCCTTTCTTTTTCATTGTTGATATTCTCTTTTATATTAATATTATTTTACTGAATTTTTTGTTTCTTTGTTAGTTATGAGCATGGAATATATTGCCCTGATAGTTATCTCTCATCTCCCTTTTATATAACCTTCTCAAATTTCCACTGACTTCCTCTTATTCAAACTTATGTCTTTCTCACTTAAATGCCTTTTTCTGTGTGTACAGTAAGACACAACTGCTATAGAACTATCCCTGTGATAACTATGCCATATAGAAAAGAAATCATCTCATAGATTTTCTCTCCTCTCCATTCTCTGCTCTTAAAAGTTATCTGCTCCCATTTCTATTATGTTCTCTGGCTCTTGTAAAAGTGATTTAGATGGCATGTTTAGACCTGAAAATTGAGCAGTTGTTAATTCTCAGCACTTTTTCCAATAATAATTACTGCATTTCTTGTAGTTCTCAGTAAAATAAAATTTCACTAACTCAAGCTGAAAGTAACATTAGTCTATGAAAATAAACAGATATTCATCAGGATATTATGCTACTTTTCCACTGAAAAGGATCACTAGTTCATTCTCCAATATCATAATTGACCACATCCAATATTGATTTTGGTAAATCTCACATGATATATATATATATATATATATATATATATATATATATATATATTCCTTCTAGTGGAGCTGGCCTCAAATCTAATAGAAAAGTATTTGGATACCTCTACAACACAGTCCTGGTACTATTTGACTAGAGGGCACATCTCGATTAAAAGGTTGAAACTTAGAGTCGTACCATGAATTTTCACAGCTGGAAAAGACCATTAATGTCTCTTTTCTCTTAGCCAGTGTGGTACTTAGTGTCACTGTGCAGATCTACCACACTGCAGAAAATTCCATTTGATTTCTAAGTGGATGTTTTAGATTTGCATAAAAGTGTATGTTGTCTTCAGCAAAATGGTTATATCTTCTAGTTCTGATAAGCAATTAACAAATAAAAGTAATAGCCTATATTGCTCTGACATCCTATAAGCTCTCTGGCTTTTGTTTAAAATGCTATAGATTAGAAACAACATTCTCAAACTATACAGCTCTATATTCAGGCTATATCTTTTCTTTCAGTAACATAAAGTCTGCAAGGTAGGACAATTTTTTTCCAGAACACTTCAACAAAATATAGGATATACGGTTTAGCAGTTAAAATCAAACGCTTCCCTTAGAAAGTTTCAGATAAATATACATTTTTCAAAGAAAAACAACCACAAATAACAATATGATAATATTTTAAATGAAATACAAACAAAAGTAGTATAGGAAAAATTAATATTCATCAGAAACTACTTGGAGAGAACTGTGTAGGATTTTAGGATTTAATCATATTAAGAAAATGAAGTATACTTATCTTATAATTTATGCAAAAACTAGGAAATTTTAATATTGATATGCAAAAAAATTGAAAAAGAAATACTTGTATATTTGCAATAAAACTAAAGCTGAGTCTTAAAGAATGAAAACAAAATATCTCTCCAAAGTATAAAATGACACAGAATTTATATACTACCAATTAAGGAAATAAATAAAGAAAAAAATGTACTCTTGCACATTGAAGGTGATGGGTACAATAAAAGTAAAATGTATTTACCAGGATAATGCAAGTTCATTTGCAGTCTTAGCAGTGATAGATATACCCCAAAAAGCAACAAACTCTCAAAACTCTCTTTATAAGACGGAGAGTTTGACAAAAAAATGTTCAGGACTAAATGCCATTAAAAGTTCTCTTACAAAAAATTACAACAATGAAGTTCTGTCCCAGAAAGTAGATGAAGTACAAATACTTCCCAAAGATTTTTCTTTTACAGCTTTACCCTGAAAACAAAGTTCTCTCTTAGAAATATTTATACACCATCCAGAGTATGCTAGGGATTTTAAATCAGCTGTCAAAGGAGATGATGAATGATTTGGGCAAATAATCCTGGGAATGCATTTATTCCCAACCTAATTAATGTAAATCATCTTATCAACAGAATATGTGGGAAAGCTACTAAGACAATTTACTTAGTACATCTACTGTACTAAATGAAAACAAAACTGTCAGGGTTCCAACGTTTGAAAGTGGTATAAATATATGCAGACAGTATTACTATCTTTATTCTTTTAATAAGAAATGAAGTTTCTAGAATTTTCTCATGAATTTTACTGACTTTATTTTAGTGTATCTTTGTTGCAGAAGAATGTATTCCTGACCCATTTTGACCTTCTCTTTGCCTGTAATTCATGTTTCTGTTTCTTAACCACAACCATGACAAATTCACTTTTACAGATACTTGTAACCAAATTTCAGGAAGAGTAGAAGCTTTAATTTATTTATTTGTTTGTTTGTTTGTTTGTTTGTTTGTTTGTTTGATACTCTTTGTGTTTACATTTCAAAGGTTAACCTTTTAACACCCCCTACTCCTATGCCCCATTCCCCTCTACATGTCTCCATGAAGTAACAACCTCTCCTTCTCACCCTCTCTACCTCAGGGCTTGGGCATTCTCCTACATCAGGAAGACATGCCCTCATTGGGTCAAAGGCCTCCTCTCACACTGATGGCAGACACTGCTACCTTCTGCTACATATGCAACAGGAGGTGTGGATCTCTCCATATGCGTTCAATGGTTGGTGTTTTAGACTTTTGGAGTTGTGGAGAGTTTGTTTGGTTAATAAAGTTCTTGATATGAGGTTGCACACCCTTTCAGCTCCCCCAGTACCTTCTCTAGCATTTTCATTGGAATCCCTGTGTTCAATTCAATAGTTAGCTGCAAGTTTGCTCAGCTGTGTCTCTATGACCCTGGCAGAGCATCTGAGGAGGCATCCATATCTGGTTCATGCCAGTAAATACTTTTAGGCATCAGCAATAGTGCTTGGGTATAGTGGCTGCATATGGGGTGTATCCAAAGTTGAGGCAGCCTCTGAATAATCTTTTGTCAATCCCTGCGCCTCTATTTGACCTTGTATTTTCTCATGTGAGTGTTTTGCTCTCCAGTGTAAGGACTGAAATAACCACATTTTGGCCTTCCTTTATTTTGAGTTTCATAAGGTCTGTGAATTGTTTCTTGTGTATTCAGACCTTTTTGGGGATAGTGTCTGCTTATCAGTGAGTACATACCGTGGTACTTTGTTTGTTTGTCTGTTTGGTTAATTGATTGGGGTTTTTATTGTTTTTTGATTCTTTTTTTTTTTTTTTTTTTTTTGTGATGGGGTTACCTAACTCAGGATCATAGTTTCTACAATTATCCATTTATGTAGAAATTTCATAATGTCAGTGTTTCTAATAATTGGTTAATACTCCATTGTGTAAATATAACATAATTTTTGTATCCATTGCTATGTTAAAGGACATCTAGGTTCTTTATTCCTTCTGACTATTATAAAGAAGGTTGTTAAAAACAAGGTTGAGCTTGTGTCCTCCAGGAGTGGAATAGCTATGTTTTCAGGTAGTAATATGTCCAATCTAATGATGAATCATTAGAGTGATTTCTAGGTTTGTTGTCCCAGCTTGTAATCCCACAAACTGGAGGAATGTTCCTCTTTCGCCACACCCTTGCCAGCCTCCGCTGTCATCTGAGTTTTTGAACTTAGCCATTCTGTTTGGTGTGAGGTGGAATCACAGGGTTGATTTGATTTGCATTTTCCTGATGAAAAGGGATGTTGAACATTTATTTAAGTGATTCTCAGCCATTCTATATTTCTCATTTGAGAATTCTTTGTTTAGCTCTGTACTCCATTTTTAATAGGATTGGTTTAATTCTCTCGAGAATAATTTTTTGATTTCTTTGTATATATTGGATATTAGCCCTCTCTCAGATGTAGGATTTGTAAAGATCCTTTCCCAGTCTGTTTGAGGCCACTTGGTCTTCCAAACAGTGTCTTTAGTGTTGCAGAAACTTTGCAATTTTATGAGGTCCATTTATTGATTCTTGATCTTAGAGTATAAGACATTGGTGTTCTCTTCATAAAATTTCCCCTGTGCCTGTGTGTTCTAAACTCTTCCCCATTTTCTGTTCTTTTAGTTTCACTATACCTGTTGTTATGTCAAGGTCTTTGATTTACCTGCACTTGAGTTTTGTACAAGGAGATCAGAATGGAACCATTTGCATTATTCTGCATATCCTAATTGCCAATTGAACCAGCAACAATAATTGAAGAGCTTAACTTTTTTCCACTGAATATTTCTCAAAGATCAAGTGACCATAGGTGTATGATTTCATTTCTGGGCCTTCAATTCTATTCCATTCATCTACCTGTTAAATCCAATTGGTTCATTACCACTGTTAGTTTCACTGTGTCTCTCTTCAGTTTCTGCTTCCATGATCTGTCCATTGATGAGATTGGAGTGTTGAATTCTTTCATTATTATTGGGTGTGGTGCAATATATGCTTTGAAGTTTAGTAAGGTTTCTTTTATGCATATGGGTGTCCCTTAATTTGTAATACACTATTTAATATGTGGTTAACTATTGAAACTAGATTGGATAATGAAGGGGCTGATTGTATTTTCAAGAATTTCCAGAAGGGTTCATCAAAGCAAGAGACATGCCTAGCATGTATCTGGCAAACTTTTATTGGTTGGGGACAATGATAAAACAGAGTGTCCTGATAAGTTTGTTTGTTTGTTTGTTTTCATCAAAGTGTTGCCTGACCTGCTTCCCCACACATTCTTGGCAACAGTGCACCAACATTAATAAAAGGGAGAGTACAAATCCATTCTTCCTCCTTTGCCTATATAGCTCAATAGCTAACTATGTTTTCTTATAGCAAGTTCTACAGTGTGGGGATTAATATTTTGGTTCTCCATGTAAGACAAGACAAACCTGATTTGCCCCTTAATCTCCTTCAAGTTCAGAAGAATATACTGTATTTGAAAAGTAAAAGCAAGATGGAGCTCTAGTTTATTTATAATGCTATAAAGAATATACCTATTAAAACCAGAATTTATGCATCTGGTTTAACTACATTTTCTATCAATATTCAGGTCCTGAAGTACTGCCTGGCATTAGGACCTAAGAATTTTCAGACTTTGTTAACTGTTATTCATTAACTCTACCAATCAAATTGTTTCTGCAGTGATCACAATTAACAAGCCTATACCACTAAACAAAACTCTAATTTGTCATTAACAATTGTAACTGTATTATGTGAGTTTGGATTTATCATTATTATTCAACTTATTATCATCAGAAAGGGCTATGCATATGTAGTTCACTCTCTGAATTTGATTAATTCCATATTTACCCCTTGTTTAAATCATTATGGTAGTTATTCAAGTTGAAAATTTCATACACTGTTCACACTGTTCAAAAATTTTATGCAGGTTCTTTGTGAATATCCTGAATAGTTTTCTTATATGAGGTTGCCAGTCGTGGTTACTTATATACAAGTTGAAAATATTCTCTGGTATCAGATATGGTCCAATTTTATCTCTAACACTGCTTCCTAATAGTTCCTGTGCAAGCCACTCTGTGCTTTTTATAAACTCATTCTTTTCCTAAGCAGAGTATTAGTAAAGTCTGATAATCAAATGGGATTATGAGAATTAAATATATTGATTGACATAAAGAAGCTGACATACAATCATTTTATTTAATAGCCATTCAACTTTAGCTCCTGTGGTCATCAAACTGTATTGTTAACCTGACTTTATGTAGAATCTTTTGTGAAACAAATGTTCTTTGACTGTCTGTGAAGGAACTTCCAGATTGGATTAGTGGATATGGGAAGAGACACCTTAAATATGAGGGCAATGTTTCAGGGGCCAGATCTTCAGTCTGAGTAAAAGGACAAAGAAAGCTGAGACTTCCTTCATTGTTCTCTTTTTTCTGACTACTTATTTAATGTGGTTAGCTATCTCATCCTTCTGCCATATACTTTCAACTACTATGTAAGGAAAGCAATTAAACTATGAGCCAAAATAAATTCTCCCTTCTTTTGCTTCTTCTTGTCATGTATTTGGTCACAAGAATATAAAAAGTAATCCATAGCGCTACTATGGTCCCAGCTAATCATATTATGCTCTAGCTGGACACTGGATCACAGTGATGAGGAGAAAGGAGGAGCAGGGTGGGGAAAGGATATGGGGATGAAGAGTTTTGTGGAAACCATAGAAGTATAAATAGGGGAAGTGGAAGCTTCAGGTGGTATTTTGTGAAGCACTAGGGGTGACCCTCAGCATGGGGTCAGGACTTTTGTCAGACACCACCATGACCTTGAACACAGAGTTAAGAGGGTGTGGAGTGTCACTGAGATAGGAGCTGGAACACAGAAGAGTGAAGGGAACACAGAGGGGAATGATCTGGTCTTTGAATAGGTCCAGGCTGTGGTTGCTCAGAACATTATCTGTCCAAGTTGGTGCACTTTTTAGTAGTTTCATTTAAAGTAATTTTTAAATTAGATGAATAAGAATGTCCATGCAGTTTTAATTGTTTTCAAAGTACATTTACAAAGAGAACATCACTAAATTTGACATATCACCTTCTCTTACTAGTGGCCTTACCTGGCGTATGTTCACACAAATAAGAGTGCTCAAACAGGAAGACAAGCTTAGTGCATTTATTACAGCACCATTTCACTGGTTGACAACATAATATGTTCCTGTCATATCTACCGCCCAGTTCAAATACCTCATCTCAGCATTTCTCTCGTCTGCCTTATTTGACATCTGTTTATTTCTATTTCTCAAATTAATACCAACCTCGAGGTAATGATGCTTGTTGTTTATTCTTCCCAGAATAATGTTGTATTCTCTATAACTCTCTCTCTCCCTCCCTCCCTCTCTCTCTCTCTCTCTCTCTCTCTCTCAATCTCAATCTCTCTCTCAATCTCTCTCTCTCTCTCTCTCTCTCTCTCTCTCTCTCTCTCTCTCTCTCTCTCACACACACACACACACACACACACACACACACACACACACACAAACATTCTCACTCTTTTTTTCACCTGCACCCTGAAACTAAACATATAGATTAGCCAGTGGGAGTAGAATATAGGACAAGAATCATTTAAGTTGATATATTTTCTTTTTCTTAACTTTATTTTAAAAAAACAAAGATAAAAAATTTAAACATATTTGCATAAATGTATACAATTGCATTTATGTCAGTGCTTAGATTTTTTTTTTAAATATTTGATACTCTACAATAAGGTCTTAGTAGTTACAATGAGCAAAAAGTACATGTAAAACAGGATGTACTTCAATTAGTCAAGGTTTTCTTGGTGTGTAAGAATTGAGCATAATGTTTTTGTTTTTTGTTTTTTTTTCTTTATTTTGTTTTCTTTTTTTCTAGAACTTCACACAGTTTGAGAGTTGTTTCTGCAGCAGACCGAGAATCTGGGGTTAGCATCTCACTAGCAGTGACTGCATATTATGTCTGTTCTTTTGTGACTGGGTTATCTCACTCAGGATGATATTCTCTAGATGCAGCCATTTTCTTAAGAATTTGGTTAAGTCATTGTTTCTGGTGGCTGAGTAGTACTCCATAGTGTATATGTACCACAGTTTTTGTATCCATTCATCACTGAGGACATCTGGGTACTTTCCTGCTTCTGGCTATTATAAATAGAGCTGCTATGATCATTGTGGTGCATGTATCTTTGCTGTATATTGGTGAGTCTCTGAGGTATATGCCCAGAAGTGGAATAGCTGGATCTTCAGGTAGTACTATGCCCAATTTTCTAAGGAATTGCCAAACTGATTTCCAGAGTGGTTGCATCAGTTTACAACCCCACCAACAGTGGAGAAGTGTTCCTCTTTTTCCGCAACCTCGCCAGCATCTGTTGTCATCTGAATTTTGGATCTTGGCCAACCTTACTGGTATGAGGTGTAATCTCAGGGTTGTTTTGATTTGCATTTCCCTGATGGCTAAGGATGTCAAACACTTGAGTAGATGTTTCTCAGCCATTCCATTTTCCTCAACTGAGAATGTTTTGTTTAGCTCTGTACCCCATTTTTTAATAGTGTTGTTTGATTCTCTGGTGTCTAGCTTTTTGGGTTATTTGTATACCTTAGATATTAGGCCTCTATCTGATGTCGAGATGGTAAAGATCTTTTCTTATTCTGCTGGATGCTGTTTTGTTTTCATGACAATATCCTTACCCTTACAGAAACTTTGCAATCTCATTAGGTACATTTGTTAATCTTTGACCTTAGAGCTTGAGCTCTAAGGTGATTTGTTCAGAAAAATTTTCTCCTGTGCCTATGTGTTCTAAGGTTTTCCCTACTTTCTCATCTAATAGTTTCAGTGTATGTGGTTTAATGTGGAGATCTTTGATCCACTTACACTTAAGCTTTGTTCAAGGAGATAAGAAAGGATCTATTTTCATTCTTCTGCATGCTGAGTGCCAGTTGGACCAACACCATTTGTTGAATAGGCTGTCCTTTTTCCATTGAATGTTTACATCTCCTTTGTAGAAAATCAGGTTACCATATACGTGGGGGCTCATTTATCGATCTTCTATTCTATTACATTGATCCACTTGCCCATTTCTGTACCAGTACCATGCAGTTTTCAGCACAATTGCCTTGTAATATAGCTTGAGGTCAGGGATAGTGATTCCTGGAGATGTTTCCTTGTTCTTGAGTACGGATTTCGCTATTCTATGTCTTTTGTTTTTCCAGATAAAATTGCACATTGATCTTTCCAAATCATTGAAGAACTGGGTTAAAATTTTGATGGGGATTGCATTGAATCTTTAGATTGTTTTTGGTAAGATGGCAATGTTAAAAATGTTGATACTTCCAATCCATTAGCATGGGAGGTCTTTCCATTTTCTGAGATCTTCCTCGATTTCCTACTTTAGAGGTTTGAAGTTGTTGTCATCCAGGTCCTTCACTTGCTTAGTTAGAGTGACACCAAAGATTTTGTGACTATTCTGAAGTGTATCTTTTCCCTAATTTCTTTCTCCACATGTTTGTCCTTTGAGTACAGGAAGGCTACTGATTTGTTTGAGTTAATTTTGTATCCAGCCACTTTGCTGAACTTGTTTATCAGCTGTAGGAGTTCTCTGGTGGAATTTTTGGGGTCACTCAAGTACACTATCATGTCATCGGCAAAGAGTGATGTTTTTATCTCTTCCTTTCCGATTTGTATCCCCTTGATCTCCTTTTGCTGTCTAATTGCTCCAGCCAGGACTTCCAGTACTATGTTGAATAGGTAGGGAGAGAGTGGGCAGCCTTGTCGAGTCCCTGATTTTAGTGGAATTGCTTCAAGTTTCTCGCCATTAAGTTTGATGTTGGCTGTTGGGTTGCTGTATATTGCTTTTATTATGTTTAAGTATGGGCCTTGGATTCCTGTTCTTTCCAGGACTTTTAACATGAAGGGGTGTTGGATTTTGTCAAATGCTTTCTCAGCGTCTAGTGAGATGACCATGTGATTTTGGTTTTTGAGTTTGTTTATATGGTGGATTACATTGATGGATTTCCTTATATTAAACCATCCCTGCATCCCAGGGATGAGGCCTACTTGGTCATGATGAATGATCGTTTTGATGTGTTCTTGGATTCGGTTTGCAAGGATTTTGTTGAGTATTTTTGCATCAATGTTCAGCAGATGCTGGCGGGGTTGCTGAGAACGAGGAACACTTCTCCACTGTTGGTGGGGTTGCAAGCTAATACAACCACTCTGGAAATCTGTCTGGCAATACCTCAGAAAATTAGATATATTACTACCTGAAGACCCAGCTATTCCACTTCTGGGCATATACCCCAGAGACACTTTAATACACAACAAAGATATATGCACAACAATGTTCATAGCAGCTCTATTTATAATAGCCAGAAGCTGGAAGGAACCCAGATGTCCTTCAGAAGATGAATGGATACAAAAATTGTGGTACATATACACAATGGAATACTACTCAGCCACCAGAAACAATGACTTAACCAAATTCTTAAGAAAATGGCTGCATCTAGAGAATATAATCCTGAGTGAGATAACCCAGTCACAAAAGAACAGACATAATACGCAGTCACTGATAGTGGGATGCTAACCCCAGAGGCTTGCACTCCCCCAGAAACAACTCACAGACTGTATGAAGACCAAGAAATAAAGAAAACAAAAAAATATACATATATTTTCAAAACAAGAAGACTTTGACTATTTCCATGTTGCGTTTTGTTTTGCATGTACTTTATGCTTATTGTAACTATTAGGTTTTCAATGCATACTGTCAAGCCCTTGAAAAAATTCAAATACTGACTAAAAAAATATATTCACATGGTTTTATGTAAAAATTATTTTAATGTCTGAAAAAACAGTACTGACAAAAATGTATAATTTTAAGCAAAAAATGTTTAAAATCTGTACATTTATCTTTGTTTTGTAAAATAAAGTCATTTAAAAAAATAAATAAAGTTTACCAATATTATTGTGTGGGGTGTAATGTGTTTTTTGAGCTTTAGGTTACTTTTATGAATGTGGATGATTTTGTATTTGGAGCATATATGTTAAGGATTGAGAGATCCTCCTGCCGAATTCCACTGTAATGAGTAAAAAGTGTCCTTCCTTACCTTTTTGATAACTTTTGGTTGGAAATTTACTGTATTCGATATTACAATAGACACTCCAGCATGCTTCTTGGGGTTGTTTGCTTGGAAGTGTTGTTCCCAATCTTTTACTCTGATATAGTGTCTGTCTTTGTCTCTGAGATGAGTTTCCTGTATAAAGCAAAATGCTGGATTTTTTTTATGTATCCAGTCTGACAGCTTATGTCTTCTTATTGGGGAGTTGAGCCCATTTATGTTAGTAGATATCAAGGAATAGTGTTTGCTGTTTCCTGCCATTATTGCTTTTGTAGGTTGAGTTGTGTCTGTGTCTCTTTCTTCTTTTGGTTTTCTTGCTTAGGAGTTTTCTTGTTTTTACTAGGAAGTAGTTCCCCTCATTGTATTGGTTTTTCCACCTATAATTTGTTGTAGTGCTGGGTTTGTGGTCAGATATACTGTAAATATAGATTTGTCGTGAAATATCTTCATCTCTTCATCTATGGTGATTGATAGTTTTGCTGGGTATAAAAGCTTGGGTTGCACTTGTGCTCTCTTAGTATCTGCATGATATCTGTCCAGACTCTTTCAGCTTTCACTGTCTCTGTTGAGAAATCCGGTGTGATTCTGATTGGTATGCCTTTATATGTTACCTGACCTTTTTCCCTTACAGCTTCCAGTATTCTTTCTTTGTTTTGGGCAGTTGGTGTTTTGACTATTTATTATGTGTGGGGAGAAATTTTTTTTCTGGTCCAACCTATTTTGAGTTCTGAAAGCTTCTTTATGCTCGTGATCATTTCATTCCTAAGGGTAGGGAAGTTTTCTTCTTCAATTTTGTTGAAGATATTTACTTTGCCTCTTAGTTGATATTCTTCTCCATCTTCTATTCCTATTATTCTTAGGTTTGGTCTTCTCATTTTGTCCTGGATCTCCTGGATATTTTGTGTTAGGAGCTATTTGGTTTTAGCATCTTCTCTGGCTGTTTTGTCTATTTTTTCAATATTGCCTTCAGCCCCCAATATTCTCACTTCCATCTCTTGTAGTCTATTAAAAATGCTTGCATCTGTGACTCCTGGTTTCTTTTTTAGGTGTTATACCTCCAGGATTATCTGTTTTAGTGTTTTCTTTATTGTGTCAATTTAATTTTAAATTCCTTCTTCCATTCCTTCATCTCTTTGGTTCTGTTTTCATTTAGTTTTTTTGAGTTCTTTGAGTTTTTTCTTGTTTCCTCTTTAAAAGCTTCTGATTCATTTTGCTTTTCCTCCAGTTTTTGTTTAAGGATCTCTATCATCATCTTGAGGTATGATTTTAGGTCTGTGTCTTCTTTTTTGGAGTGTTTGGCATTCAGCTGTTTGCTGTGATGGGAAAGCTTGGTACTGGTGTTGCCAGGATGTCTTGGTTTTCCAGAGATATGCTCTTTCGCTCTCCTCTTGTCATCTTGTTGTCTGTGATATGTTCTTGCCTTTCCCTTGTATCTTGTCAGTGTCCCTGGATCTCCGCTGTTCCAGGGGGCGGATGGTCTGAGCCCTGTTCTGCACCCCAAAGCCGCTGGGCAGGAACAGATGTCCCAATGCTGGGTTCCTGGTCCCTGGTTCTGGCAGGGCAGGGGCGGGCTCTCCGTGCACACTAGGCAGAGATCTCTCTGACCCCTGGTTACTCAGATCTCCTTCTCACCAGGCCGTTATCTCTGGGAACTGCTGGTCCAGGTGCTAGATTGGCTGAGCCCTGTTCTGTGCCCCAAACCTTCCCAGTGGGAACAGAGGTCCCAATGCTGGGTTCCTGGTCCCTGGATCAGACAGGGTAGGGGAGCATTTCCGTTTGCATTTGGCAGTGATCTCTCTGCCCCCTGGCTACTTGGATCCCCTTTTCACCAGGCATTTTTCCTTTGGGAACTGCTGGTCCAGGTCGATATGTTTTCAATATTAATTTTATTTAAAATATTAACTACAAGCTATAATATCAATCCACATATATGTTTTGGACATATACATTTTTTCCAATACAAAATTGAAGACTATATATTTTTACTGAATTGGGAATTTAAGTAGGACTTTGAGCCTGGTAATACAATATTTTATCACTCATATGTATCTTCTGCAATGGAAGATATTTTTGTTTGTTTGATAGGCTGGTGTTTTTGACTGCATGTATGTCTGTTTACAACAGGCATGTTTTATGCCTATGGAAGGTATAAGATGGTTTTTGGATACTCTGGAACTTCAGGTAGAGACGTTTGTAAGCTGCTAAAAAAATTCTGAAAATTTAAATTCAGTCACTTGAAAGAACATCTAAGACATTTGTCTAATAAGTTGTCTTTTCAGCCAGATGTCTACTTCCTGACTGTTCTAATTTTCACATTGTCTATATAGAAGAAAACACATTATAATTCTCTGCCTGTGACCTTAAGAAAATATGTCTTCACTTTTAGGTTAGCTTTCCTGAGAACATAAAGTTAAATAAATAGGCTCACTTATCTAAAAACTATTCTTATAAAGTATGTTAACAGTTGCCTTTAAATTGCCTTATTGTTCCAAGCTGAAGTTTCAGCTCTATCCCAAAGCTCACATTTGCTGATCACTGAATCATAGAGTCTTTTCCTTTCTAAACATGCTCTAGTTACAGTTACATTTTAAACCTTCCTGGGATTTGCTCCAAAACTTTTTTTTTTTTTTTTTTTTTTTTTGCAACTAAGCAGTAGGCCTGTAGCCTTGTTAGCTTACAGCTTATAAAATCATGTACTCATTCATTTCATACTACACATTATTAAAGAATACTATTTTCACTAAAGGTGGTAACAGAAATAGAGAAGTAAAAACACTTCCAATGTAAGTACCTGAACAGAGAGGGAGTGGGTTTTGGCATTGCTTTGGTTTTGCATAAATTCTGTTCTTCTATACATCATATACTCCTTCAAAAATTTCTTTGGTTTTACCTCTAGAACATAACTTTTCCAGGCTATGAAGTGCAATAATAAAAATCAGCCTTGAAAGATAACTAATGGCTTATGTTGCCGAATAATTGTAAAAATTAGAAATACTGGCAAAAATCTAACCAAAATATTTAGATCCAAGTATCAAGATCCAAGTTTAGTAAGAGACTATATTTAAAGCATACTGAGAAGAACGCTAATGGAAGAACCTGATATTGACTTCCTGCCACCAAATGTGCAGACTAGGGTAAGAACAGGTGCAAACATATACATATATAACACCCTCATTTATCCACATACAATTATCTGCCTTGCATGCATTTATATGTAAAATTAATTAACATTCATTTTATGAGAAATACATAATTTAAATTCAAGATTTAGGTCTCAAGTTTTATTTCAGAATCACTGGTTAAATCTTTTTCTTTTTCTTTTCTTTTTTTTTTTTTTTACCATTTTGTGCCATTTATAGCTATGTAAGAAAGTCTAAAAATTTTTATACAGATAATAACATCTATGGGTAGCTTAATTTTTGTCAATGATAATTATTATTATCTTCATAGTCAACATTATCAGTATCACTTACATCTTCATCATTCCTGTTTTTGTTAGCCTGATGAAAATTTTACACTGATTCACAAATATTTAAATGTTTAATAATATAGAACATATTAACATTTATTTAGGGACATAGTTTCAGCTATCTTTACAAAATTTTAATCTTAAAAGAGATTTTTGGTGATTTTTTTACAATTAAAAAATTTAGGATATATGTATTTTCATTTTTCTAATACAGTTTTAGCCTCAGCCAGACCATTGGATTGAGAAAGGAACACTCCATCATATTTGAAAATAATAACTTATTAGATATTGTGGAGAAATTAATTTGATAATAGTTCCACTGATGGAAATTTTACATACCAACTAAAGGTCTACATTCACCATTTTCACAGTAACAAAAAATTCACTATCCTGTATCACTTTTATTACAATTCTTAACACCTGCATATGAATGAAATGGTCAATTTATCTCAAGAAAAAAATAGACATGAGAATAATACAAATAATACAAATATTGGGATATAACTATTGATGGTAGCAGAAGACATCAAATTTAAATATTATATTGTCCCTGAATATCAAAAAAAATATTTACTGTGTTCAAATATGTATTTAGACCCAGATAATGTTCTTAGAGTTGAATATTTATGAAATTTTCTGGATGCATTATTTATAAATGACTTTCTTTAACAGACCTGAAATATAAATAACATATACTTCTATATAATGTGACATTTGTATATGTGTTGAACCAGTATATTAGACAAATGACTTAGTAAGTAGAAAAGTAAAGGGATTTTTTTTTTTCTGCAGAGAAAGCCAAAGAAAGCGGCATGGTAGTAGAGAACTTAGGAATAGGCATGATTTCTGTTGTCAGCTGTCAAGACAACATATGACACAATGCATCTACCTAAGGCTCTACTAGAAAGAGTAAATTAAAGATACATCTTTTTAAAAAGCTGACTCAGGATAAACCTCTGCTCTTTTTTGTCATTCTTCTCTTATCTATAAGCCATATCATTACATTTTTTAAAAAAATCTAGAAAAGTGTTATGGTAAAAAGGCATTTTTACTCAAAAAATTCACTATCTACTGCCCACAATATTAAATCATTTTAATATTTTGATATATATTTGAATTAACACTTATTAACATTGAAATATTTTATATAAAATTGAAGTTTATATCTGTTTATCATGACTTTGTTTAATTATTTATAAAGCTCAAATTTCTGTAAACCACTAGGCTTATGTTTCTTGAATTTGCCTACCTCTCTCTGTTATTACAGCTTCAGACACACTGTTGTAATATCATAGTGAAAATATTTTCTTTTTCCTATTACTTTCTATTTATTTAATTGTTTTTCTGGTTGTATAGAGTAGTCAGTACAGCATGAGAGAGGTTTGACTCTTATAAGAGATGGTTTGAACAATGAAACAGCTTTATTTATGGTTCCTAGGGCAAGTTAAAAATGCTTTCTACAGATTCCCTGACAACAATTTCTGATTTCTTCCAGACACAAGTTTTATAAACTTCATCTTTGGTAATATAGCTGAGGTGTTTCAGCTCTCTTTCTTTAACAAGATACATTGTGTACATTGAAAGCTTTTTCTTGGACATCATAGGCCAAAAACATTGATAGTTTTCACTTTATCTACAGTTTCAAAAAATTTACAGAATAGAAGCAAAAAGTTTGGAGACCAAGAATTACGTGTTTTTTTTTTTTTCAGAGCAAGAGCTGCCTCAAGTAGAAGTATGTCTTGAGAGCTGTCTATGACAGAACACAGACCATCAACTTATACCCCACAATTGATTTCTTGTCAATTTTTTAGCTCTGAAACACCCCCTCTCTCAGGAACCCCTCTCCAAGTCAAAGCTTGTGTCCTTGGCAAAAAGTATATAGATCTCTCAAACATATAGAAATCTTACAGATTTGTAATTGAGCGAAGACTAGTTACTCCAGGATAGTAACAATTGCAAGCAAGATAGACTGAATGTTCAATAGAGGAATAAAGACACTGAGACATCTTAAAGTATCCTGTTTCACATAGAGCAAATTCATGACAAAGGAAAAAAATAACAATAGTGTTTTGTCTATTATTATTTCATCTTATGAAGTAATACTATCAATGCCAACACAGCATACTTGTCAACTATTAGCTGCCAGAAATAATGTTATATCATCTAGAAATGTTTTGGGTGAAATTCACCCAAAAATAGTCCATACAAAGCCATAGTAATCGACATAAAGAAGAAGGGAGGTTAAGAAACATTCACGGTTCAGTGTTTATAAGGAATAGAAAAGCTAGTACACTCTCTGCTTTTATGCCAATTTGACTCAAGGTAGAATTAATTTTTGAAAAAAAGAAACTCAATTGAGAAACAGAACTGCCACTGCCAATCCATGATTGACACGTATGAATGCCTAAGGTGTATGTTCTTGATTGATGACAGATATGTAAGACCTTAGCTCATTTTAATAAGTACCACACCTGGTCTGGTGGTTCTAGGTGCTGGAGAGAATTATAGGATTAGTAAGCCAAGAAGAGTAGCAGATCATTAAGCATCATTCCTCCATGACATCTGCTTCAGTTTATGGCACCAATTCTTGCCTTGACTTTCTTTGATGATGGACGGAGATGTAAGTTGAATTGAACTCTTTTATTTTAAAACTGTGTTTGGTCATGGTATTTATCACAGAAATAGAAACATAGCTAAAACACAAAGTCATTATGTGAGCAAAGACTCAAAGGAAAATCCTGCCTAGAAAAGTCAGTAGCCTGCAGAATTACAACACAAAATTTACAGTGTTTCATCAATATTATAAAATATTGAAATAAATTACATTTTTACTTATTTGATCATTGTTGCCTTTAAAAAATTTGTATTTCATATGTCTACTTGTTGCCTGACTTTTGATATGATTTTACAGTTTGTATTCATTTAGCAAAATACCCTTATTTTGCTTCCACAGCATTTTCAATATGTCATTTTGAATAACATAAGTTCATCTTGAAATCAGAATATAAGACTCTATGGTACAGGGCAAGGGCATCTTATGAAAGTGTCTTCATCTCTTCACACACTAATGTTGTAACCATTGTAGAGGACAAAGATGCCCTGTAGTCTGTATTCTCACTCTCCCTTTGGAGTGTCCAGGACTGCCTATACACCACCCCAGAGCAGTAAGAGCAAAGTCTACAATGGGACCTACAATTCTAATCATCTTTGGTGGTTTTTAAACCCTCTGCTCTTTAGACCAAAACAGGGAAGCAGAGTCGAAGTAGCTGGATTCCCTATCTGACTGGGGGACAGTTTCAGAGGTGAAAAGTGGGGGTAGGTTAGAGAAAAAAGGCTTTCTTAGAGAATCTTAGTGTTACAGATTGGGTGAATGGCATTCCTAATGTTCTCTAATGACCAGGTCTCTGAAATGATCTTAGCTAATTCATATTTATTTATTCGGAATGGGTGTGAATGCATATACATTGGGGTGAATCAAAAATTATATGATTTGGGGGAAAGATATGGGAATATCCAGGAAGGGGAAGTCATTGGTTAAAGGATAAGGCTACTGAGATGCTTCATTAGCTTGGAGAGGAAGTCCACGTGTTGTGCTAAGGATTGCTCCTATAGCTGAAGGTCATGGCTGTGTGTCCCACAGTAGGCATAGAGAGAGAAGAAAAAGTTAGTATTAATCCTGCTCTCTCAAATCTCAGAGATTTCTGAGGTTTGACCATGCTCCACCTCCCCAGTCTTATGTCTATACAGATAATTGTAAATGACTGGGAGCAAAAGAGGTTTACCTAATGACAGTCATCTATGAGAACATGCATACATACCACTAAATTTTTACAGACAGACTGAAGCAGTTATATATACAAATATATAAAGTTACATATATAAATGCATATGTTCATTGATTTACATATTTAGAGTTTACAAATGTCCATCGTACAAGAAATATGATATATCACATGCATTCTACATCAATATTCTTCATATATATATATATATATATATATATATATATATATATATATATATATATATATAGTTTGTGTGTATATTGTATGTGAATGTGTGTGTGTTTGTGAGTGTGTCAAAATTTGCACTGAAACATAAAAGACAAAAGAATATCCAAACAATAAAACAACTTATGAATTTGCTATTATCAGTAACGTCAGTTACTATAGCTAGAGAACTATACAAATAAAACCAGCATAGTGCAGGCAAACAACAGAAGTTAGATTGCAGAGAATCAAATAATCCTATTATAAAAATGGGGTGCAGATCTAAACAAAGAATTTTCAACTGGGGAATATCAAATTGCTGAAGCACATAAAGAAATGTTCAACATCCTTACTCATCGGAGAATTGAAAATCTAAACAACCCTGAAATTTCACCCTCAGGTGACAGCAAATGCTGGCAAGGAAATGGAGAAAAAGGGACACTCCTCCATTTTTGGTTGGATTGCAAGCTGGTACAACTACTGTTGAAATCATTCTGGCAGATCCTCAGAAAATTGAACATAGTACTACTTGAGGACCTAGCTATACCACTCCTGGACATATACCCAAAAAACTTTCCAAGCACATGTGCTCCACCATGGTCATAGCAGCCTTATTTATAATAGCCAGAAGCTGGAAAGATCCCAAATGTTTTTCAACAGAGGAAATAAATGAAACTAACTATCATCCTGAGTAATTTAACTCAGTCACAAGAGAACACAAATGGTAGGCACTCACTGATAAGAGGATACTAGTCCCAAAACTTTAGCATAACCAAGAAGCAGTTCACAGACATTATGAAGCTCAAAAAAAAAAAAAAAAAAGAGGAAGGTCAGGCCAGAATGTGGATGCTTCAGTCCTTCTTAGAAAGAAGAAAAGAGATAATCACAGAAGAAAATACAGGCATAAACAGAAGAAAAGGCATTGAAGAAAACATCATCCAAAGACTGCCTCACCTGGAGATCCATTTCACATTCAGCCACCAAACCCAGTCACTATTGCTGATGCCAAGAAGTGCTTACTGGCAGGAGCTTGATATGGATGCCTCTTCAGAGACTCTGTTATAACCTACTGATACAGATGAGAATTCATGCAGCTAACAATTGGACTGAACCTGGTGACCCCAGTGGAGAAACTAGATAAAGAACTTAAGGAGCTAGTTTGCAACCTCATAGGAAGAACAACAATGTCAACCAACCAAGCCCTCTGGAACTCCCAGGGACTAAATTACCAACCAATGGGTACTCATGGATAGATCCATGGCTCCAGTTGCATATGTAGCAGAGGATGGCATTGTCTGGCATCAATGGGAAGTGGGCCTTTTGTCCATAAAGGCTTGTTTTCCCAGTGTAGGGGAATGCAAATGCCCTGATGTGGACATGGGTGGTTGGGAGTAGGTGCATCTTCATGGAAGCAAGAGGAGGAGGAAGGGGCATGGGAGTGGGGAAGAGGTGATAACATTTGGAATGTAAATACAAAGAATATTCAATAAAATGATTAAATATGAAAAATAATCTGATAATAAATACATATTAACTGGAAACATGTAAAAAAGCAGCAAATTAACAAATTAAAAACCTTAGTTACTTACAATTAAGGACCTACTTAAATCTACTCCTACAGCTAACTGATATTTAACAAAGAGGTAAAAAACTCATGATGCAAAAAGGAAATATTTTGTATAATTAATTGTGCTGAAATTGGACAAATTACATGTAGAAGGAAGAAACTAGGTATTTATTTCTTACCTTTTACAAAACTCAACACCAAGTTATTAAATACTCCAGCCATAAGACCTGAAGATAGAAGAAAAAGTAAGAAACATGTAACATGCTTCAAATACTACACATGAGAAAATAATTTTAATATAACCTACTGGTACCACAGGGCAGAGACTAATGATTCACAAACAAAACCTCATAAAACTATAAAGCTCTTTTATTTTACAATACACCATTATTTGAGTGAAACATCAGCGTATAGAATGTGAAAATAATCACCAGCTTTAGACTTACTGCTATGTCTAGAATGTACAAATGAAATAGTAAAAAAAACAATCAATCCAATTAAAAATTGGGTTGTGGAATAAAAGGAGTCCCCAAATAGATAAATACAGACAACTTAAAACATATCATTCAAATAGTCAAAACTATTCATCATTAGCTTAATGCACAAAAGTAGTTTTGATATTTTAATCTCACCCCAGTTATATTGCCTAAAATCAAGAAATGTCAAAAAATGATGGCACACTATGAGAGAAGGGAGTGCTCCTTTACTGTTAGTGGCAGTACAAAATGTCAGGGTCACTGTGGAAATCAGTGTGATGGTTCCTGAAAATGCTATGACTGTATCACTCAATTCACCCAGTGATACACAAAGCATACCCACAAAGGAATCTATTTCCTATGAGAGCAAACTTGCTCATTCATGTTTCTGCTACTTTATCCACAGGAGCCAAAGATTGGTAACAGCAAATAATTCCATCATTCAATTAATTTGGGTAATGAAAGTATGGTTCATATACACGATGAAATATGAGAATCTATAAATGAAATTGAAATTTGAATGTAAGGAGGAAGCTCAAAGTATTAACTATGAATGAGGTAATCTGGATTTAAAAGATGTGTTGTATATTCCTTGTCATATGTGAACTCTGGCTTTTAATTTGCATTTGTGTGGATACAGGAATACTCCTATGAAGTAGAAAACTTGTAGCAGGTATGTGATTTCAAGGTAAGAAGGTAATTTTCATGGGAAGTATAAAATAAAAGAGAATAATAGAAGAAGAATGGTTAAAGAGGGTAGAGATTGGATGATAGGGTAAGCGTGAATATATAGAGATAACTAACTCTAAAGACTTGAAAGTGATATCTAAAAACTACTCCTTGTAGAGAAACTTTCTATCACTTTATCTCAGCCTGCCTTAGGCTCAGGGATCATGTCAGAGAAGAGCACACACACACAAAAAAAAAAAAAAAATTAGAAAGCCTAGGGGTGCTAGAAATTTGCAACAAACCAGTGCTTACAAGGAATGTCTATGGTGTTCCATCTAAGCACTCCCAGAATGTGTTACTGCTTTTGCAAAGGTCTTCAAATCATCCAGGCAGACAAAATTCAGGGAAGAATGGGTGATGTGCTCATTAATGCTGCCTCTAACTGGGAAGTTATTAGGAATTTTTAGATGTTGAGGAAACAAGAGCCCATGTTCTGAAGGGCTCCAGCCTTTGAGAGGCAAGCCATTTATACACACACACACACACGCACACACACACACACACACGCACACACACACACACACACACACACACACACACATGCACACAAACATGTGTGTATATATATATATATATATATACATATATATATTCATATATATACATATATATATATATATTTCTACATCCAAGCACATACAGGGAATTCTATATGAACTTAGTATGATAAAATAATGTTGAAAGTATAAGGGAAGTAATTGGAGAAGAAAGAGGGGTGTATTTGAATTAAACAAGTTATATGAATATATAATTTTCAAATAATAAAAAAATGTTCTTTACAAAATTACATTTTAAAGATGCCAATTTTTAAAATTATTTTTGTTATGGTAATTTTATACTAAAATGTAAATCTTCATTTCATAGTCTATGAAGGAGAGGTAGTCAAAGGTATGAGGAACCTACAAAAATGTATTTTGTGGAAAATAAATCATCCCTAAACCTTCAAATTATCTTAATGCTGCAAATACCCTATACTGTATAAAACTTGAGCCCAGCCAGCTTCTGATCTTTGCACCTCTGATTCAACAACACATGATTCTACTGGGAGAGCTCAGTTTTCTATTAATTTCTAAAATTAGACCTGAAAAGATTAGCTTTATTCTGTGAGTGATTTACATATTTTAATATCTCTTCTACTAAAAGATTTTGGAATACCCAAACTTCAGTCATTAGCTGTCTCAGCAATCAGTAATAAGTGTATCTCTTGTAAAAATTTCCTCTAGTATGTTCCTGCTAGTTCCCGACACTTCTGTTTCTCAGATTGAATTAGCAAAACTCTTTTTCAATTTTGTTTTCTTCATACATTTTTCATTCTCCTGAGACCTTTTTTAGTTTAAATAGGATTAACTTAACATTATAGATTTTTCATGAGAAATAATAATAAAGCTATTGTCCTGAAACATTTCTTTTAACTGCAAATATTTAAGAGTCCATGCCTTTGAAGCAATTTCAGCCTTGACTCATATTAATATGCTAAAAATCTTACTGAACATTCGTTGTATCCAAATTTTAAAATTTCCCCTTTATCTTTTTTTTTTTTTGATGTATCTGTGAGGAAAGTTTAACCTTCTAATCAATAGAACTTTTTATGTTGAAAAGAGTTCTAACTTTCTGCAATCCAAATTTTCATTCTATGTGTTTTATGAAAAGTTCATGTTTCTGAACTTATGTATAATGACCATAAAACTATATATCATCTATTCTACAGCCTTTCTGTGTAGCTAATGATTCAGAAGTTATAGAAAAACTTCAAACACTATTAGATAAAATTTTAGAGCAGTGTTTTCAATTATAATATGTAGGCTCCTGCTTTTCTAGGATTCTCAGCATAATTTATCTTACATTTATACTGTGGTTCTTAATTAGCTTTATTCCTTAAAAAAATTAAAAAGAATTACTCAAGAATCTGGACATTTCATTGTCAGAAAATAGTATGTGCCGTGTGTCTTTCCATGTTTAATTTTGAATCACTAAATATGTATATATATATATATATACATATATATATATATATATGTATATATATATATATATGGTGTTTCAATTATTAATGGTTAAATATAACACTTTACCCAAATAAAACTATCTTTCTAGTATAATCAGATACAACATATTGTAGCTTGATTTTATAAAATGTACAAAATTAACAATCTTTTTGGTTGTAGATCATTTTTATGTACAAAGTGGAGGAATTAAGACACCAACTCAGCCACAATATTGGCATACAGAGTTTCTTGCATGCAGATTGTGCTGAATCCAGAGTGTAGCAGAATCATGAACAGGAATCTGAGATACCTCATAGACAACTAGTGGGAGCATATGTAGACTCCCACAGCCAATCAATAGCCAGAGCTCAAGGATTTCTCTTGAGAAAAAGGGTGGTCAGAGGAACCAGAGGTTTCAGGGACACACCGGGAAAACATAACCTACAGAATCAACCAACCAGGACTCATATGAACTTACAGATAATGGAAGCCTGTTGGGATTCTTTCCCAGGTACTCTGTAGATGTATTATGACTGAGTAGTTTGGTATTATTGCCGAAATCATAAAAGTCACAAATATGACTGTTCATAACACTTTTGCCTAGTTGTGGGGCATTTTTCTTCCTACTGGATTGCCCCATCAGGCTTCCTGTCATTGTCTGAGCATGTTCTTGTTGTAACTTGTTATTTCATGTTTGGTCTGTGGAAGTCTATGTTTCTCTGAAGGGCAGAGGATTGTGGGTAGATGTGGATGAAAAGGGAGGCATGCCATTATTAAGAGAAATTGAGGGAAGGACAAGAAGTGGAATCTTTGTCTGGCATAAAATACAAGAAAGAAAGAAGTAAATAAATACATAAGAATCCCTGTCCTAAACCAGCTTATTTACTGTCATACTAATATGAGAATGAAGACCAAGGATGATCCAAAGTGATGTTTTTGGATAAAGTACCTAAAACAAGTTCTTATTCTATGTACTGATCAATATCTGGGATCCATCTTAATTTCAGTTATATATCAAATGGTCAAAAGTAAGAAAGTAAATAGAAATAAAATGTGATTCAAGAAAATAATTATGCATACTAGTCATAAGAAAATTATGTATCCTGATTTCAGCAATCATTTTAAATTATTTTAATAGTAAAAGTTTCAAATAACTAACCTCACTAGTTAGAATATAAAGATATATAGTCCCAACAGTTTCCTTGATAAAAATAGACAGATATAACACTTGATGACTTAAATAAAGGTGATGACAAAGAGTTAAATATGTACCACGTGAGCTGAACTGGTTTCTTCATATCACATAACCCCCCAACACACACACACACACACACACACACACACACACACACACACACACACACACACACACACACACATATATATATATATATATATATATATATATATATATATATAATGTATTAGAGTAGTTTAGGTTCTATTGTGAATCAATAAAATGCTACTGCATTCTAGAAAATGACATTATCAACTATTAATACATTAAGTAATGACCCTTTCTGTAAATGTTCCACAGGCTCGAGAAGCCATTGCAAAGTAATAAACTCTTCTGGTTTTATTGTAGAACTGGGAGCTGTTTCACTATTGCAAAACACACAAAATAGAACATTTATTGCTATTATGCCAAATAAATGAAGTGAAACAACAAAGAGGCCTTTAAATGAACTGTATTTTATGGCTGAAGCACACAGAAGATTAAATGAAAAAATAACTTGGAATTCATTCAGCCATTTTACATATTTATCTGAATGTGTGATAGAGCACAATGCACCCACACAGACAGAGCCTCACAGTGTTGCTCCCTGTTTTCATAGTAGAATTATGAATGAGATAAAGCTAAATAACAGAATAGGAGATATGATCTGATTATACAGTTTCAAGTAGAAAGGGAAAAGAACAAAAATTATAAATTTTCCAATCCCATTTACTTACAATACAAAGATATTTCAATTCACTGTATATGAAATCCACAGCCATAGACACACATTTTTTTTAATTTCCTGTGTACATCTTGTGAAAAGTCTAGATGCCAAACTTCAGAAATGTTGTTCTTGTGAGGAAATTAAAACTTTTGAATTCTAAAAATGATTTTATGTATAGAAATCTATTCATATATTGACAACAGTAGCAGCCTGATTTAATTCAGTTTTAAATAGGAAAAAGGGGGAAGAAACAGAAGAATATTCTCAGGTTAAAAGGCCCTTCTTCTGAGAACACTTGTTTGTTTTTAATCAATGATTCAATGTGACTTAGAACAACGTCTCCATTGGGAGAGTTAGGAGAATGACTGAAGAAGCTGAAGGGGATTGCAACCCCATAGGAAGAACAATAATATCAACTAACCAGACCACCTAGAGCTCCCAGAGACTTAGTAGTCACCAACCAAAGAGTACTCATGGAGGGACCCATGGCTCCAGCTGCATATGTAGCAGAGGATGGCCTTCTTGGACATCAATGAGAGGAGAAGCCCTTGATCCTATAACACCTTGATGGTCCAGGAAGGGTTTGCAGAAGGGAATCGGTGGTTGGGGGAACACCCTCATAGAAGCAAGGTGAAGAAAACTAGGATAGGGGATATTCAGCAGGAAAACTGAAAAAAAGGATAACATTTGAAATGTAAATAATTAAAATATTCAATAAAACCAAAAAGAACATTTGTGGTCTAGACCTGGGCCTCCTACACATATGCAGCACAAGTGAAGTTTGGTCTGCATGTGTGTACCCAACAACTTGAAAGGGGCTACTCCAATACCTGTTGCATGTACCTGGGATTTGTTCTTCTGGTTGTGCTCTCTTGTCTGGCCTCAGTGGGAGAGGAAGTGTGTATGTAGCCTCTCAGGATAAAGGGATTCCCAGGAGATCCTGCCAGCTCAAAAAAAAAAAAAAAAAAAAAGGCAGAATACAATTATTTGGAGATTCCTTTTTGTACTAAAACCATATACACATGTATAAGGGTTTTATTCAACTACTGTATTATATTTTCATTAATATACTAATATGTCAAATCATTAGGGGACTATTGGAAAAAATTTTTTAAAAGTTCTAACCATTTTAGAGCTCATACATACTATTTATGTAAGTACAAAAAAATTGTAAGTGATGTCCTCTCAGTATCTCTATAATTTCTATATTTTTGTGTCCACTTATCAAATATCCTTCAGTGAACATATTATAATCTTATGAAAAATATTAAATTGTTTTAAAATTATCTTATATACTTGAATATTTAATAAAAGTAGTATGTCTTGGTTTGAAAAATGGATGTTTTATTTCATATTCATCTATTTTATATTATATAGAACCATTTAAAATGTGTGGATATCTGCTCTTGTCACAAAATATGAAATTCAACAGTAAATTTGCCTGCTCTAGTAAATTTTCTATAGTTTCAGTTTGGAATTACATGTTGTCAACATATTACTTTTTGATTCACTGGATTTTGAACAACTATAAACTTGTTTATATTTAATTTTTATATTATTTATTTTGTGTCTTCGATCTCTTTTGATAAGTTTGACTAGTGATTTGTGAACAATATTTAACTTTTCAAATAATGAAATCTTCTTTCTTATTTGTTAATTATTTATTTTAAAACCTAATAATAGCACTTTTTCTCCTCCCAGTATCCCCTCATGGAAGTCCTCTCTTCATTCACTTTTAAGACAGGGAATACCCCCTGGGCATCTCTCCCTCTTCCTCCATCCCTCCCTCCCTTCCTCCCTCCCTCCCTCCCTCTCTCCCTACTCTCTCTGTCTCTGTCTCTAAACACACACACATCCTCACCCTGGCACAGCTTGCACATCAAGCAGCTGCTAGGCTAGCACATATTCTCTAACTGATGCCAGATAAAGAAGGCCATTTAGAGGGACCAGATTCACAGGCTGGAAGGCAACAGATTTAGGTATAACCTTTGCTCGAGTTGTTGAGGAATGCCCATGAAGATGAAGCTTTTCATCTTGCTGTATATGTGCAGGCATTCTAGATCCAGCTTGTCCTCCCTTTATGGTTAATTATTCTGCCACTGAGAGCACCCATGGGTCCAGGTTTGTTGACTCTGTTAGTTGACTCTTCTGCTACATGTGTGCTGGAAGCCTCAAACCAGACCATGAATGTTCTTTGGTTGGTGAATTAGACTTCGTGAGCTTCCAGGGGTCTCACAAGCTTAGTAAACATTGGTGGAATTCCTTTAAAATTGCCACCTTGTTCAGTTCCATCACTCCTTCCCTAACATTTTCCTAGGTGTCCCAGACCTAAGTCTAATGGTTCTATCTGCATCTGACTCAGAAAGCTGCTGGTGTAACCTCTCAGATGAAAACATGTTAGGTTCCTGTCTACAAACACAGCATTGTAGCATATGATCAGTAATTGTGTCAGAGTTTGGTTCCTGCCTATGGCATGCATCCCAAGTTTGGCCAGTCACATGATCAACTGCCCCAATTTACCCCTCCTTCTACACTCCAGATTCCTCCCTATATCTGTCTCCAAATGAAACCCATGATTTTCCACAGTCCCTTTGTTATGGGTTCTCTCTATCCTAATGAAATAAGAAAAAAACTATGATAAGCTACTTATGCATATTAGTGTTTAACATGGGATGTGAGGAGATGAGATATAAAGACTCAGAGGAAGAAAAGTTATGACTTGTGAAAACAGTGTTTCTCATCCTGGCAGTCACTACCCCTCTCGCAAACTTTTATCTCCAAAAGGATTCACATTTTGATTTGTAACAAAAAATTACTGTTAAGAAATAACAGCAGAATAATTTTATGGTTGATGGTAACCACAACACTAGGAACTGTATTAAAGGGTCCCTTCATTAAGAAGATTGAGAACCACTGTGTTAGTGTTAGGAGATTAAAAGCAGGTAGTGTGTCAGATACATATAATTTCCTTAAACAGGACTAATACAGAGAACGAAGAAGAAAGACACCGGGTGACCTTTGGTTCCTGTAGTGAGAAACCCACGTCCTTGGAGTAGACGAGGCCTGTTTGTTAAAGGAAGGTACCTGAAAACATGATTGCTTATAAAGTCTTTATTATGAAAGAATTGAAGAAATGAACATCATCAAGGAGATGAATAATGAGGAGGTTTATAATATCTCCTCATCTACAGTATTAACAGAAAAAAGGCCCATAGAGTATTCAAGGACCTTTAACATGGAATAAGCACATTACAGGCTTTTGTCTGAGAAACCTGAGTTTATAAATGTATTTTTTCCCATAGACATTTCAGACATTTATATTCTTTCTGAAAATGACCTATTCCTGGAGTGACCCGCACTGCCTCCAGTTGGTTTTATCCTGCTCATCCTGAAATGCCCAAAGTATGCTTTCTAAGATGCCTTCTCTGGTGTTTCACAAGAAGTAAACAGTTCACCATACAAGCTCTTATAACTTAAAGTGCCTTCTATGAGTTGATCCTTTTACACATAGTGTTGTCTATTGATGAACATGTGTTTTTATTTTACTTGATTTTTTAAAATTTATATTTCAAATGTTATCCCCTTTCCCAGTTTCTTCTCAGGGAAAACCCTATCATAAACTGACTACCTCTGCTTTTATGAAGAAGTATCTACCTGCTCCCTCCCACCTCCCCACCATGTAATTCCACTACAATGGGGCTTTAAGCCTTCATAGGACCAAGGGCCTTTCTTCTATTGATGTCCTATAAGGATATCCACTGCTATTTATGTAGCTGAAAACATTGATCTCTCCCTGTGTACTCTTTGGTTGGTAGTTTAGACACTGACATTATCCACCTCTGTATTGGTTAGGCTCTAGCAGAGCCTCTCAGGGACAGCTATATTACGTTCCTGTCAGAAAGCACTTCTTGGCATCTACAATGTTGCAATGTGTTTGGTGACTGTGTATTAGAGGGATACTCAGGTGAGACAGTCTTTGGATGGCTTTTCCTTCAGACTCTGCTCCAAACATTGTCTGTGTATTTTCTATTGTGAATATTTTCTTACCCTTTCTAAGAAACACTGAAGAATATACACTTTGGTCTTCCTTCTTCTTTAGCTGCATGTGGTCTGTGAATTTTGTCTTTGGTATTTCAAGCTTATGGGCTAAAATATCCTTATAAGTGAGTGTTTACCAGTGTTTACCACTTGTGTTTTTTTGTGACTGAGTTACCTCACTCAGGATAATATTTTCTAGTTTCATTCATTTGCAAATGAATTTCATTAAGTCATTGTTTTTAATAGCTGAGTAAGTACTCTATTGTTTAAATGTGCCACATTTTCTGGACCCATTCCTCTATTAAAGGACATTTGGGTACCTTCAAGATTCTGGCTATTAAAAATAAAACTGCTATGAACATAGTTGAGCATCTGTCTTGTTATTTGTTTCAGCATCATTTCTATATATGGGAAATATGACCACAAGTGGTATAGCTAAGTCCTCTGTATTACTATGTCCAATTTTCTGAAGAATGGGATTTTCCAGACAAATTTCCAGAGAGGTAACAAAAGCTGGAATTTGTACCAAAAATGGAGGAATGTTCCTCATTCTCTACATCATCAAAAGCATCTGCTGTCATGTGAGATTTTTATCTGAGCCATTGTGACTGATGTGAAGTGAAATCTAGGGTTGTATCAATTCACATTACCCTGATGAGTGAGTAAAGATGTTGACCATTTCCTTAGGGGCTTCTTGGCCACTTGATATTCCTCAGTTGAGAATAATTTGTTTAGCTCTGTACCCCATTAATAGAGATAATTGATTCTATGGAGTCTTGACAGCTTTGTACATATAGGATATTAGTGTTCTTTCACATTTAGGATTGGTAAAGATCTTTTGCCAAAATCTTGGTTGACATATTTTCCTATTGATTGAGTCCTTTGCCTTACAGAAGCTTTGCAATTTTATTAGGCGCAATTTGTCTATTGCTGATCTTAGAGCATAAGCCATAGTTATTCTGTAGAGGAAATTTTCCTCTGTGACCATGTGGATTTTCCCCATTTTTTCTTCTTTTAGTTTTATTGTATATGGTTGTATGTGGAGGTTCTTCATTCACTAGGACTTGAGCTTTGTACAAGAAAATAAGAATGGATCAATTTGCATTCTTCTGCATGCTGACTGCCAGTTGCATCAACACCATTTGATGAAAATGTTACCTTCTTTTCCACTGAGTAGTTTTATCTACTTTGTCAAAGATTATGTAACCATAGTTTTGTGGATTCAATTCTGGGTCTTAAGTTCTACCTACCTCCATTCTAATACTCTACATTTTTAACATGATTGCTCTGTAATATAGCTTGAGGTTAGGGATTGTGACTCCTCCAGAAGTTCTTTTATTATTGAGAATAGTTTTCATTACCCTGGGATTTTATTATTCCAAATGAATTCACCAATTACTCTTTCTAACTCTATGTTTCCCTAATTTTTTTTTCACATTCTCTTTATATTTGAGTAGAGGAAAGCAACAGATTTGATTGAGTATATTTTATATCCATCTACTTTTCTGAAGTGGTTTATCAAGTTTAGGAATTCTCTGGTGGAATTTTTCGGGTCACTTAAGTATACTATCGTACCATCTGCAATGATATTTTGACTTCTTCTTTTCCAAAATGTGTCCTTTTTACCTCCTTTTATTATTAATTAATCTGGCTAGAATTGCTAATACTATATTGAAGAGGTGGGATAAAAATGGCAACCTAGTCTAGTTCCACACTTTAGTAGGATTGCTTCATGATCCTCTTCGTTTAGTTTGATGTTGGCTATTGATTTGCTGTATATTGCTTTTTACTATGTCTAAGTATGGGCCTTGAATTTCTATTCTTTCCATGACCTTTATCATGAAGGGTTGTTTAATTTTGTCAAATGTTTGTTGGTGTCTAATGAGATGATCATCTGTTTTTCTCTTTGATTTATTTATATAGTGGATTGTGTTAAAGGATCTTAATATATTGAACCATCCAGGCATCCCTGAGATGAAGCCTACTTGTTAATGATGGATGATCATTTTGATATGTCCTTGGATTGGGTTTCTGAGATTTTTATTGAGTAGTTTGCATCAATATTCATAAGGGAAATTGGTCTGAAGTTTTCTTTCTCTGGTCTTTGTGTTGTTTTTGTGTCAGGGTAACTGTGGCTTCCTAGAATGAATTTGGTTGTGTCTATTCTCTTTCCATCTTGTAGAATAGTTTGAAGAGTATTGGTTTAAAATTTTGCACTAAGTCCATTAGGTTTAGGGTTTTTGTTGTTTGGGAAACATTTAATTAATGCTTTCTTTTCTCTAAAGATTAGGGGACTACTTAGATGGTTTATCTGATCTTTATTTAAATTTTGTATCTAGTATTTGTCTAGAAATTTGTCCATTTCTTCTAGATTTTTCAGTTTGTTGAGCGTAGGCTTTGTAGTAGGATCTGACAATTTCCTGAATTTCCTGTTTCTGTTATGACTCTCCTTTCATTTTTCATTTTATTAATTTGTATACTCTCTCTGTGCTCTCTGGTTAGTCTGGAAAATGGCTTATCTATCTTCTTGTATGTACTTAAGTGTGTTTTGTGACCAATAAGTTGGTTAGTTTTGGAAAAAGTGCCATGAGGTTCTGAGAATAAGGTATATTCTTTTGTTTTAGGAAGAAATGTTCTAATGATTTCTGTTAAATCCATTTGGTTCTTAACTTCTGTCAGTTTCACTGTGTCCCTGTTTAGTTTCTTTTTCAATGATTTGTTCACTGATGAAAATGGGTTATAAAGTTTCCCAATATTTATGTGAATTGCAATGTGTGCTTTTAGCTTTAGTAAAGATTCTTTTATGAATGAGCTTATGCTTGCATTTATAACATAGATGTCCAAAATTGAGAGTTCATCGTGGTAAATTTTTTCCTTTGACAAGTATGAACTGTGGGATCTAGTGCCAGGAATCCCACACAGCTCTCTGGCTAGGGAAAGGGCAACCTCTTTTACCCCCTCCACTGGATCCAGCTGGCATGCGTGAGCTCATTTGTGGGACTGGGAGATTGGCAATCCGCTGCTGGACACATGCTTCTGCTGTGCCCATTGGGTGCCAGGCCAAGCTGAACCAAACCAGCAAGAGGCTTTTGAGCAGGATGAAAGAAGAGTCGGGAGAAAAAAAACATCTCTTCGAAACCGAAGTCTTATCAGCTCTTTAGGACAACAGAACTCAGGTGGAGGAATGATTTTTACATGCATCTCTCTTTACTTTTGCCACAAGCTCCCATATAAATACTGTTTTTAAATGATTTGAAGTCTGACAATAGGCACTTCATATTGTCTTGGCCTGAGGGCTGGGGAAGACCTTGTCTGCACATTTGGGGGAAGTCCTGCGTCTGCCTAGATCTTCGGCCTAGCTTAAGTGACCTGTGGTCATGTCTACCTGCAGGGGAGGGACTTGAGGTGTGGCCAGTGCCAAAAGGAGCAGTGTGATGCCTATGGCAAGGGTCCCATAATTCATAGGAGTTCAGGAAGCTACCTGCTGTCTCATTTATCATTCCCGGTACTTTGACAGTCTCAACTGAGAATCGTGGTTCCTAACTATGGCCGGAGTTCCTTTCCAACCCAGCATAGTGGTCCGAGTTTCATAATGAACTGTTCTCCTTATATTTTTTGATGACTTTTGGCTGAAAGTCAATTTTATTCGCAATTAGATTAGAATAGCTACTACAGCTAATTTCTTGGGATCATTTGCTTGGCAAAACATTTTACAGCCTTTTACTCTGAGGTAGTATCAGTCTTTGCCACCAAGGTGTATTTCTTGTATCAAGCAAAATGCTGGGTCCTGTTCAGCTATCCAGTAAGTTAGTCTGTGCCTTTTTATTGGGAAATTAATTCCAGTGATATTATGAGATATTGTGGAAAAGTGCTCATTGCTTCCTGTTATTTTTGTTGTTAGCGGTGGAATTATGTCTTGTGGCTATGTACTTTGGGGTTTCTTAAAAAAAAAGATTATAAGAGGTAGGTACCCCCCCTATGAGTTTTCCATCTATTATCCTTTGTAAGGCTTGATTTGTGGAAAGATATTGTCTAAAATTGCCTTTGATTGTCTTGATTTCTCCATTTACATTTTTTCAGAGTTTTGCTGTGTATAGTAACCTCGGTTGGCATTTGTGTTCTATTAGGATCTGTATGACATGTGCCCAGAATCTTCTAGCTTTCAGTTTTGGTTGGGAAATCTCATGTAATTCTGACAGGTCTGCCTTTAATTGTTACTTGACCTTTTTCCCTTATTGCTTTTAATATTCTTTTTGTTTTGATTTGCCTAATTGGTGTTTGGATTATTATTTAATGGTAGAAGTTTTTTATTTGGTCCAGTATATTTGAAGTTCTGTAGGTTTCTCGTATGTTCATAGGCATCTCTTTCTTCAGGTTAGTCAACTTTTCTTCTATGATTTGTTATAGTTATTTACTGCCCCTTAGGTTTGGTCTTCTCATTGTGTTCTGGATTTTCTGGGTGTTTTGGGTTAGGAGTTTTTTGCATTTTCTTTGACTTTTGTGTCAATTTTCTACTATACCTTTAGCAACTGAGATTCTCTCTTCTATCTCTTGTATTCTGTTGGTGATGCTTGCATCTATGCCTCCTGATTTCTTCCCTAGGTTTTCTATCTTCAGGGTTGTCTCCCTTTGCAATTTCTTTATTGTTTCTATTTCCAATTTTATATCCTGAATTGTTTTGTTCAATTACTTCACATGTATTGTTGTTTCTTCCTGCAATTCTTTAAGGGTTTTTTTCTGTGTTTCCTCTTTAAGGCTTCTACCTTTTTACCTATGCTCTCCTGTATGTCTTTAAGGGAGTTATTTATGTCCTTGTTTAAATCCTCTATCATCATCATAAGATGTACTTTTAAACCTGAATCTTGATTTTCTAGTGTGATGGCTTATCCAAGGCTTGTAGTAGAAGATGCGGGTTCTGATGATACTAAATCATGTTGCTTTCTGTTGCTTATATTCTTTCACTTGCCTCTCACCATTTCATCATCTCTATTAGCTTGTGTGGCTGTCTCTGACTGTGGCTTGTCCCTTCTGTCAGCTTGTGTGTCAGCACTCCTGGAATAGTAGTCTTTCAGGGCAAAATTTGGGTATCAAGAGCTATGGCACAGAGTTAGTTCAAGGGAGAAAACAGAAAGCAGAAGAATCCTCTTCTTGGATGTTCATAGGTTCCTGTGTCCTAAGTTTTGTGGGTGGGTCTCTCTTGGGCCAAATATTTGAGCAGAAATGGTAGTCTCACCTGTGCTCTTAGGTGTGTCTGCACTCCTGGAGTACCAGTTCTCTCCCAGAGGAATTTGAATATGAAGAGCTATGGCATAAGATCAGCTCTGGGTGCAGATGGAAACTTTGAGTTAATTTTCTTTCCAGCCATTTTGCTCAAGGTGTTTATCAGCTGTACCAGTTTTTTTTTTTTTTTTTTTTTTTTTTTGTTTCGTATTTCATAGTGCCAGAAAACATTATTAAGAAAATCATAGAAGTAATCATTGTTAACATAAAGGAAGAGATGACCATAAGAGTATTAAAAAAAAACCTATTGCAAAATCACATAGATTAGTAAAAGATCATATTATAATAAACAAAACACTATGGATGTATAATAATTAAAACACTAAATATACAGAACAAAGAGAGAATATTAGAACTGTAAAGGAAGAGTTTCACTAATATATAAATGCAGACCTTTCAGAGTTACATATTACTTCTCAACAGAGAGTATAATGACCAGAAAATTCTGCCAGGTTTTCTTACAGACTCTAAGAGACCACAGGTGTCAACAAGATTACTATACCCAACAAAACTCTTAATCACCATAATAATAAAAAAGAAAAAAAATTCATAACAAAACCAAATTTACACAATATCTTTCACTAAGCCATTCCTACAGAAAATACTAGAAGGAAAACTCCAACACTAAGAGTATAACTACATCTAAACACACACACACACACACACACACACACACACACACACACACAAACAAAAAGAAAGAGAATCAAACACATATATACATAATACCACCTTCAACCATAAAATAACAGGGACTAACAATCATTGGTCATTTATATCTCTCAATATTAATGACTCAATTCTCCACAAAATGACAAAAGCTAACAGACTGAATACATAAACAGGATCCATCATTCTACTGCATAAAAGAAATGTACCTCATTAATAAAAATAGACATTACCTCAGAGTTAAGAAATCTCTAAAAGTATTCTAGGAAAATGGTCCCCAAAAAACTAGCTACAGTAGCCAATTTAATATTCATTAAAATAGATATTCAATCAAAAGTAATCAAAATAGCTGGGGAACAACAATTCTTACTCATTAAAGAAAAATCCACCAATATGAAGTCACAATTCTAAACATCTATGCACAAATGTCAACACACCCAAATTAATAAAAGAAACTTTTCAAAAGCTCAATATGCTCATTGAAACCCACAGAAGAGGATCAACATCTCTCTCACACACACACCAATGTATAGGTTATTGGAACAGAAACCTAAAGAGATGCAATGGAACTAACAGAAGTTATGCACCAAATAGATCATGTAATTAACAGATACATATAGAATATTTTGTACGAAAACAACAACAACAAAACCTTCTTCTGGCTAACTCAAAGACTTTTATTTAAAATTGACCTTATAATAGAACACAACACAAGCTTTAGCAGATATAAGAAGATGGAAGCATTCCCTTGCATTCTATCAAACTAAGGCTGAACTTTACTAACAACAGAAACAACATAAAGCTCACATACTCATAGAAACTGAATAAACATTCCTTTTAGTACTTACCACAACAAAATTGTGCTTCCCTTTTTATAGATTCCTTGGTTTTTAAGTTTCTTCTTGATACCTGAATGAGACATTGATTAACAAAAATTTATTGTTAAGACTGCAAAACTTTTTGGGGTTTTATAGAATTTCTTACCACTGATTTCAAGTATTATTTTTCTATATCCAACAAAATGTTTGAACATAGTTTTGTTATAATATATTTATTGTCTTGACATTTTAACTAGGTTGATATATTTTTTATCAGTAGTGTTTTATTTTTTTTCTATTGTTTTTCTTACAACTTTATGCATCTAGATAATATCCTGAGTGTGGTAACCCAGTCACAAAAGAGCAGACATAATATGCAGTCACTGATAATTGGATACTAGCCCCAGAAAGCTATGAATACCCCAGAGACAACTCACAGGCCATATGGAGCTGAAGAATAACCTAGGCCAAATAGTGAAAGCCTCAGTTCTTCTTAGGGAAAAAAAAAGTATATAGCACCCTCTCAGAGTGTGGTACACCTGGACTTTAAATCATTAATAATACAAGAGCTAGGAATGTAGCCTTGTGGCAATTTTTGGTATTCAAGATTATTATGTTTAATTTATACACACCAAGAAAACTCTGATTATTTCAATGTTACATTCTGTTCTTCATGTACTTTATGCTATGGTAACTAGTGGGTTCTCAATGTATTCTATCAAACCTCTAAAAAAGTGTCAAAATGCTTTTAAAAATCTGTACATGTATCTCTCATTTTTATTTTATTGACTTTAATTAATAAATAGTAATGTATTCTTACCAAGAATTATCTTCCTCTATTATCTTCAAGATCCATTCTACATACCAAACTTCCCAACTCCATACCATCTCTTTACTTCCGCTCAGAAAGCAAGCATGGGGCAAACAAACAAAAGAGAGAGAGAGAGAGAGAGAGAGAGAGAGAGAGAGAGAGAGAGAGAGAATAAGAGAAATAAGCAATAAAAATATATAATACTGAAACCTACATAAAAAACAATAAAAACATAAAATCAAAAAACATATAAGATATGTATGTATATGTATATATGTATGTATAAGTATATATTAGGAGTCTACAGTCTACATGTTTTAAGGCCTTCGTGTAACCTGAATGAAATGTATATTCTTCCTCCTCTGTTTATTCTTTGCATATATCTCTCCGTTATGGTTTGGAGGTAATGAACTGTTTGGTCTTTTAAAAAATATAATGCTTTTCTATCAATTCTAAACAACATATTTTCTGACAACAGCAGTTTGGAAAGCAGATACTACTTTTCATGGTTTAAAAATGTATTATTTCATGTGTACCTGTTATTAAGTAACACTGGTAGAAAGTGTGATGCTATTCTGATATTCCTGCTTTAGTATGTGAATTAGCAGTTCCCTTTAATAGGTTTTAAAAGTTTTCTTTATTTTTATTAATGTATATACTATATCTTTTATGTGTATAACACATATTTTTATTTATGCATTTATGTGCTTTATCTATCATTTATGTATGAGACACAAATGAAATCTATCTTAGGCAATTGACATATCACTAATGATCCTAAGTGGAAGCATGGGGAAGTAATATTAGATTGCACATGATTTTATAATTTATTAGTAGTACATTTGAAGCTAGCAAAGGGATGAGTTAAAAGAAGATAGAATAACAAAATACATTAAAATTGGTTATAAAAGAAAGGACAATGAATAGAGAAGAATGTTATGTGGGAGATAACCCCAAAATATTAGAAAAAAGTTTCAAAGAATAAAGGACAAAAAGAAAATGCCCTAAGGGATAAAAACCTACAAATTAGATAGACATAGAAAGGATTAAAAATAAAACCAGATAAAAGTTTTATTGACAATAAAGTAGATAAAATAATATTACAAGTATAGTACAAAATAAAATAAAGAAAGAAAGAGGAAGGGGATAGTGTGTAAAATAATGAAAAAGTTATACAAACAAAAATAGATGAGTGTATTACAAACAATGATGTTTAAAAACTTGTTTAGATGAGATAATGTAAAACTACTGACAAAATAGTCACCAAAATAACAAAAACAGCAGTGACTAAATCATTTCTAAACCCTTAAAATCAATGCAAAAAAATTCATTCATAAAGAACATTTAAATGTATATAAAAAATAATCAGAATTAGATAGGAGGCAAATTTCAAGTCTTTGTTTGATCTATGTAATCTGGATTTGTATCTGACTCCAGAATTTATTGACATGGATTAATTTTGATGAGGTTTTTGTCTTTTTGGTGTAATGACATGTGTGTGTGTATGTGTGTCTGTGTTTGTGTGTGTGTGTGTGTGTGTGTGTGTGTTTGTGTTTGTGTGTGTTGTTGTTGTTGTTTTTTTTTGTTCTTGTTGTTCTTTTATTTTTTCTGTCAACTATTTTGGTTTAATTTAATTTTTAGTGTAAAGCAATTTCATATATTTACATGAACAGAATTCATAACTGCTGAAATATTTTGAGGATTTACTACTATTTAATTACCTAACTTCTTTATCTACTAAGTGACAAAAATCGCAGATCTCAGGGGAGGATATAGAATGGAAGGCCTCATTTGTCATAAGTCATCCTGTCCTATTCTATGTACTAGCTGATATAATTGGGAAATGGAGCCATCTCTTATTTTAAAAATTTGGTAGTTAATTATTTTTACCTTACTTGCTCTTTAGAACTGATGTTTTAAATCATAACAAATGCATACCCATACTTTCAAAATAGCAGGTTCTTTTAAATATTTTTATGTGATTGAATTCTCCTTTCATAAATGTCTTAGTGTGCTAAGATCTGATTTAGCTTTTTTGCCTTTTGCCATTGTTAAACTCATTTGAATAGTTTTCTTTGTTTTTGATTAGTTATTTTATTGATTTACATTTCAAATGTTGCCCCCTTCCTAGTTTCCTGTCTGCATATTCCCTATTCTCTCTACCTTCCCCCTACTTCTATGAGAGTGCCCCACCCACTCTTGCCTCACAGCCTTAGCATTACTTTATGCTAGAACATTGAGCCTCTACATTATCAAGGGTCTCCCCTTTCATTGATGCCAGATAAGGTTATCTTCTGCTACATATGCAGCTGGAGTCATAGGTTCCATCATGTGTGCTCTTTGGTTGGTTGTCTAGTTCCTGGTAGCTTTGAAGGGTCTCATTAGTTGATACTGTTGCTCTTCTTATGGGCTTGCAATCCCTTTCTGCCCCTTCATTCCCTGCCCTAGCTTCTCCATTGCTCCTGCAGAGCTCAGTACAATGTTTGATTACATGCATCCACATCTGTATTGGTCAGGCTCTGGCAGAGGATATCATGGGACAGCTTTACCAGGCTCTTTTCAGCAACCATTTCTTAGCATCAGCAATAGTGTCTGGGTTTGGTGTGTGCAGATGGGATGGATCCTTAAGTAGGGCAAGCAGCCTCTTGATGTCCTTTTTTTCAGTTTCTGCTACATTCTTTTGCCCTGCACTTTCTTTTGACAGGAACAATCCTGGACTAATATTTTTAATATGTGCGTGTAACCCCATCCCTCAACCAGAGACTGCGCCTGAATCTCTACAGGTTCTCTCTCTGCTTTGTTGGGTATTTCAGCTAATGTCATCCTAGGTGTATCCTGGGAGCCTCTTGCTTTCCTCAAATCTGGGACTTTATAGTGGCTGTCCCCAGTTTCCCATTCCCTATTACTACTATACACTTTGTTTAATTTCCTGACTCTCTCTGAACCTCTCCTGGTGTCCTCCCACACCTAATCCTGACCACCATTTTGTTCTTCCCCTCTTCTCTCCTTCCGAGGTCCTTCCCAAGTACCTTCCATGATTGTTTTGTTCTCCTCCTAAGTAGGACTGAAGCATCCACATTTTGGTCTTCCCTCCTCTTGAGCTTCACATGGTTTGTGAACTGTATTGTGGGTATTCCAAGCATTTTGCTTAATATCCACTTATCAGTGAGTACCTTTTATGTATTCTTCTGATTATATTTAATCACAGTTGTCATGTTTCAACAAAAGAATAGTGTTTTAGAGAGATAAAATTAGACATAGCTTCTGTTTCATAATCTAAATTAAAATATAGAATTTAGCATACTTGCTGTCACATAAAATAACAGGAATTTATTCATCATATACATAATTTAAAAGTTGATACATAATAAAAATATTAAAATATGTATGTACCTAAAAATTTACATTTTATATAAAATCAAGGATATGACTTATAAAACATATATTGAAAAATTATGTAGAAGTTATATTTTGAGACACAAGTCTAAAACACTGAAAATGTTTAATTCATATTCTAGAAATATTTATTAAAATAGCAATCCACACTCCTAATAGCATCTTGCCAAATTATTCTTATTTTCTAAACTTCTATTCTCAGATCACATTCTGTGATCAACTGTTAGGTAATAATAGTTAAGTAACATTTCATATGTTTTTTAGTTCCATTTTCTTTTTTTCTTTTACATTAATTTATTTACTAATTTTACATGCATGTCACAGACTTTCCTCTGCTCTCAGTCCCATCCTCACAAATCACTTTCTTTTCTGCACTCTCTCTTTCTCTGAGAAGGGGAAACCTCTCTAGGTAAATCCCCTCCACAACACTATGGCCCAACACCACCACCACTTACTATACTTCTATTTGCTGCAGTACTAAGCACCTCCTCTTCCACTGAGGCTCAACCAACCAGTCCAGCTAGAGTAAGGGAAACCAATGATCCACAAGCACCCAAGAAAGTCCAGCCCCAACTCCAACTGTTAGTGGACACATAGGAAGACCAAGCTACACATTTGTGACCAATGAGTATGGGGCATATGCCCTGATACTGAATGCCCTTGGGTTGGTGGTTCAGATTCTGTGCGTCTCAATAGGCTAATCTTACTTGACTCTGTTATTCTTTTTGTCATGTCCTTGATCCATCAGGCTCACCCATTCCTATCCTCTACTCATCATAAGACTCTGAGAACTCCATAAAATGATTGTCTATGTGACTCTGTATCTATTTCCATCATCTGTTGGAACAAAACCTCTGGGAGATAATTAAGCTAGGCTCCTGTCTTAAAGTGTACGAGAAAATCATTAAAAGAGCCAGTAGTTGGCTATTTTCCATCGAGCAAATCTCAAGTTGGGCCAGTCATTAATTGGTTAACCATTCTGTCAATCTCTGCTCTATCTTTCTCCCTATACATCTTGTAGGCAAGACAAATGTTGGACTAAAGATTTTGTGCATGGGTTTGTCACTACCGTCCTCACAAGGCAGAAAAGGAGCGACAACACAGCATTCTTCTCAAAGCTGTTTATTCAGGAACCTTACAGCATGCAAGTGAACATCTCTCTCTGTCCCCAAGTGCAGTCCCTTTTATCCTCTCTCAACTCCACCTCTTCAGTCCATGTTGCGTGTCTGCAGTACGTAGGTCTGCCTCATCTGTCCTGATCTCGAATCATGGGTGCACCTGCACAGCTTAAAGGAATGACGTAACTGTATTCAGGAGTGGGAGGAAGGCAGGGGCCAGTCACAAGACTTGGCCCAAGTCCCAGGCTCCATCTTGGAATTATCGCCACACCCGCTCTCCACATGGCTTGATGCCACTCTCCCTACACTGGAAGGCCTGGATGGCTATAGGAAATGGTCACTTAAATCTCTTTATTTCAGCTCACTAACAGTCTCAGCTATTGTCATCCCCACAGACTTTCAGGAACTTCCCCTGTCCCAGGTATCTGGTTATTCCCAGAGATATCCCCACCATTATCTCTACCAACACTCTCTCATCCCCACACTGATACCCATCCACTTTCCCTTCTCTATGCCCTCTAACACCTACTTCCCTCTCTCTATCTACTTCCAATGTCTACTTTATCTCCCTTTCTGAGTAAGATTTATTTACTTCTCTCGGGGCTTCCAGCGCTCCACAGCACCTACTTTTCTTCAGAATGTGATTTTCTAAAATTATTTTAAAGAAACATTTAATAATGATCCATGAGACAACATAATAAGTATACATATTTTAGAACAAATGTATCATAAATAGTGCATTTTAAGAATCATAAGAAGGTTGATTAAGGCTACTTTTGCAATTGCCATAGGTTAAATTCCTGAAACAAAGATGGCCTTACCGAGCCATCTATAACTCCTTCTAGACCTTCTGACCTACTCTTTTTACCTACTATGAAACCAAGATATGTCAGTGATATACACAGATGTATATAGAC